>NC_090021.1:21443394-21775061 GCF_037176765.1 Anolis sagrei | reverse complement strand
AGACCTATATTTGTAAAAAGTGGGATGTCTCTCCTCGCTTTCAAACACATCATTTCTTTGAACCTAGAAAGTGTGTGGAGTTCTAAACCAAAAAGAGAAATTTCCCCAATATGTAAAAATGAAACCTTTAGTATATACATTTTCCTGTGATCACGATCCTGTCATGGCTATGAACTTCTAAATGTGATACATCTCTGAAAAAGAAATGTGCTTTTCAGTACATAGGTGTTATGCTGTACTGAACGTGCTGTTAAGTTTAACGTGGATTATTCTCACATATTTGAATGTAGGATTGTAGCTTTAAACATTTGGCTAAATATTCTGCTGAAAGCAATGGGGTTTAAATGTGTTTGTTTCTATTTTAAAAGGCAGTGGGTTTTTTATATTAAGATGTCAAGAAGATAGCGTATCACACTTGGGTACATTAAACGAATATGTGATTTGTTCATTTTCTTTTAATAGAGGAGGCGATCATCGTGTTGAACTGTATAAGGTTAGAATTGCATATTTTGTTCATATGACTTAATATACAACTAATGTATATTTGCAGCTTATGTATCTGTAGTTACTTATTTGTATACCATTTTTTGTTTCAAAAACAAACAAAAAAATTGTTTCAAAAAACTAAAAAACTATCACATCAGCATGTTAATTGCATTTTTAAATCTTCCCTAACCCTATAGGAATAATCATTTTGGGTATATCAGTCGCTAAGGGGAAATATTATGTTAATATGCAGAGTTTAGCATTCTTTTAAAAAATAGTAAGAACCATAACCATGACTGGTTTCTGTTTATAGGTTCTGAGTTCACTTGGTTTCCACGTAGTCACATTTGATTATCGAGGTAAGTCTTTTAGTTTTGAGAAATACTTTAAATTGCAGTTAGAGCTTTTGTTGCAACTGTCCCAGCACCCATCCCAGTTTTTTCAAATGAGAGCTTGTATTCACTTTAGGAGAAAGCTTTCGTTTACTATGTTGCATTAAGAGCTTTTCTTATTTGCTTAGGAGGTTTCAGCTCTTAAAGGCTTCAAGTACCTCCCTCCAAATCTCTTATTAGAGAAGCTTTCAAACATTAATAGTTTTCATTGAAAGATGTATTAAGATAATACTGGATTGATTTCAGGAGGCTGTGGTTCAACATTCAAAGTGCCTTTCCAGAAGCTCACTTTCTGTAAGGGTGGTTTTGGAACACGTGTCTTCCCGCTTTTGTCGTCAGTGATGGATTACCATTTCTGGTTGATGGTTTAATTGCTGAGTAGGCCTTTCGAAGCATCTTTTGCAAGAGAAGAGAGATTCTTTGACATCATGTATTTATTACGGAATTCGCATTTTATTTTATTTTTATTTTGTTTGCTATTTTGATTTCAATAGGAAGTGGGGAAGAAAATACTGGCAGTCCCCAAGTTACAAACATCCATCTTATGCGTTAAGAATGGGTGAGACAACAGGAAGTGAGAGAAATCTACCCCTCCAAAGGGAAATTACTCCTGGAAGAGCTGTTGTTTATTCATTCAGTCGCTTCCAACTCTTCATGACCTCATGGACCAGTCCACGCCAGAGCTCCCTGTTGGCTGTCACCACCCCCAGCTCCTTCAGAGTCAAACCAGTTACTTCAAGGATATCATCCATCCATTATACCCTTGATCGCCCCCTCTTCCTTTTTCCTTCCCATTTCCCCAAGCATCATTGTCTTCTCTAAGCTTTCCTGTCTTCTCATGATGTGGCCAAAGTACTTCATCTTTGCGTCTAATATCCTTCCCTCCAACGAGCAGTCGGGCTTTATTGCCTGAAGTATGGACTGGTTGGATCTTCCCGTGATCTAAGGCACTCTCAGAATTTTCCTCCAGCAGCACAGTTCAAAAGCATTTATCTTCCTTCGCTGGAAGAGTTATCATGGGGAAAAGCTTTCTTACCAATCTTTGTTTCTACAACCAGCCAAACTTTCAAAATCCAGTGATCACAGAGACAGAAAGTGAGGTGAAATCTTCTGAACAGGAGCATAGGCAGCAAAAGAGTTAACAGAGGTGTAACCCTTTGCTGTGCTATCCAGAACATGTATGTATGTATGTATGAGTATGTGTCAGAACTAATCTCATTACACCATGGCTTCTTAAATACCCAGGGCGCACTGGAAAAAAATGGTACCACCCTGGACCCTAGCACTACAATAACTTACAGTGTTGCTAAGTTCTGCACTGCAGCACTTAAAATTCGACTGATGATGATCGACCCTGCAGGGCAGCACCCTGACAGGAGTGCGGCTGTAGCAACCTGTTGTATCTGAGGTTCCGCTGGACTTGTATTGAGTCCCTCCCTCTAGTGCTGCTCTAATGTTTTATCCCTCCTATTAGACTGCCCCATTCTGTGCTGGTCATGGACCGTAATAAAGTCTTGTTGTTGTTGTTGTTGTTGTTGTTGTTGTTGTGTGTATATATATATATATATGGCTGGAATTACCCTAAAAAAATATACCTGCTCCAACTTACAAACAAATTCAGCTTGAGAACTAACCTACAGAACCTATCTTGTTTGTAACTTGGGGACTGCCTGTATTTGTAATTTAGGAGTTTGTTTTCATTGCCCATTGTTTATTAATTATTAAGCAGTAACAAATCTCACCATTGAGGAACTTATCTGATTTGTGATGGCTGAGATTAGTTTAAATACTGAAAATAAAAAATGGGGTGTTGTAGTGCGTTCAAACCACATATTATCCGTATTTACATGAATCTAATGCACACCTGAATTTTCAAAACCCTGAAACAAAATAAATAAATAAATTGCTGGCTAATGTAATGTACAGCAGTGAAAGGTACACTCTTTGAAATGTGCCAATTGCATTTGCTGCCTGCTTAAAATTCCTTTTTTAAAAAACAATTTTGTTAGAACACCTAAGCTTTAAGCAATGGAAACGAAACTTTGGAGTTTGTCTATGCTTTACAATGAATCCACTTTAATTGCCTTTGTTCAATGCTATGGAGTCACAGGGGGTACAGTTTTGCAATGTCTTGAGCCTCCTCTGCCAAAGAGTGCTCATGCCTCATCAAACTACAAATCCCAGGATTGCATAGCATTGAGTTATGACAATTAAATTATATATGGCATCCCTCAAATAGAAACTCCAGGTGCTCCTGATGCCTCTTCTCCTAGTGCTTTGGCTCAGCACTAAGGTTATCCTATTATGCGACTAATGTGCACCCTAACTTTGGCAAGGTAATTTTGAAAAAAAATGGTGAGCATTAGATTCAAGTAAATATGTTATGTATATTCAAGGAGGGTCTCACACTGTCAGAAAAAATTGGGCTGAGACTTTTAAACATTTCAACTAATTTGTTAGTAAGATACCATTCATTTATAATTTTGGGGCTGCATTCCCTGGCCAAAGCAGAGCATGATTTGAAAGATAGAGATAAGAAATGAGATTACCCTTTTTTGTTATCTCCATCTCAAGGCCTAACTCCCACAGCCCCTTAAGGTTACCTCATTCCCCTGAGATTTGTCTCCAAACCATTGAGAAAAAGATGCAACTTGACCTTTGTGCCTTAGTTTAGAGACCACTCACACATCCCCCAGCTGAACTGCTAGAATTGTGATATCTTGAGCTACTCTGTTTTTTTCGCTGTATCACAAATGTAGTTGGACAAAGTATTTTGTGTAATAGCTGGGAACACAACTCCTAAAATAATGCATTTTCTCTTTCAGGTTGGGGAGACTCAATAGGCACTCCCTCAGAGAGTGGAATGACCTATGATGCTCTTCATGTTTTTGATTGGATAAAAGCAAGAAGTGGAGATAACCCAGTTTATATATGGGGGCACTCTTTAGGCACTGGGTAAGTTGTCAGATTGTAGGTGACTTTAAGCAGGGCTGGAAAAAGATACAAGTGGCTAAACATTTTGAATTTAGTATGTTCGTATGATGGTGAGATGGGATAATTATAGTCTCTACACTGATTTGTGTTCAGTTAGCACTAGCTTAAATGTCAATGCTGAGCTAGAATTTCATGTTAAGACAAAACTAATTAGCAAATGATAACATATACCAGATTTGTAGATCTGGAATTCAAGTTGTATGTGTTAAAAATAAAACGTATGCCAATATAGAATAGAAATGAACCTATGGACAGATTTAGAGGCTTTTGCCACCTGATTTTGATGTACTAATAGTGTGCTCCATGTGCAACATGGTAAGAATTATTTTCTCGCTTGGCTAACTCCAAACCATTTTGCCCAACCCACACCTTGAATTTTCCCCAAAGGCAGTCAAAAGTCTAGGCAGATGTTGGAGGACTATTGCTTGTCAGAAGGTAGTCCATTAGATTATGCATGCAAAACATCTCTGCAAAACTATTAATGGCAACCCATAGGGATCACATGTTATCTGCCTCCTTAATTCAAGGGTCATCCAGATTTATAGGAAAGATGCTGTTTCATTTTCATTAATGCCACATTGTATAAGGATTTGGCATTTCTTATGGATACCAAAATTCCACCTTAAAGGAAACGTGAATATTCTGATTTGAGGGTATATTTTAAAAAATGTTTCTTGATGAAACCCATTAAATGACATTGGACAGGCAATTTTCTCTAGAATGTTACCACTAAGTATTATATTAAATTTAATTTATACACTCTCCTCCTTCAACCCCTCCATTCTATGTGGTTGATGTCTCCATTCCCTCAGGGTCTTGGCTCAGCTTATAAGAAATTGCTTTCTTAACTTCAGGCAGCACATTCCCAGAACCTTTATTAATGAGTTCAAAATGCACTCACTGTGACTGTTTGTTCCATGGTTCATATTCTGTTGTATGTCGTTTGAACTCTGCTATCAATGGATTCGGCATAGATGCTGCCAAAGGCATTGCTGTATTGAAAACAGTAGTGCATTTGTTTGGAGTCAAAGCAAGCCAGAGAGCTGTGAGGGCTAGCTGTTTTTCAGTCTGCATAAGAAAGTATAATGTGACAATGCAGAAACATAAAAAGAGAGACAGAGTCTGCTGTAATTGATTGAATTAATCATAGAATCTATGGAACAAATATAAAGCTCTTTCTTTCAGATTTTGCTTAGACATTCATGTGTCAGAATTAGTAGACTTCCCTTGTTATTTGATATAAAATAGCTAGTGTGTTTCTTGACAATGGTTTGGATGTTAAGTTGTCCTTTCATAAATGGAAAGCTTTCTTCTGTTTGTGAAAAGAATTCCAGATCAGCAGAAGTTCCTGCTGACAAAAGGCAAAAAGGTGGGGATTTTTTGCTGCTAACCTTGGAAATTCACAGCACTACTTCCTATGTTCCACTGACTTCCTTAACGTTTCTGAGGAGATTTATAGAGCTAGATTAGGATGACTGGAAAATTGGCAAAAGTCTCCTTCCCCTTTCTTTCCACTAGCAACATATTTCCATCTATAAGAATTTAGGATTCAGGCCAATGACTTTTGCATCAAGAAAGAAAAATCGCAATATCTGAGTCTTTTAAGAACTCTTCAATTTGAAAAGAACATCATTAGACAAAGTGAATCCAAACAGCTTAATACTTTGGTCCTAATCCTGTGTATGCTTACAAATGAATCTCATTAAGCAAAGAGCTCTTATTTCTTTTAGTAAACATGGGTTAAATGAAGATATAAAAGAGTTATAATAAGAGGACTAGATGTAATCAGCATTTTAATTTTAGGCATGTTTCCCTTCTAGAGTTGCAACCAACTTAGTGAGGCGTCTTTGTGAAAGAGGTAAGAGAGCTTTCTTTGGGTGATCTTATAAATTAACTCCCAATTTCCTCTGGTCTTTGAAAAAAGGATGTGTTGATATTTATTCACTATAATTTTCTGTGCTTTCAAAATGAAGCTGAGTTCTAAAATTAAAATTATTGGCCTGTAGTTGCTTTTTATTTATAGAGGACTTACATAACATACAGGATCTGTTTCTTATCTTTTAGAAAGAGTTAAGTGAATCTTTTTTTAAAAAGTAAAGCTTTCCTTCTTTGTGAGTTAAAAATAACTTCTTTGGCATTTCAAATTACCACTTCTGTCTAGTTGCCATTAGAATTCGTGCTTGTAAAGCACTCTACTTCCCATTTTTTTGGTTGGCAAAAGTCCATTTGATTTGAGATGGGTATTTTTGAGACAACTGCAGTTTGACTTTTTAAAGAATATTGTCAGTCCTTTTTCCTGTAAGGAAACTGAGAATAGAATCTCATTTCTGGTCAGCCAAATTCTTCCTTTTCATTGAACTGTGCTAAGGAAGTGTACCATTGCTCTGCAGCTTCAAGAAGGCTACCATGTAGTGGGCCCCTTGGTAGCACAGCGGGTTGAACTATTGAGCTGCTGAACTTGCTGACCAAAAGGTCTGTGGTTCGAATCTGGGGAGCAGAGTGAGCCCGAGCTTCTGCCAGCCTAGCAGCACGAAAACATGCAAATGTGAGCAGATCAATAGGTACCGCTTCGGCAGGAAGGTAACGGCGCACCATGCCATCATGCCAGCCACATGACCTAGGAGGTATCTACAGATAACGCCGGCTCTTCGGCTTAGAAATGGAGATGAGCACCATCACCCAGAGTCGGACAAGACTAGACTTGATGTCTAGGGAAATCTATAGAGCTCGAGGACTTTGCCTTAATGGTAGAGTACTGTAACCTTTTGCATTTCATTTTCAGAAACACCCCCTGATGCTCTGATCTTGGAATCTCCCTTTACAAACATACGCGAAGAAGCAAAAAGCCACCCCTTTAGTGTAGTAAGTATAGATTTATGTGCTGAAATTGCCATCTCTTATTGTGACACTTGACATACATGCATAACATTGAGGATGTGATCGTTTTTTATTTTTGTCATATTTAAAGTGTTAGTCAATGAATAAGCATGTATAAAGTTTTTCCCCCTACTATTGATTCTTCAACACTCACGTTGTGCTTTTTGCCCTCTACAGAGAGCTTTGGTAGTCCATAAATGATCAAAGAATTCCATTTGGAAGAGTGAATATAGTTTGCAAATGAATGTGGTAATTCTAAGAGTAATTGAAATCTGAACTTCTTTGACTCCAAGTAATTGAGATAAGAATTTAGAGATAAGCAAGGATATTAAAACATCACAACATCCAGGCGTCCTCTGGGCAACGTCCTTCCAGACGGCCAATTCTCTCACACTAGAAGCGACTTGCAGTTTCTCAAGTCGCTCCTGACACGACCAAAAACAAAACAAAACCCAAACACTACTCAGAAGGATATTGATACTTTTTCATATGACACAGATCAAGTGTCTGGGTGTTTATTAAAGGAACTGAAAGTGCAACTTGCATGCTTATTATGGAAACATAAATAAATCTTATTTTGTAGGTTCTTCTGAAATATCAGGTGATCAGAGGCAAACTTAAACTGTAAGTAGCACTACCAAGGTGCTACTTTGTAAGGAGGACCCTGATCCAGGGAGATCCAGGCATCAGTGCCAATATATCCTGGCTAATGGTTTCTATAAAATCCCTGTAAAGAATAGATGGTAGTGCTCCATTTAATTGTTTGGGAAGTGTAAGTTCCTTGTTGAAGACCTTGTTCTCCGTTTTAATGTGGTGTTACCTTCTAATGATAAGGAGTGTGTGTGTGAAAGAGAAGTTCTTCAGTCCTTCATTGCGAACACAAAGTAGCCTTTAAACCTTAGGATTGGACTGAAGGCTGAAGGGAGATGCTGCCTTTCTTTCCTTCCTTCTACATTGGTTTGTTTCATAATGATGCCACCATTGTCTCCTTGTCAAAAGTTCATCAATACAGAATGGCCTTTACGAAGCTAAAACCTATCTTCTCCTTTCCCTCTTATTATTTTAATGAGACTATGGAATATTTATTAATAATACTTTGCTGTTTTTTAGAAATCCGTGATGCTGATGATGTTGATGCTATGTTCTTATATCTGCTAGATTTCTATGCAAGCTATTCTTTTGTTTGTGTTCAGAAAAAGTTCTATTCTTGGTGGACAATTTTGCCAATTAGTCACAGGCTTGCATTTTTTTTCTTCAGATATATAGATATTTCCCAGGATTTGACTGGTTTTTCCTTGACCCTATAACGTCAAGTGGAATTAAGTTTGCAAATGATGAAAAGTGAGTATATATTGTATCTCTTGAATCTTACTTTATTTTTCAAGAGGATGAGGATCCCAGTAGCAAATGCAGATCTCTGAAGACTTTTCTTTTTAAACCAGTTTGATATGTTTGGCTTCTCTAGATCAGCTATCTTTTCCTCAATGGAAAGAAATCTTGCCTTTATATATTATTTATGCTATGATTATTGGCTGCCACCCCTAATGGATTGGCTAGCCCCTCTTCTCTGTTGCTATTCCATTTCCATCTATATCTGGTATACCCATTTTGTCTGCCATATGTTCATCCTCCTTGAAAGAAAGAAAAATCACACAGAAATTGCTTCCTCTCTGTTTACTTCTGTATAGCTGGCATGACTTGCTTCTTGTCCTTCTTTTCATTCAGAACTTTTTCTTGGTCTTTCCTGCCCCCCCCCCCAAAAAAAAAACTTGACCTTTTAAATGGCATATAATCCAGATTGTTTCTAGTTTTCTGATCTGCCATTTGCAGAGTTGACTATTCATGAGTTTGTATCTACCACTCAACCAGCTCACCCCAATCTGTCTTCCTGTCCCTCTACCTCTCCAGTGCTATACTGCCAAGTGTATCAGGCCTTTATTTCCTTCTCCACTTTTCCATTGAAACAATATCCAGATTTGAATCTCCATCCTCCATTGCTTCCCCCCCCCCCCCACTTTCCCATCGAAGCCTCATCCATTTTTATACCTCTTCCTTAATATTTGCCTTCCTCCCTCTCCATTGCCCATCATCCCACCTAATCCCGCAAATGTGGAAGGCTGACTGTACTGTGCTATAATAAGATAATGTATATTGAATGTCGTCGGCATTCTCTCTTAAATAGGTACATTAAAAAAAACTTTAATGATGTGTTTGGCATTTCATTTTGTTTACAGCGTGAAGCACATTTCATGTTCTCTGCTTATTCTTCATGCTGAAGATGATCCTGTAGTTCCATTTCATCTTGGAAAAAAGGTATGATTTTTCAGCTATCATCTTCAGTGCCTGCCTTTCAAGTTATAAATATCCTGAAAGAATGAGTGCAGTAAAAGAGGCTTTATCTGTATTTTAATTTGGGTTTTGTGGGCCAATCTCTAGGTAACTATGTTTTTAATTCTGGGGAGCAGCTCTGAAAGGCGGCCGATTTCAGAGGAGGCTGAGTACTTAACATTTTCCTTGCTGGCTGCTTTATGCTGTAGCTCTTCTTTAGAAGGTCTCTGAGAAAACCGCCTTCTAGTAGTAGCCATCGTTATGGCATTATCCACATTTTCATATGTAGTTCAGCCCTGAGCTAAGAACAAGATTAAATCGGTCTGCACCATTGATATCTTCTAACTTCGTGTACTTTTCTATATTTTTTTCATGTCTGAATTTTTTCACCATTGTACAGAGCTGAAATCTTGACCACCGCGTAACTCATTAAAAGCAATCTTTCTTTTTTTCTATATTGTGGTATGCAGTGAGAGATTCTAACATTACTGGGAATTGAGAATTCATGTTCCTTTTAAAAGAAGGGAGGCAAAGGAGAGATAAAGGGCCGTGGTGAACTTGCTAGCTGGAAGGTTGACAGTTCAAATCTGCAGGGTGGGGTGAGCTCCCGCTGTTAGCCCCAGCTCCTGTCAACCTAGCAGTTCAAAAACATGCAAATGTGACTAGATCAGTGAGTGCCGCCTTGGCGGGAAGGTAAATGGCACATGACCTAGGAGGTGTCTATGGACAACGCAGGCTCTTCGGCTTTGAAATGGAGATGAGCACCACCCCCAGAGCTGTAAGGGGAAACTTTTACCTTCCTCTGTGTATCTGTGTTTATAAGTATTGAATGTGTGCTTTTCTGTCTGTATTTGTTTGAATCCGCCCTGAGTCCCCTCTGGGAGATAGGTCGGAATACAAATAAAGTGCTCATGTTTCTGTTTGGAAATATCACATGAGTTCTCCACCGCAGAAAAACATTGAGTGACAAAAAGTACCTTCTTGCATAGGCTTGTGTGGGCCAGGTGTCAAGCAACCGAAGTGCAGTGTTCCCTCACTTATTGCGGGTGTTACATTCCAGGAGCACCAGCGAAAAGTGAAAATCCGCGAAGTAGGGATGCTGTATACAGCAGAGTCCCGGATACCCAACTTCCGCTTATCCGACACTCCGTATTATCTGCCACCGCCGTCTTTGCTACCCTCTCTGCCCTCCCTCGCCCTTTCCTCCATCGCTCACTCACCAGGCCGAGTCCTGGCTCTGCTGCTGTGATCCGTCCTTGTGAGTGAGCAAGCGAGGGAAGGCAGCAGCGGGGGCAGAAGCAGCAGCCTAGAAGAGGTGGCCAGGCTCCTGCTTATACCTTTGCGGCCCTCCCTCCCTCCCTCACTCACTCACTCGCCCTCCCTTGCTTGCTCGCTACTCACCGGGCCACATCCTGGTGGCAGAACCAGGACTCATCCCGATGAGTAGCAAGGAAGGAAAACCACAAAACAGCGAGTCCACGAAAAGCAAACTGCGAAGTAACTAGGGAACACTGTATGAGTATATGCATTGTGATGTGGCATCAATTCTGATTGAACACTCAGATCTCTTTTTTTGTAACAGTGTTACAAAACAACTGAGATCCAATTATTTTCTTTTAGTTGTATGATCTTGTATTTAAATATGGTGAAATACTAATCTAGATATTGTGAGCACAGTGACTGAGACTCAGACTTAGTTAATAAGCATATATTTGAAGATTGGGTCAAACTATTCTTTCATTTACTTGGTTACCATCTAGTTATAGGGATGGTAAAAGGATGTAAGGATGTTATAGCTCTCTGACATGAAATAAATACAAGCAACGTACTTTGAGAGTACAGGCATTGGTTTCTGTTGAAGGCAGACGTTCAGTGTGCACTATCTTGCTATTAATTACTAAATCAAAATGGATTATAAAAGTGAATGTTACTTTCCGTTTAACATTATTCTATAATTGGGGCAGACACTTTATCAGCCTGTATTGACTTTGAAACTTTTTTTATAGCTATACAACATTGCAGCCCCATCTCGGAGCTTCCGTGATTTCAAAGTCCAGTTTGTTCCATTTCACACAGATCTAGGTTACAGGCATAAATACATCTACAAGAGCCCAGAACTACCTCGAATATTAAGGTAATTAAAAGGTTTCCTCTTAATGTTTGTTGTAGTGTTCATGTTGCTTTCCGCAGATGTAACTAAAATGAATGACGTATCATAAAACATACATATGTATGAGTTTACTTCTCTTATTTTGGAGTCATTTTTGCACTCCCATATAACACTGGACACTGGAGCGGGCATGGGCAAACTTGGGCCCTCCAGGTGTTTTGGACTCCAACTCCCATAATTCCTAACAGCCTGAGACCCCTTCCTTAAGTGGCTGAGGGGGGAAAAGGAAAGGGTCTGAAGCTGTTAGGATTTATGGGAGTTGGAGTCCAAAACACCTGGAGGGCCCAAGTTTGTTTATTTATTTATTTATTTACGACATTTATATGCCGCCCTTCTCATCCTGAAGGGGACTTAGAGCAGTTTACAAGATATTTTTATATATACACACACACATACACACACACACATATATATACTCATATACATATACATATGTACATACAATATATTAGATTATTAGCATAGCACAATATCAGTATTATATATTACTATATTGTACTATACCATTATGTTGTAATATTATTAGTAATATTACATGTAATATAAAATATAAAATTATAATATTGTATTATTATATTGTATTACATTATAATATTATAAATATTATATGTATATACAATATATTATTAGTATAGCACTGGAGACAAGGTGGAACTGTCCCCCTTTCTTTTCACTCTGGCCCAGAGCATCAGTTGGTGCTGGGGAGAGGGGCTCCCAACTGATGGCATAGGCAGGAGACAAGGTGAAACTGCCTTCCTGGCCCCCTTTCTCATCATTCTGGCCCAGAGCAGCACGGGTTTACCCATGTTTGCCCATGCTGAAAAACAGCTATGTTATTATCACATAGATAGATACCAAGTCTATTTCTCTGCATCATCCCTCATTCTGAAAGAAAGAATGGCTGAAATATTAAAACATTTTGCTCTCTGAAAATTGCGCCTGTTTTTTTTTCCTTCGTAGGGAATTCATGGGGAAATCTGAACATAAGCACCATCACTGAAGACTACCAGGTTGGTAAACGTGCAATTATGTCCCCTGAGGAAGAAAAAGGAAAAATGAACACCTGCCTTGTTTTGAAATCTAGGCACTGGATAAGTCTCTGATTGCTGCTCCACTCCTCATGCATCCCTTTGGAATCCCAGGCTTTGGGGGAAGTAGGTATGAAGAGCAAATTTAGTTGGCTTCTGACCCTCAACCCCACCTATGTTTTTCTTCTAAAGAAGAAGGGAACCAGACCAATTGGAACAATTATGTTCAAGCACAAGAAAGACTTGGTTTTAAAAAAAAAAATGATGAAAGTTATAAACATTCCTACAGATGTGTGTGCTGGCTCGCAACAGTCTTCAAAGGACAAAAAAACTTGCACTCAGAATCGCAAATGGACTGCAGTTATCTGCAAAAAAATGTAACAGCTATAATATTTCAATGCTGCACTTAGATTACTAGATTTACAGGTTGTTCTCGTGTAGAAGTTAGTTCGGTGAAGAATGCTTTTTCTCCGGTCAGTTATCTAATTGGGAATTGGTGAAAATGAATGGATTGTTTTGGTTTTTAAATTCCTTTAAAAAGACGGAAGTTGGGATATTTACAAGAAGATATTTCAGAAATGAAGGATGTTTCTCCTTTAAAATAAGGTAACTATTTAGTAGTGATAATCTAATAGTGAATAAGTGTCCCTTTCTCTATTGCCTTGCTTTCACATTTCATAGCACTCTCACATATATAGATAATATATTCTTCATAGACGAGTATATCTCCTTTAATATTATTTCTCCTCATTTCCAGGCCATTGTCTTTAGGTGTCCATGGAACTTAAGTGATATAAATTACAGGTGGAGAGATTTATTGGAAGAACACCTTTTTAAAAATGGGGGTGCCTTTGAGCTTAGTCCTGCAAGGGATGATGGGACATTTGTTTTTCCACTGTGGTGAAGATGTCTTCCAATCACCTCTAATAGAGAGACACATATGCACTTTGGAGGGAAGAAATCTATTACCCATCTTTTAGTAATCATGATTCTTTATACCCCGAACCCTGTCATTTTCCTTTTAAGAAATACTCAGGTACATTAGAGCTGGTCAGAAGTTTTCTTTTTCTTTTAAAGGGATTCCATATAACTGAATATTTTAACTTCATCTCTGTGAATAGCACACCAGATTCCCTCAAAAGGGAAAATGTTAGCATAACATGTGTGAGATGCCTATTTTAATCTAGACTAGTCAAAGGTACTGAAAATTGAACAACTTTGTTATTTTCCTGTCCTAATCCATTAAAACGAATATATTTTTTCTGCTTAAAATTAAAGGTTGGCTTTATCTTTGTACTTTTGTTGATATTATTGACCTAGAGCTATGTGAAAACTTTCTGATCAAACTCAAATGTTCCCTTCAGTTGGCAAATGCCAGGCAGAGAACCTAGTTTCCCTTTATTGTAGCAAAGCAATTGCTGAATTTAAATTTAGCAGGCAACATGCCGGTAACTCATGGTAATAAATGTTGGAATATGATTTTTATGTTTACCTCTTTTATTGATATTTGACCATATTGTTATTGTGAACCTCATGAAATCAGTCCATTGTGTTCAACTCTTCAAAATCATGGCATAATAACCCAAGGTCAGGGGCAAAGCTCCTTCACCTGGGTGAAGATGCTGTACTCCTATCGCTGTGTAGGGCAGTAGTTCTCAACCTGTGGGTCCCCAGATGTTTTGGCCTTCAACTCCCAGAAATCCTAACAGCTGGTAAACTGGTTGGGATTTATGGGAGTTGTAGGCCAAAACACCTGGGGACCCACAGGTTGAGAACCACTGATGTAGGTCTGGAACTAGCCATGAAACCACAGTTAAGCATACTTTATATCCAACTAAACCCCGCATTAAACCATGGTTTAGTTTCCTACCATGTCTGACTTGTCTGGAAGTCACGTACCATTCTGGTTTGGATATAATAGAAATCCAGAGGCTTTACTGACTGAAGGGAGGAGAAAAGGGACTATGCCAGGTGCTTGAAGGTTGTGTATACTTTGGTTCATCTGAAATATATGTAAGATGAAAAGTGCTCTTGCGGTGCCTATTTCTGTCACTTGCTACCAGACAGATGGTACTGTTTGTTGAGGCAATATCTATATATTCCATCAAATTGTTTGCTCATGGAAGGTCATGTCAGCTTTTTACTGTATGTTATCCCATCTGTATCAACTGCATTAGGATAATTCAGGATCACTTTTAACCATATGTGAAGGTATTTAGAATAGATGCTGCAAAAGCCACAGACAGCTTCTGTGCACTTAACGCAAACCTGCCATTCTTTCCTGGTCCTGGCAGTCCTTCTGTAATTCTAGATATGACTTCTTGGTATGTTTCACTGGCCACCTTTAAGATTCTAAGTCATCATTCATGCAAGCCTGACATAGAAAACAATCTAAGGCGCTGTAATTTGGAAACAGAGGATTCAAGGCAGCATGGCAGTTGAACCCAAATGAATTACTTTACAGTAGTCCTCTTAGTTTTGTGGGGAGAGCCTTGAGGTATGTCATTCAATACACATGCAATATTGAGTATAGTGATCCTAGAGTTCAGAAGTGAATTCTTCAGTACGTAAAAGGCATTGATGAGTAATGATTGTAAATGAAATACTTGGATTTTGCATGCATCAGACATATATCTTTCAGCTCCATCATACTTGCAAGGAGGTAGTAGCTTAATTGCGTAGACTTTTCTACTATAGTGAAGTCTATCAAGATTGTGAGTCACAATTATCTCTGCAGTAGATTGTGCCCTATATGAGTCTGTCTCTCTGCACATACACACCCTCTTTCAACACACAGCGCTTTGGGTTAATTGCATTAATGCTATTTTGGCTCTTTTGTGGTAAACAAAAGAAACATTCCAGTCAATGCTGCTGCTGCAGACTCCTCCCACTGTAGTGTTGATAAAAGTACGAACCAATGTGGAAATAACAATTCCTCCCATGCTACACCAATAAGAGTCCAAAGCATGCACTAGTGCTGTTTCTCCTGACACACATGTACTAGTTGTTAGATCAGTGACATGCTTTGAAATGGAAATGTTTATATCTAAAAGGTGTGTAGTTTTAATAAAGCGAGTGACTTCTGACTTTTTTGGTGGTGGCCTGCTTTTGTTTTTTAATGTTGGTTCAAAAGACACAGAGGCTGAAATGGTTGACACGTGAATGATAGCTAATGATATAGTTATAAGTGTAACTTTGCTGCTGTTGCCCTCGTGTCCTTCTTTAAAATGTCCTCTTAGGGATCACTGTCTAGGATTGTGGCTTGGTAGGAATTGGGGACAATTTAAAGTGTGAGGAGGGCACAAGGGATTCTGGATCCTGCCCAGGTGCTCTTTGTTTTGGGCCTAAACAGAAACAAGTGTGTTTTTCCCCCAACACATCACCTACCAGAGGCATTGAACAACAGCTAACATCAGGTGTATTATGGTCCCAAGCCTGACCGCATTCTGTGAGATGACACTGAATGTAGTATCTTGTACTGTGCACCCACTTTTTTCTGACACTTGGGATTTTGAAAAGCAATAAGCAATTTTCAGTATGTAAGAGATGCAGTTTCTTTGTACCTTAGAAACTCTTTTGGATAGAGATTGCTTTTGTACCAATTCATTATAATCTCTGTAGCATTTGTTATAATCGTGATTTTATTACCATCCAGATTTAACCAGTTCCTTTGCAGCTTTGAAAGTACCCTGCTGGAACAGTTTGCCCTTAAGGCTTTTTGCTGCATTGCAGTTGTGTGAGTTGTTTACGCTGCTCTTTCATCGTAGAATTATAAGAGTTGGAAGAGACCCCAAGGGCCATCCAGTCCAACCCCATTCTACAATGCAGAAGCCCACAATCAAAGCAATCCTGACAGATGGCCATCTAATCTCAGTTTAAAATCCACCAGAGACAGAGACTCCACCACACTGCAAAGCAGTGCATTCCACTGCCAAACTGCTCTTACTGTCAGGAAGGTCTTCCTTACGTTTTGCATGGAATCTCTTTTCTCTTTTCCCGATCTCTCCCAAACAATTCTGAGCATGTTGAATCCAGCATGGGAGCCCATGCATCAAGACCAAAATGCAACAACAAATTGCCAATGACCAAAGTTGCTTCTAGTTTGGTGCTCTGCCTCTTGGCCACTGTATCACACATTAGGCAGGTTAAACCCTTGTGCTGGCAGGATTGCTGGCCAAAAGGTCAGTGGTTTGAATCTGGGGAGCGGGGTGAACTGTCAGTCAGGTCCAGCTCCCCATGCGGTGATATGAGAGAAGCCTCCCACAGGATGGTAAAACATCCAGGCATCCTCTGGACAATGTCCTTGCAGACAGCCAATTCTTTCACACTAGAGGCGACTGACAGTTTCTCAAGTCGCTCCTGACACAACTCCCCCCCCCCGCAAAACCCACATAAAGCAAGAAAGAAATAATAATAGATACAGAACACTGAATTCAAATGCGACATTTATGATTGTGTGATTTTTAATCTTTTTACAGCACAAGAAGGTAACAGTAATTTAACACACACACACACAAAGATGTGTCAACTCAAAATTCCACATTTTTGGAAAATGATATGTCAGTAGCAAATGTATTTATTTAACAAGCAATTGAACATTTTGGACATTCAGGAATCACTTTACTAACAGTTAGTTCTCTTGCATCAGCTGACAGCTATCTTTGAAGAGAAACCATATTTGATGCATAGACCATGAAAGAAATGTCAGTGTTCACAAATGACTGGCTAGAGGGCAGTGCAAGAACGTATGTGGGACAGGAGTAGTTGTATGCAAGCAACACTACACAAATTTCAAGACGTGATAAAGACTGAATCCTTAGGAATAAGTCATGACCTTGTTTTCTTAGAATGATAACAGCAACAGTACAAACCCACATGATTTCAAAGCAGATCAGTTTTTTCACAAACACAGAGGACATTTATAGTGCAACCGTAGGCGTTTCTATGGGAATTAAGCCCTACTTGTATGGAGCTTATTCCCAAGTAAAAATATATGTAGAACTATAGCCTCCATTTCATAACATTTTTGGAGTTTTGCACAGGGGAAAAAAAAACAACACAGTAAATTTTGTCAACCTGTAAACAATTCAATCAGGAACGAGTTTAAATCAATCCTATTAAAACATGTAGCAGTGTCCTTGGAAATGTCTTTTTTAAAAATTTGACAAAAAGAACGAAGATAATATAGAATCATAGAATATGCAGCAAATACACCAACCTAACAAGGCCTGTGTTTCTCTGATTCATTGGAATGGACGGGACTGAATTCAACATGCAAAGGAAGGCAACTGGAATTGTCATATTCAAAAACAATGGAATAAGTATAGGCCTACTTAATAAACTAGAAATCACAAGGCTAGCCCTTGTCTCAAATACACTTAAGGCTTACATCGACATCTCTATCAACAGATGAAATACATCATGCGGCTTGTGTATGGAAAGGGCAGCTGGGAACCTCTTTAAGCCTTTTTGGGATGCTTCCAGTACTATCTTCCACTCATGGATTTGCACACAAACGCCACCCCCATATAGCCCTCCATTTTCTGGCAACCTGCTCTAGAAACTTGGCAGAGGAGGGTATACCTCACCAGCTGAAGCAAGGGAGAACAAGGAGGCATTTCACTGGACAAGATGATGAGAAATCATGTAATCTTGGATGGAGCCATCTGGACTATTTGCCTTACACAGATATACCTCCGTTAACCAAGTAGACGTGCTCCTCGGCATTACTCTTCAATAGAAAGCTTGGGACCAGAGGCAGAAAAAAAAGGGATTGATTCCTTCATCACAACAAAAGAGCAATTTAACATGTTTTGGGGGGGGGGGGGGAATTCAAATAACATGGACAGGTGAAATGAAACATATCAGGAAGTAAGAAATAAACATGTTTTGAACCTTTTGGAGATCTCTTGACAGCTTCTTCCAAATGCATCCACTAATTACTTCTACATTTTCACTACTTTTTTAATGACTGGCAGGTGCTTAAGTTTAATTCTAGTAGAAGAAACTGGCAAAACCACCTCTTGAGTATTCCTTACCAAAGAACAATCTATGAACCTCACTACCTCTGAGGATGCTTGCCATAGATGCAGGCGAAACGTCAGGAGAGAATGCCTCTAGAACATGGCCATATAGCCCGAAAAAACCTACAACAACCCAGTGATTCTGGCCATGAAAGCCTTCGACAATACATCTATGAAATTCATGGGGTTTCCATAACTTTGAAGGCACATGCATGCTGGGAGAAGGAATTACGTGAGCACTTGCATTGGAAGGTTTTGGGCAGGCATGGGCAAACTTGGGCCCTCCTGGTGTTTTGGACTTCAACCCCCACCATTCCTAACAACCTCAGGCCCTTTCCTTTCCCCCCTCAGCCGCTTAAGCATCTGGATGCCCAGATGTTTGATGTTTTACCATCCTTGTGGGAGGCTTCTTTCATGTCCCCGCATCGGGAGCTGGAGCTGACAGAGGGAGCTCAACCCACTCTCCCCGGATTTGAACCACTGACCTGTCGGTCAGCAGTCCTGCCAACACAAGGGTTTAACCCATTGCGCCACCGGGGTAGATGTATTTCTTCACTAACCTTAAAAGGAAACTAGCACTTCTAATGAACTGCTTGGTTCTGGAAGTTTATAGGAATGTACCTTATTCATTCATGACAGTGGAACATGCTGCTTTGGAGTGTGACGGCGTCTCTTTCTCTGGAGGTTTCTAAACAGACACATCTTTTAGGAGTGCTTAAATTGTGTATTCCTGCACTGAAGGAATGGATGGCCCCTGGAGTCTCTTCCTACTCTGTGTGTATGATTTCAGATCTGGATGTTTTGTATTTAAAGTGCAAATTAAGTCACCACTCTAAGGCCAACTGTGATCAAACACATCTCTAACTAAATTGCCCCAGCATCTATAGATGAAGAGCAGCCCATTCAGTGTCCTTGGTTGCAAGCACTGAGCATTATGCAAGAAGGATGGGTGCTACTATTGGAAATCAAGACTAAAGCTATTGGGATGTTCAGTGCTGTTTTAATAAGGTAGGAATATGACATCTGGAAGCAATATTGAGGCACGAACACTGCTGGGTAGGAAATGGAACCGTCTAGAAGCGTCTCTTGTAGAATATCTTACACCAAGTCTGAACAATGTGACACTGCCAATGTAAATCTTGACTCATGTGTCAGGCACAATAACCTTCAAAGAGGAGCCTCAACCAACCTGCTCATCACTTTTGTTTTTGTTTTTATGCTTGCCTTGTGGATAACTTACCTATTAGACCAGCCAATATGACTGGTGGATTTTTTTTTAATTTAAGGGAGAAATGGGGACCCTATAGCTCTTTTAAGCATTTTTGGGCTGCAATGCCCATAATCCTATGCACCATTTGCAATACTGCTGAGAGATAGTGGGAGCAGCAATTTGACATAATTGGCTTAATGGTTCCTATGCTTCATGGGTCCTATGGAGATGAGACTATTAGGCGTCCAACACCATTAAGCTCCTTCAATGTCCATATCTGATTTCGCGCCCCCCCCCCCCCCCCAAGCTCATGCAAATAATTCAAAATTATTGCAGACTAATGAGGACTGTTTATGGGTCTGGAGGGATTTGAATGACACATTTATTTTAAAAAGTGGGGTGGATACATCTGTCCATGTTGTCAAAAGCTTCCAACCCATCTTTTAAAATCTCTACCACATCATTCTTGGCTTTGCTGTTGCTTTATAATAGTCAATAACGTCTTCTAATTCACTGAACAGGATGGACTGCTGTTGGAACAAAATCTACAAACTTGGAGTTGCTTCCTGAAATACGTAGCATGCACATAAATTGCATTGGTTAGACACAATTTTATAACATGGCCTTATTTACTTTCATTTCTCCTGCTGGAGGCCATGCTTTAGGTTTCGAACCCAACAAGGTTTTGGTCACCTCTTTGCTTCCTTGACTAAGTTCATCTAAGACACCAGTTACCTCCTCTTCAAGTCACCACCACGTCTAGATAAGTATGAGACAACCAAAGGGTGGTAAAGAATGCGCGTTTGGATTCATCTGTGGAAAATTCATTGGGGAGCAGGAGAGCCTTGGTGGCAAACCGACCCAGGAGGAAGGGTGTCTGCATGCACTGCTCCAAGTAAGCGAGCGGACTCACTCACTCCCGGGGGATGTTGGGCGGAGGGATCTTCACCGCCGAGGGCTCCACCCCCCAGATCTCCCTGGCGTACTCCGTGATCGTCCGGTCGCTGGAAAACTTGCCAGAACACGCAATGTTCTTGATGACCTTTTTCGTCCACTCTCTTGGGTTCTAGGGAGAAAACAGGCAAGACGTTTGAGAAGTTTAATATCCAAGAAGACTCAGTAATGGAACTCCAGAGACTATACCAAATTCACCCCTCCCCCAATAACAACAACAACAACAACTTTATTTTTATACCCCACCTCCATCCAACAGAACAGTTAAAACATATCATATTAAAATGCATATTTACAAAATAATAACAAAAGCAATATAATGAAATAAAAACAACAACCATTAAACAGCATATAAAATAACATCAAAGCCAACAACCAAAAGCAAAGTTCAATGTCTTGTTGTGGGTGGGCTGATTGGTGCCACAACATTAGAGAATAGAACTAATGAGTAAAGTGCAGCGATGAGGACAAGAATGATTTATCATTAAGGATTTTGCTATAACAATCTTGGTGTCCTGGCTTTTAGGTCTGTTTCCGGGGTTATTTGAGACACTGATTCAAAAAATTGCATTGGATAGACCACATCAGCTCTAGTTATCAAGATATAGTTAACTTGATTTTCTATGGGCAAGAAGATGAAGATTGGTATATGGCATATGTTCTGTATATCAAAAACTAGAGCTGATAGGGGAAAAACTGGTGCCATTTTTGGAATCAGCAAGTCAAATATACCCAGGAACAGGAATAACATTTGAGCCATCAGAATGTGTGTTGCCCTGTGCTATCCATCCAGAGCACAGGCTGAGTAATCATTATCCAAAATTACAAAATCCAATACTCCAAAATGATCCACCTGAGTGGCCCGGATAGGAATGCCTTTGCTTCTTAATGGTTCAATATATATACGTTATATATCATGCACAAAGATATTATAAATACTGTGTATAATAAGTATGTCCAGGCTAGGTGAATAAGATGTTACTGTATTAAATATTTTGCGTTTAGACTAGGGTCCCATCTTGAAGATACTTAATTATGTATGCATATGCAAATGCAAGTATTCCAAAATCTCAGGGAAATAATCTGAAATCTAAAACAATTTTTGTCTCAAACATCAGTGGATAGTCAAACCCATTCTAAAAGGATGAGCACTCAACTTTTCCAAACTCCAGTTTTGCCCTTCCTCTGAATTGTATTGTACAGGGTGAGGCAGCATAACTTCCTTTTTTAAAATGCGCGCCATTCAGTCGGTTGAAGACATAGCGGAACGCTAGTGGTCTCGTTCGAGAGGCGGGAGTATAAAGTTTTGTCCTGACACAGTTCAGTCGTCATCATATGTTGGAACAGCGAGGAGCATGCTTTTGCCATTGAGGCCTACTTTTCCAGCGAATTTGGAGTGGCTGGGCTGCTCTCCAGATTTGGCCCCTTGTGATTTTTTTCTATGGCTTTTTTAAAAAATCCCGTATTTATGTGTACCGTCCAAGGACCCTACAAGATTTTAAGACCAACATCCAGGAAGAAATTGCCAACATAACGCCTGCTATGCTGGCAAGAGTCACGACAAATGCCAGAAATCGGTTTACTCAGGTATGGAGAATGGGGGATGTCACCTACCTAATTTGATCTTCAAAACTACGTAAAAAAAATAAAATTTAGGTATGCACCTACATTATAAAGAAATAATAAAAATTTCTGATTCATACAATGGGTTTTATTAAGTTTTGAAAAAAGGAAGTTATACTGCCTTACCCTGTACTATGAAACATTAGTGAAAATCAGTTCTACCTATTAGCATTTACTATGTTCCTGAAAATAGTACTTCTAATTCTTCTAGCTAGTTGATTCTGGGAGTTTTATAGCCCTCAAAATACTTAAATCCAAAACCAAGACTTGAAACAAGAACCATAGAACTCAGGCCTAGCTATACCTGAAAGCCACGTTGCCTGAGCTGAAAACAGAGTACCCGTTAGCTCCTAATAAACAGACATGAAAGCATTTCATCTGCCCTGGAATATCTATTTCCCATGAAGTCGTGTTGATATATGAAGCTGGCTATCTGCTCTAATTTGCAAGCACGCTTCCTTGCTTAGGTCAATATCACCAGGTGCTTTCCCATGAGAGTTTTTCATCAATTCATCTTCACTAGACTCCTTATCCTTCACTTTCTTGGCCCGTATCGGAATGAATCCCAGGAAAACCCACAATCCCATCAGACTCTTAAGTCATCAGTGAACCCATAACCCCCTAGTTTCAAGTATGTAATTTTTTTGTATATTTGTATACACTACTTGTGTACACAGAATTTCTTTATCTCTTTTGTTGATATTCTGCCTATGACATCAGTTGCCATTTAGAAAACCTAACAGATCCCTCAAACATCCCTATGAAGATACGTCACTATGTTTCCAGTTTCAAGTATCCAAATGGCAGCTCTCTTCTGCTACTTGATTCATACTATAATACCAGAGGTGTTACGAGATTCCTGTCTGTTTCATAGAAAAGCCCTGGTTTTTTTTAACTAGTCAGAAATTAATTCAATCAGCCTTCATCAAAGGCCAATCTTACCATATACAGTTGGTCCACTTGCCCTTGGCACTTGATATAAGCTTCGTAATCAGCAAACACCTTAAACCTGAAACAAAGAAGAGTGTAGAGGCAATTGTAAGCACTGAAGTAAACACAATTGTAAGCACAGAGATTTGGAAACCTCAATTGACAAATAGAGCAGGCATGGGCAAACTTCAGCCCTCCAGGTGTTTGGGACTTCAACTCCCACAATTCCTAACAGCCTACCGGCTGTTAGAGCTCCCAATACTATTGAGAGTGATGTGACACCACTTTCAGTTACACAAGTGATGCGACATCACTCCCAGGTATACAAAATAAAATGACCTCTCTCTGAAGCATCAGTGAAGACCCCAAAAGCTTAGAGCAGCTCTTCAACTTTTGAAGAGCCCCCAAAAGTTCTCACCTGTCATGATACATCAACATGTTAACGATGTCTCGGAAACGTCCTGGATCATCCGGCGAGAAGAAACCACTATTAATTTGATCCATCGCTTGTCTGAGTTCTGGGATCCTGTCATAGTATTCCTTAGCATTGTACCTGAATGAGAAAATAAAGGATTATTTCTGTCTGTTCTATCTACAGAGTTGACCTCATGATGCACTTTCTCCCCGCCCTTAATGAAGCCCTAACCCCACTGGTCATCCCTTTGAGCTCCTCTCTCACAAATACACTTTTCCACTCCTATCTCATCTAGGTTTTTATCATTTTATCTTGTGCATTTGGCCCATCCATTGTGTTTTATTTTCCACTATGTTATTTGGCACTGCTTATTTTATTCTCTTACTTTATTTATTTTATCGTGATGTAATTTTTTGTTGCTTTGTATTTTATTTTGTTGTATTGTATTTTCAGGCTTGGCCTCATGTTAGCCACCCCGAGTCCCCTTTGAGGAGATGGTGGCGGGGTATAAATAAAGATGATGATGATGATTATTATTAGAAACATAACAAGATGAGTCCACAGCAGACAAGATCACTCTGCTGGCTGTTGTATTGGATCACACGTCATACACTTCCCAAGTATCT
Organism: Anolis sagrei; assembly: GCF_037176765.1. Taxonomy (NCBI): domain Eukaryota; kingdom Metazoa; phylum Chordata; class Lepidosauria; order Squamata; family Anolidae; genus Anolis; species Anolis sagrei. The sequence goes on along the minus strand of NC_090021.1, from coordinate 21,751,005 downwards.
AGGACTATGTGATGTATCGGCAAATAATGCGTGCAGATCCCAGTAAGGTGGCCTTCTGCAGCTGGCAGATGGTAATGTTGTCAGCGCCGATTGCGTTTAATGCAGACTAAGGTCTTTAGGTACTGCACCCAGTGTGCCGATCACCACTGGGACCACCTTTACTGGCTTGTGCCAGAATCTTTGCAGTTCAATCTTTAAACCGCCTCACCCCCTACCAACCCCAGAGATCTCTCCGTTCTGAGGATCAAGATTTATTGGAAGTTCCCAGTTTTAAAACCTTGTGTGTATCAGCAACTAGACGCAGAGCCTTTACAGTAGTGGCACCATCACTCTGGAACACTCTGCCACCAGAAGTTCGTGCCTTGTAGGACTTACCAGCCTTCCGTAGGGCTTGTAAGACATATTTGTTTCAACAGGCTTTTGACCTTTGATCTGTTGTTTTAATTTGTGTTAGATTCCAGTTTGTTTTCTAAGCCGCTCCGAGCCCCAGGGGAGTGGCGGCATGTAAGTTTGAATAATAAATAAATAAATAAATAAATCCTCATATCGTGTCAGATTTTACAGTTGCTTCTCTTCAATCCTGCTGTCACCTGGGATTGCAACATTGACAATTCATACTTTGTTCTTTAACACGATTGTGAGGTCAGGAGTATTGTGCTCCAAGACTCTGTCTGAATTCGGAAGTCCCAGAGTAGCTTGACATGTTCATTTTCTGTAACTTTTTCAGGCTTGTGAACCCGCCAGTTCTTTGTCGCAGGCAGATGGTATTTGTGGCACAAATTCCAATGGATCATCTGAGCAATGGTGTTATGCCTCTGCTTGCAGTCTGTCTGCGTGATCTTTTTGCAGCAGCTGAGGATGGGATCTATTGTTTCATCGGCTTCCTTGTAGAGTCTACACTGTCGTAGACTTTTCGATTCTGGATTGATGGCATTTGTTCTAATGGCTTGTTCTTGGGCTGCCAGAATCAGGCCCTCCGTCTCCTTTTTCAAAGATGATGATGATGATGATTATTATTATTATTATTTCAGTCTTCTCTGCAACACTAGTAGAAAAATATTACTTTCCACCATCTGCTTGCACAAACTAACTAATATCTTTCCACCAAGGAAAAAAAGTCATTGACACACTGGAATTAATTCAGAGAAGTGTGTTAAGGAGGACGCAAATATAAAACCAATGCAGTCTGAGTAATCCTTAGAAAGGGAAGGGTAAGGCAAACACTACATCACAGGGTCTATTCAGAGATCTCTGAGTGATCACCAAGGGTTTTTTGATTCTCTATCAGAGTTTTGCACTGTTTTATTTAGCTCTTATGTTTTATTTACTTTATTGTGTTGTTATTTTTTGTCATTCTGTATTTATTTTGCTATAATGTATTACTGGGCTTGGCCTCATGTAAGCCGCCCCGAGTCCCCTTTGGGGAGATGGTGATGGTGGGGTATAAATAAAGTTATTATTATTATTTGTTACCAACCCTTTCTTATCCATTGCCTCCACATCTTCCACTCGCATGCCAAAAATAAACAGGTTATTCTCTCCAGCTTCCTCAGCCATTTCCACGTTGGCGCCATCCATCGTCCCAATGGTGAGGGCCCCGTTCAGCATGAACTTCATGTTCCCGGTCCCTGAAGCCTCCGTTCCAGCGGTGGAGATCTGTTCAGACAAGTCTGCAGCAGGAATCACTAAAATGGAAGTGGAAAGTGGATGGGTTTAAAGTATTTTCGTCCCTTTTTAACCATACTTTTTGTTCCTATGACTAATGTAGCAGTTACAATGTTAATTAAGTATTTCGAAAATCCAAGCTAAGTGTCTCATTAGGTGCCACTCTCAACCTGATCCACCTCACAAGATTATTACACTATGTATGGGACATGATTTTTGTTCCTGGGTCATAAATGTCATTTCCTAATTGGTTCTATCATTTTAAAAGTTTATGGAAAAGGTTTAGTAAAGGTAAAGGTTTCCTCTTGACATTAAGTCTAGTCAGGTCCGACTCTGGGGGTTGGTGCTCATCTCCATTTCTAAGCTGAAGAGCTTCTGGGGGTTGGCGCTCGTCTACATTTCTAAGCTGAAGAGCTGGCGTTGTCCATAGACACCTCCTAAGTCATGTGGCCAGCATGGCTGCATGAAGTGCCATTACCTTCCCACTGGAGTGGTACCTATTGATCTACTCACATTTGCACGTTTTTGAACTGCTACGTTGGTAGGAGCTGGGGCTGACAGTGGGAGCTCACCCTGTCCCACAGATTCGAAGTGCCAACCTTCCTGTCAACAATTTCAGCAGCCCAGCGCCTGGTAATCTGTTGCGCCTCCATGTCCCCATGAACCATCACTGAATCATTTCTTGCATGGAAGATAGTAAGCTAGATTAATAATCTCTGTCCCAAGTCGTCTTACCTTTCTCTGCAAGGGACACTCTGTAGTTCTCCAAAAAGATGACTTTCAGCCTGTCCCCTATGTAAGGGTCGTTGTTGACCACGTCTCCAATGGATGTGATGAGTTTGATAATCATCTTGGCCATGTGGTAGCCAGGGGCAGCCTGGAAGGGGACAAGGATGACTGTAATGAAGCCAAAGAGGCCACAAGAATAGCATCTAAAGTTAGGAAGAACTTCCTGAAACTTAGAACTGTTCAACAGTGGGATACACTGCCTCAGAGAGTGGTGGAGCCACCTTCTTTGGAGGTTTTCAAGCAGAGGCTGGATGGCCATCTTTTGGGGCTGCTTTGATTGTGTGTTCCTGCATGACAGAATTGGGTTGGACTGGATGGCTCTTGGGGGTCTCTTCCAACTTATCTGGTATTGATCGGAATCAGAATGGCTGCCTAGGAGGAGCATCTCCTACACCAGACAGGGGCAAACTTGGCCCCTCTGGGTGATTTGGACTTCAACTCCCACAATTCCTAACAGCCGGTAGGCTGTTAGGAATTGTGGGAGTTGAAGTCCAAAACACCTGGAGGGGCCAAGTTTGCCCCTGCCTGAACTAGACTCACACTTGAATATATTTTTGCCATCACCATAAATTGTCATTTTATAAAGCCACACTTGTGCATCTAAAATTTTGCAAAACAGGCTTCAAGAAATTTCAGGGTAGAGAAGGGCACGAGGCAGGGCTGCCCGTTGTCTCCGCTCATATTTATTCTGGCTATGGAGATTCTGTTAAATAACGTGAGAGAGGACGAAAATTTGAGGGGCCTCAAAATAAGAAAGGAGACGTACAAGCTGCGAGCATTCGCAGATGATCTGATTTTTATTATAGAAGACCCACTCCTCAATATTGTAAAATGGGTACAAAAAATAGAAGAGTTCGGCGCAGTCTCAGGCCTCAAAGTAAACAAAGAAAAATCAATGATTCTAACTAAAAATGTTACCAAAGTAAGACAGAATGAGCTAGCGAAACTGACAGACATGAAAATCACTCAAAAAATCAAGTATTTAGGAATATTTATAACAGCTAAAAACACACGACTGCTACAAAACAACTACGACACCAAATGGAAAGAGATACAAAAAGACCTAAAGAATTGGAGAAATCTGAATCTATCATTGCTGGGAAGGATATCTGTCATAAAGACGAACGTCCTCCCCAGGATGTTATATCTCTTTCAAAACGCCCCAATAGTCAGGAAAGGCCAAATGCACAAAGAATGGAATAAAGAAATAAGAAAATTTGTCTGGAATAATAAAAAACCAAGGATTAGCTACACCAATTTAATAGATGAAAGAAGAAGAGGAGGCCTGGGAATGCCCGACTTGGAATTATACTTCGAAGCCAGCGGACTAGAATGGGTGAAGGAATGGATATTATTAAGAAACAGAAGATTACTGACACTAGAAGGGCACGAATTACGAACTGGATGGCATGGGTATCTATGGCACGGGAAGAAAGCCATAGAAAAGAACTTCGGAAACCACATCGTCCGCTCAGCCCTCCTGAGGATTTGGAACAAGTACAAACAAAGGATCCATAGCAAAACCCCGCAATGGTTATCACCTCTGGAGGCGTGCCATAGACGAGAGCTAGGCTGGAATGAATGGCCCTCTTACAAGGATCTCTTAAAGAAAGAACAAAGGGAAGTAAAGCTGAAAACGCAAGAAGAAATAAGACTAAACTTCCCAAGGATATCCTGGCTTCACTACCTTCAGATAAAGGAACACTTTAAGAAAGACTCAAGCCTGGGCTTTGAAGAGAAAACATCACCATGGCAAAAAATCTTCGAAAGCACAAAGAAGGTAATAACAAAGATCTATCAACAATTACTGCTATGGAGTACTGAAAGAGAACAAATAAAATATTGTATGATAAAGTGGGGCAGGGATCTAAAAAGAACTGTACTTCTAGAGGAATGGGAGTCATTATGGACCAAAAAGTTAAATTATATGTACGCATACGACTTCAAAGAAAACCTAATGAAGATGTTTCACCAATGGTATATGACCCCAGAAAAAGTAGCTAAATTTAACAGAAATTCAAGTGACAGATGCTGGAAGTGCGAGAGACATAAAGGGACGTTTATACATATATGGTGGTACTGTAAGACCGCTCAGGTCTTCTGGAAAGAAATCCACACCATGTGCCAGATAGTGCTATCAAAAAAAATACCCTTCAAACCAGAACGATTCCTACTAAGCTTCACAGACGACTCTTGGAGTAATAATGAGGAAAAAATCTTTGTCTATATCACCACCGCAGCACGCTTGAGCTATGCAAAAGTATGGAAACAGAAAACAAGACCCCTCAAAATAGAATGGATAAAGAAAATCTTAGACACAATGAACATGGATAAGTTAACCTTCCTAATATCTAAAATACAAAATAAACCGAGGAAGATGACAGACTGGACACCAGTGAGAACATGGCTGAAAGAAAACAAAATAAAGGTATTAATTTAGGGGGGAAAGAAAGAGAGAAAGAAAAAGAAAATGTGAAGAGACAGTAATGAAATAAATCAGAAAAGTAGAAACGACCCACCTCCTATGAAGCTATAAAGAGACTCTATACATCTAAGAGGAAAGGAATTACACAGAAAAATCCCGCACAGAAGAGGAGCGGAAGAAGACAGCCCCCCCCCAACCCCTCTTCCCTAAGCCCCCTTCCCTAAACACCATCCCCTTCCTCCCACCCCCTCACCCCTATACCCCCCCTTCCCCCCCCCTTATTTCCTTCCCCCCCTCTTCCCCCCCCAACTTATTTTATTCAGTGTTGTTTATAGAAAATCTACTAATAAAAATTTATTATAAAATTTTGCAAAACATGACCTCATGTTAACTTGGAATAACAGAAGGAAAGATGAGAAAATGTGCATGTCACAGCTTCTAGAGATGTGATCCCTTACCTTTCCTCCAATCATAACAGTTCTTGGTACGTAGGACTTTTTGGGGTCTTTTCTGATGCCTAAAAAAGAACAACACAACAAAAAGAAGATGGATTATGGATTCTGGTTAATTTCCTGAACGTGCCTCCTCATAGTGGGCAAGCCTAATAAGCTGGTAAATATTGAAGTCAGTGGTTCACACTGAAGGCAAAACGAAATGGCATCGGATTCTCTTATGCTACATATACAACACGCCTATGTACATGGAAAAGAGTATGGGAGCAGCATTTCTTCAGACTGTAGGTAGGAAAGAAATGCTCCCAAAAAAGGTATTTGAATGTAGACTATTGAGACATCAAAGAGAGATATTGAAAGAAGATCACGTCTGCTACCGGATAAGGTAAAGGTTTTCCCCTGACATTAAGTCCAGTCGTGTCCGACTCTGGGGGTTGATGCCCATCTCCATTTCTAAGCCAAAGAGCCAGCATTGTCCATAGACACCTCCAAGGTCAGGTGGCCGGCATGACTGCATGGAACGCTGTTACCTTCCCACTGGAGCAGGATATGTTAGCTTGATAAACCGAGAAGTGAAATACTCACACTGCTAATAATAATTTGAATTATTATTTGTATTTACTGCTATTTCTACCTTGAACAAGAAGCTACTTCAAAAGTTTGCAAGTTGAAATACTCACGATTGTATAGAGTGATGATATGAAGGCAATTGAGGAGTTGCCTTTTGTATTCATGAATTCTCTTGACATGAACATCAAACATGGAGGAAGAATTGATTTTCACCTTGTACTGTTCCACCAAGTAGGCTGAGAATTTCTGTTTGTTCTCCTGCAAATAGAAATTTGAGGTTGAGATTACTCTCTCTCTCTCTCTCTCTCTCTCTCTCTCTCTATATATATATATATATATAGGTAAAGTTAAAGGTAAAGGTTTTCCCCTGCCATTAAGTCTAATCGTGTCCAACTCTGGGGGTTGGCATTCATCTCTGTTTCTAAACTGAAGTGCTGGCATTGTTCACAGACACCTTCAAGGTCATGTGGCTGGCATGACTGCAAGGAGCGCCGCTACCTTCCCACTGGAGCAGTACTTATTGATCTAATCACATTTGCATGTTTTTGAATTGCTAGGTTGACAGAAGCTGGGGCTGACAGTGGAAGCTCACGCTGCTCCCTGGATTCAAACCGCCAACCTTTTGGTCAGCAAGTTTAGCAGCTCAGAGGTTTAACCCACTGCGCCACCGGGAGCTCACACACACACACACAAACACACACACACATACATATAATATTATTGATAATATATATAAAATCTCTCTCTCTCTCTCTCTCTCTCTCTCTCTCTCTCTCTCTATATATATATATATATATATAATCAAGGTTCAGATCAAGATGGGATATATTCCTTTATTTCTGTTCTTTCCACGTTGCCTTTTTACCTGTTTAACTTTGGCTACATCCCTGATAAAAGCTTCGTCATCAACGAAGTCCAGCAGCTTCTTTAGTTGGCTGAGATCCGTCAGAAAATCTTCCCCAATTTTCTGTGGTTTTAAAACAAAGGGCGGAAAAAACAACCAACAGATTTGTTCATATGGTATTTTCACAAGAGTATAACATCCACCCATTTATGAGATTCTGGAAAACAGCACTATATGAGATTGGTCCCAAACAAGCAAATCCTACAAATATTGCTTGTTTTTGCACTGCATTCCCCAGAATCTCTCCATCAAAATATGCTGAGACATAATGCTGTAGTATTTTGGGAAAGATGGCCAATGGCTCTTCCTTTAAAACTAAACATTGGGAATGTTTGGCAACTGAATTAGTCACCTACTTAACCCAGAATTAAGCGTTAAACCCAACTATGATGAATTAACATAATTTTTGCAATTGTATGCACTGCAATTTCATAAACTAATAAACCATTTCATAAACAATTTCATAAAGTAATAGTGATTCTTCTGTCAAGAACATGTGTTGTTTATTTATTTACTGGCTTTATTTACTGCAGAGGCAATTGGGGATGGATCTACACACAAGAATTAATGCAGTTTGAAACTACTTTAACTGCCATGGCTCAGTACTATGGAATCATGGGAGTTGTAGCTTTACAAGGTCTGTAGCTTTCTCTGCCGAAGAGTTTTGGTGTCTCGTCTGTTGGAGCATGCAAAGAATGAGTGTGTGTATGTGTGTAAAATAAGATGCATGAAGCTGATTGGTCAGGCAATGCCCGGGGAGCAGGTTGAGCCTGGGACTTTTGGATACTGTTACATTTTTGTTTAGGCTTGAGCTTTGCAAGTGCAAATCGAGACAGTTTTTGAAGAGTGAAGCAGAGAGAGACAGAATTTGGAGTGTGCTCTCACTTCATAAGCTGCTGAAGGAGTTTATTTCTACATGGACAAATGAAATACCATTTATATCTCTCATAAAAGGACATTATGAGAATTGGTGTAACTGATCACATTGTACATTTGTTCTGGATTTACAAAGAGTAAACTTCTTGTTTTTTTTACTGTTCATCTGTTTGGCATATTTTCTTTCTCTGGCAAGGCAGCATGTGGACTGATCAAACATGAACTACACATGGTTTATTATACACTAGACGTCCCCTGCCATGTGTTGCTGTGGCCCAATCTGTGTGTGTATATGTGTGTGTATATATGTTTGTGTATATGTATATATATGTGTGTTTGTGTTTATATATGTGGGTTCGCACATGCGTTGTAATGTATTTTTTTATTTTTTGGCTTTTAAAGTCTCTTCTGCTGTGTTTTACAGTATTTTTATGACTGATAGTCACTTGTTGGCCTGATACATGTATTGTGTCCAAATTTGGTGTCAACTTGTCCAGTGGTTTTTGAGTTATGTTAGTCCCACAAGCGAACATTACATTTTTATTTATATAGATTACGCCCCATCACCGAGCTACAAATCCCAGGATTCTATAGAATTAAGCAATCTCCTCCATTCCTTTCTTTAAGCTTAGATGCATTCTGATGACAAGAACCTCCATTATAAAGTAATAGGAAATATTCCTATCCATGGATTGATTTTCTCTAATGCTTCACCTCCGCAATGATATCAGAGAGCCCTGGGTTGCACAACAGGAGCCATCGCCGGGGAGTGATCCCATTTGTCTTGTTCTGAAACTTCTCCGGCTCGATGTCATAGAAATCTTTAAATCTAGAAAAAGAATGGATAATAAAACATTCAGAAAAATATTCTGCATTGGCCAAGTCTCATTGAAGGCCAGATGATAACAAGGAGCAGAATCACAGAATGCTGCAAAGCTCCAAAAAGCAAAGACAGCTTTAGGTGCATTAATAGAAATAATTAATAGAAGAGAGTAGAGGGATTCGGTTCTCTTCAGATGGACTAAGCCAGGCATGGGCAAACTTGGGCCCTCCAGGTGTTTTGGACTTCAACTCCCACAATTCCTAACAGCCTACTGGCTGTTAGGAATTGTGGGAGTTGAAGTCCAAAACACCTGGAGGGCCCAAGTTTGCCCATGCCTGGCTAAACAACTTGTTTTCTGAGGCTCAAGGGACACTCACACTGAATTTTTCACGATCTCCGAGTGAATCCTGGCCACCCCATTGACTGCATGAGAGCCAATGACGCACAGATGGGCCATATTGATCCTCTTGCAGTCCCCTTCTTCGATCACAGACATTCGGCGCAGGCGGTCAATGTCTCCAGGATACAGGGCAGCCACATGCTGTCAATGACACACAAGAAGCAAACAGCATTTTATATGCCTGTGATATCCAAGCCCCTCTCTCTTCATACAAGCAGCTCTAGACAGACTTCCAATATCTCCAGTTAAAAGGATCAAGCAACAAGGGGTTGACAGACCCAAGAAAAGATCACTGTGAATGCTATAGCTCTACTTTTGGAAGAATTCTGTGTTTCAACCAGAATAGATCAGCCATTTCCAATGCATTGCCATTCAAATGTTTTGTACAAGGGCCAACAGGGTTCCACCAAGTTCTATAAAGAGGCCGAATTGGAGGCTGCCCACCTTGACGCAGGTACAGACTGAGTTTGCTCCTTTAAGCTTCTCTGTCCATTTAACACAGCACCTCCTCTGATCAGATTCAGGCTACTTACATCCAGATGCTTCTGATTGATGGCATAGATGATCTCCAAGTGCCTGGGCAGGAGCTTCTCAAACATAGTAACAGGCCAGCGCTCCAGAGCTTCGGGCAGCACAGTGTGGTTGGTGTATGCACACGTTCGCTTTGTGATATCCCAGGCCTAGGACCAAAAAACAAATGGGGGAAAAGAAGTAAGGTAGAAGCCTCCAACTTCAATAGAATACATGGAGCAATCAAACAATATCTTATATACACCAAGCTTAAGTTGAACCCTCCTTGCTGCTTGTACATCTGACTTCTGACTTCTGCCTTCTTACACTTTAGTATGGAGAGTATGTGCTGTGTGCTTTGAGATCTCTCTCTGCTTGTGTGTCAGGAGAGATGTAGTGCTTGGATAATTTTCCCTCTCTTTTTTAAACCTTAGAAGAGATGGGTGTTAGAGTAGCTCACACCCAGTTCTTGATTATTAAGAAATAAAGTTAGTTCTTTATTATTGTAAACAAACCTTTTGTGGGTTTTTTAAAAAAAGTTTGGACTCTGCATGTTTGCTTCCTAAGCTCTGAATTCTTTACAGCCACACCACATGGCACACTTCATGCTCTGCTCGGTAATTAGCTGATGCTCAACTTTTGTATCCTGTTTGCTTTTGGATGCTCTGCTATATATTTTAGGGTAGTTTTCCCTAACCAGGGCTGACCCTACTTAGACATGATCTGATGCTTTTAGGATATTTAGGATGAAAGAATTAGCAAATTAGCAAATTGTTCTGGAACAGCTGTTCCAGGAGCTCCAATTTTATTTGCTTGGAATTAAATGTTTGTTTGCAATCTCAGGCTTGAGATTTTGCAACAGGGTGGCTTCCTGTTATAGTTTGCAGTCATAGGGCAAGCCCCCTGGTCCATCTTAATTTAGCTTTGGTTCCGCCTCTTTTTCTGGGTTTTGGGAAGAGGGAGGAACCATTTCAGTTAGTTTTCTACAGGGAAGTCAATGTACAGGATGTGTACAGATTTCCTCCTGTAAAAAGGCTTCGACCCTTAAGATCTCCCAGGGGAGAACCAGTCTTAAGATCATCTAAAGATTCTCGAAGGTTCCAGGCAAACAGCTTTACAGCCCTGAAGTATTCCGGAGGGAATAACAGCTTTAAGCATCAAGGATTCCAGCTAAGTGATTACAAGCCTTTTGATAGGTTCGCTCGGCGTTGAGGCGCAGTTCAGCCCGGTAGTGAATCCACATCAATAAGGTTTAAGTTCATAGTTATCCTGGGAGAAATTTAGAAAGGGGTTTTCCTTTAAAGTAAAGCAAAGAATCAGTTAGAAGCCACCAGTTGTTTGAAGCCTGAAAGTATTTGTTTAACCCTTTGAAGACAAAAGGAGTTTCTGTTGATTGTTCACCAATAAAAACTTTGTTATTTCATAAGCCTTCTAAAGCCTGTTTATGGTGAAAATCCTTCAAAATTTCTCTTCGGGCCCCCTGGCTTCCTGTTGGGCCAAAAGGTGCACGTCCTGTTTTAAAGGCTCTTCGTTTCAAGCCCAGCAGCGACAGAACACAAATGTCACTGGATAGTCTGTCTGTTTTTGGTTAGTTTTTAAAAAACCATTTGTCAAATCTGTCTTTGACAGATTTTGTTTCATTTTCTTCCACTACCAATTCTTTTAATGTGTAAGCTATTGTGGGGAGGTAAGGCAATAAAGCACATAATAAATATTGTTAGAAATACACAAAGACATTGTTCAGAAGGATAGTTTGTTGCAAGGAATTCAAGGGGGATTCTCATGGGCACAATAAAAACTCAGCCATTTTTATTGGCAGAAATTCCATGGGTTACCATCTACTTCCTCAAATGAAAAGGACTAGAGACCGGGATTGTGGCACAGCTGGCCGGGAGTCAGCTGCATTAAGATCACTACTGACCGAAAGGTCATGAGTTCGAAGCCAGCCCGGGGTCAGAGTGAGCTTCCGACCAATTTGTGTAGCTTGTTGTTAACCTTTACATCCCAAAAGACAGTTGCATCTGTCAAGTAGGAAATTTAGGTACCGCTTATGTGAGGAGGCTAATTTAACTAATTTACAACGCTATAAAAATCCCCAGCAAGTATGCAAAGAATGAAGAAGTACTTCACCAGTGTCACAAATGGACAGAGAAGCGACAGCTCCCCTGGTGGCCAGAATACCCTCCTGAAAGCTGGAATAGCCTCTGTGTGTCTGTCAAGGTCAGACGCCAGCCAATTCAGAGTAGTCTTCCTGCTTCTCCTAATACTACCAGTATTACTATCGTTGCTAGCAGACTCTATCACAACAGTGTCTGTCTATATATGTTGTGTGTCTATGGCATTGAATGTTTGCCATGTATATGTACATTGTAATCCGTCCTGAGTCCCTTGCAGGGTGAGAAGGGTGGAATATAAATATTGTAAATAATAGAGTCTATGAAATCTTAAAAGATAAAGATAAAGGTTCCTCCCTGACATTGAGTGTAGTCATGTCCAACTCTAGTGGGTGGCGCTTATTTCAATTTCTAAGCCAAAGAGCCGGCATTGTCCATAGACACCCCCAAGGTCATGTGGCCAGCATGTCTGAATGGAACGCTGTTATCTTCCTGTTGAAGCGGCACCTACTGATCTACTCACATTTGCATGTTTTTGTACTGCTAGGTTGGCAGAAGCTGGGTCTAACAGCAGGAGCTCACCTTGCTCCCTTGATTTGAACTGTCAACCTTGTGGTCAGCAAGTCCAGCGGTTTAACTCGCTGTGCCACCAGGGGCTCCTATGAAATATTATGTCCTAATAAATCTTGTTCCACCTTTGGTGACCTTCTTCGTGCTATCAAGTGGTACGAATAACCAGTGCAGTACAGAAGTGTCTCTTTCCCACTCCTTCCCCAACTCACCTTGTCCCACTCCATATGTTCCACGTCAACGAAGATCCTCATGAGCTCAGGAATAGAGAGTGCTGGGTGAGTGTCATTCAGCTGAATGGCAACCTGGAAAACGAATGACAGTATCACATGCACAAAAAGAAAAGACAGGTTGACATCCACCAGAGTTGAAGATCTGGGACACTAAACATTCAAATCTAATATGGTTTCAACCTCACCAACTGATCCTACTAAGTGAAATTCAATTCCCAATCTACTAACAGGAATATTTGGTATTGACGACTGGTTCTGTATCAGGCATACGTCCTTGACATAATGATCAGTCTAATATGACTATTATAGTAATAAATTATTAAAATTATTAAAAAGTGCTGAAATAACGATACAAATAAATCATCACTACATATTTAATCACAGTGAGATTAATATTCCATCAACAATGGCTTGGTCTCAATGCTTCTTGGCCTGTTTCTAAATTAAAAGGAGGTGATTTTGAAATGGTGCATTTTGTGATTTTTGGCTCAGGTTTCATGTTATGTATTCACCTTATCAGGGAAGGTCTCGAAGCAAGTCCTCACAGGGTCACGGCAACCAAATTTGGAAGACTTGAATCGCCGTATGATGTCCTGGAGCGTGGCAGCCACCACAAAGTATTCCTGCTTCAAACGCAGCTCTTTCCCTTCAAAGAACTAAAGAACGAGGAGTGGGAGAAGGGTTACCCATTTGCCCTTTAGCCTAATTATTAGAGCAGCTTCCAGTAAAGCAAAACAATGCAAAACAATATTACAAATAATGTATTATTTATTTATTTATTTACTATTCTTGTATACCGCTGTATCTCAAGCCCGAGGGCGACTCACAGCGGTTTCCAAACAGCAAAGACAAAAAAACAGCAATAATTAATATACAATAACAGTTAAATTACATATTTCCATTAATAACTAATAAGCAATCATCAATACACAGTTATCCCAAATCCCATCCCCGATCGCCTCAACATCCAAGCGTGATCCAAATTCATCGTCCATTGTTCCGTTCCTATGTTCAAATTACCAAAATTGCACTGAATTACTCAAGCGCCTGCACAAACATCCAGGTCTTCAACTTTCTACGGAATGTCATGAGAGATGGTGCCAGCCTAACGTCTACAGGAAGGGCGTTCCACAGCCGAGGAGCCACCACCGAGAAGGCCCTATCTCTCGTCCCCGCCAACCGTGCTTGAGAGGCTGGCGGGATCGAGAGCAGGGCCTCCCCGGAAGATCTCAAAGTCCGGGTGGGTTCATAGGCCGAGATGCGGTCAGATAGGTATCTTGGGCCGGAACCGTTTAGGGCTTTATAGGCCAATACCAACACCTTGAATTGGGCCCGGTAGCAAATCGGCAGCCAGTGGAGCTGGTGCAACGGGGGGTTGTGTGCTCCTTGCGCTCCGTTATTGCCGTTATTATTATAACACTGTACAATTAATGTATTTTGAGTGGGTTGTTATAGGTTTTTTGGGCTATATGGCCATGTTCTAGAAGCATTCTCTCCTGACATTTTGACACCACTTTAATTGCCATTTATGGCTCATAATTGGTTTTAGGATAGATGAAGGACCACAACTACCTACCCACACTTTAGGATATGCAATGGATAACATTTTCCCTTGCCTGACTCTTGACAGCACTCAGATTTGCTGGGAAGAAGCAAGCATTTGGTTTTCTTTTTACAATGGCACAATGTAAACCCTTGTGCCAGAAGGACTGAACACCGACAGGTCAGAGGTTCAAATCCGGGGAGAGTGCGGATGAGCCCCCGCAGTTAGCTCTAGCTCCCCATGCAAGGACATGAGAGAAGCCTCCCATAAGGATGGTAAAACATCAAAACATCCGGTTGTCCCCTAGGCAATGTCCTTGCAGATGGCCAATTACCTCACACCAGAAGCGACTTGCAGTTTCTCAAGTCGTTCCTGACACGAAAAAAATATGGCAGTGTAGACTCATATAATCCTGTTCAATGCATTCTATTCAATGCATTTCTCAAGTCGCTCCTGACATGGAAAAAACAACAGGATATGTACACCCTACACTACTGGAGAAATTATACTACAGAGATACTTGCAGGAACACCTCAGCAAGCAAGAGTCCAAAAGTGGCAGGCTAAAACCCAGCACCGCAATCAGTGGCTGAGACCGGGTGAGAGAATCCCTCCTGGATACACAGAAGAGTGGATGACCTAGAAGGTACTGAACAGACTGCACTCTGGGATGACAAGATGCAGATCCAACCTTAAGAAATAGGGCTGCAAAGTGGAGACCATGACATGCTAGTGTGGAAGAGAGCAAACCACAGACCACCTACAATGCGGTCTGAGCCCTGCCACATGCACAATGTGGAGCTTCTTACAGTGACACCAGAGGACAAGTTTTTAAAACTTTGTGTTTTTTAAATACATACAGCTGTACTCTAGGTTTGCTTCTGATATGATAAATAAATAGTTAATATAATTAAAAAGTTCTTCCTAATGTTTAGGTGGAATTCCATGTATCATATTTGAGTATAATGCATCATTTTAGAGCAGTCCCCAGCTTTCAAAAGAAACTTTTGGAGAAGAGGAAGGAGCTCCACTGGGAAACAAAACAGAGAAGTTCCACTAAGCATTTGGATAAGTCTGGATTCCAGCCAATATTGCTCCAAAGAGGAATTGGTCAGGGCAATATACAAGGAAAATTAAATTGAAGTTGTAACAGCATTTGGCAACTTTTCAGCCACCAATCCCAGAATCTCTCTGCAAACATGACCGTATTGGCTGGTGGATTCAAAAGAAATAACATTTCCCATTCTGGATTTTACAGAGTCGCTTACATTATCATTTGGATACAGCACTCTGGAGATGTTTTCTGCCAAGTTTCGGTCAAGAACAGCCTGGATATAATCACCAACATTAACTAGATGAGAGAGGGGAGAGAGGGAGAGAACATTATCAGTAAAGTAGTAAACATCTCTGCAGAGCAGCCTTTGCATGGCTTTCCAAAATCTATCTGAAATATATAGTCAGCCCCTTTACATTCACTGGAGTTAAGAGAACAGGTCCTTAGTAGAAGTGGGGGAAAACACACACATAAACTTTCTCGAATTGTAACATAAAGTCGCATTGGAGAACCCCCTCTTTTGAAGGTTCCCTTTCATAAGTTGTGTAGTTTCCAAAAATAAAGGCTAATCATGGAATGGAAAAGAACTTACATTCTTCAAGATTGAAATCGTTGGGTGCTTTGGCTGACCACAGTCTCATTGTATTGACAGTATTATTCTTGTATCCTGGAACCGGGGTGTCATAAGGCATGGCAAGGACGACCTATAGAAAAGAACAGAGAAAGGCAGGCTAAATAAGTAGCTGTCAAAACGTTGGCTTAACTGCACAGAGGTAGGTTAATACCTATAAAGCTCTAAACGGTTCAGAACCTGCCTATCTTCGTGACCATATCTTCCCCCATGAGCCCACACAGTCTCCAAGATCTTCCGGGGAAGCTCTTCTCTCACTCCCACCCCTGTCTCAGGCACAGTTAGTGGGGATGAGAGAAAGGGCCTTCTCGGTGGTGGCCTCTCATTTCTGGAACTCCCTCCCCAGGGAGATCAGGCTAGTACCCTCCCTATCCATGTTTCGTAAGGAACTGAAGACATGGATGTGCCGTTGTGCATTTGATTGATGATTCCTTTGAGAGATGGTCCCTAACCATGGCCTAAAATCAAGTTCCTGTATTTGATTACTGCAAGTTAAAATGACCCTATTACAACTGCCCAATTCCTATGCTGCAATATGATCTAACCACCTTTTGACCAGCCTATTCTCTAACTGGTTTGTACACCAGCCCCCCTAAAATGAGACTAGAAGTATTTCTGGTTGTTGCTTATGATATCTGTTTTATTTTGTTTATGATGTTGGTTGTATGCTGTTTTAATGTTTATTTGCCTTGTTTTAATTGTATGTTATTTTGGGCATGGCCCCATGTAAGCCAACCCGAGTCCCTTCGGCCTCTCAAGCGCGTCTGGTGGGGACAAGGGACAGGGCCTTCTCGGTGGTGGCCCCTCGACTCTGGAACTCTCTCCCACTGGAGATCAGAACTGCCCCCTCCATTCTGCCGTTCAGAAAATGGGTGAAAACCTGGCTATGGGGTTTGGCTTTCGACGAGTGAATCAATATTTCTGTGATCGGATGGATGACGATGAATGACGGACAACGAATTCACTATGACGACTGACCACTGTTATTATGTGATTGCATTTTGCTGTTTTAACGTTTTAATTCAATATGTTATATGATGTTTTTAATGATTGTTTTGTGATATTATTGTTGGAAACCGGCCCGAGTCCCCCAATAGAGGGGAGAAGACCGGTATACAAAATTGCTAAATAAATAAATAAATAAATGGAGGCGGGGTAGAAAAATAAAGTACTATTTCTACTACTACTTCTTGTACTTCTTCTTCTTCTTCCTCTTCCTCCTCTTCTTCTTCTTCTATATGCTGCACAGAGTCTCTTGCAACTACAAGGCTAAGGATGAATCTCCACTGCATAAGTAAACACGGCTGGTGGGGATGAGGGACAGGGCCTTCTCGGTGGTGACCCCCGCCTGTGGAATTCGGTCCCCAGCAAAATTAGATCGGCGGGCTCCCTCTTTTCTTTCAGAAGAAAACTGAAGACGTGGTTGTGGCTAAAGGCTTTTGGCTAATGGATTTAACGGCACCTGAAGAGTGAATTGGACCAGATGGTTGTTATAATGGAAATGCCTTTACGATTGGATAACTAATGTATTGTATTGTATGATTTTAATTTGCTTTTATTATTGTAATTATTGCGGCATCTAATCGTTGCCATTGTTAGCCGCTCTGAGTCCCCCTACAGGGGTGAGAAGAGTGGGGTAGAAATGCTATAAATAAATAAATAAATAAATAAAAATAATATAATTTGTCGCCACGTCAACTGTCATAGCTCAATATTATGGAATGTTGGGATTTGTAGTTTTACAAGATCTTTGCAAGATCTCTTCTGCCAAAGCATGCTCAGGATTCCATAGCACTGAACCATGACAGTACAAATGTGTATCGTCGAAGGCTTTCATAGCTGGAATCATTGGGTTGTTGTAAGTTTTTTGAAATTGCTAGGCCATCAAATGCTAATCAAATTGGCCAATTGAAACATTCACACCTACCTCCAACAGTCAAGAGTTCTTTCTCCCACCCTAGACCTTCCACAGATATATAAACCCAATTTTCCTAGCTTCCAACAGACCACACAACCTCTGAAGATGCCTGCCATAGATCCAGGCTAAACGTCAGGAGAGAATGCTTCTGGAACATGGCCATAGAGCCCGGAAAACTTACAACAACCCAGTTCAAAAGTGGCCAAACTACATTAACTGCTCAGCATAGATGCATCAAAAGTAAAGAAAACAGCAGCACAAAATATATTCCAACTCAAATAGGCATTTGGTGTGCATCTACACTGTAGGATTAACTATAGAGAAAGAAGCAATGTTGTACAGCGTGACCATTTGGTTGATTGAAAATCTCTGCTATGAAAAGAAGGGACTCAGTGGGAGAAAATCGCTATGCCTAAATCTGATGTGACTCATGGGACGGCTGTGCAGCTAACATGCTGCTCCAAGTAACTAGGAGGGGTTTTTTTAAAGGATGTATGGAAAATTCAGAGTTTAGTCATGTTTCCCTTCTGAATAGCTGAAGGATGGCACCGGTTCCCAACCCTGAATGTTCCAACAGCAAAGAACAGTTGCTTGTTTAATCAGTAGCTCCGAGGAATGCTTTTGTTGGAGTCAATTAGATGCTGCCAAGCAACAAAGGTTGAGAGCCACAAGGATTGTGTACATGGAAAGGGCTCCAGCACACAGGAGACCCAAATATGGCCTGCACGGCTTTCAGCACAAAATCATACTTTGAATAAAGGCCTCTTGTGCTTGGAAAAACTCATGATAAACATTAATTCGTCTTGTTTCTAAGATGCCAGCAGCCCATTTTGCCTCCAGCATTGTGATGAGATTGTGAAAAATAAATATGTTAGAAATGGTTTCTCTGATGCCAGAGAACAAGGGTTATCCACAGATATATAAACCCTTTTTCCTAGTTCCAACAGACCTCACTACCTCTGAGGATGCTTGCCATAGATGCAGGCAAAACGTCAGGAGAGAATGCCTCTATAACATGGCCATATAGCCCAAAAAAACTTACAACAACCCGGTTATCCAAGCTTTTGGCTTTCAATCCCCCATTGCATTCTTGAACTGATACAGCATGACCTCTGTATCGCAGCACCAGTATCCACAGGTTCATTCATCCACATCCATCAAAATATGCCCTCTCTAGGCATTTTCTAGAGCAGGTATGGGCAAACTTTGCCCCTCTAGGTACACCTATGACTGCTAAAGTGTAAAATAACTAAGGTATAACATGACTCCTGTATCTGCAGGTCCCTTATCCATGGTTTCATTGGCCCACATCTGACAAAATAGATGCTCTCTGGGCATTTTCTATGTCCTCCAGTATGACTCTACACTAGTCTTGGGATATGGTGATGCTTATGCTGCTGAACTGCTGACCTGAAGGTCGGCAGTTCGAATCCACAAGACGGGGTGAGCTCCCACCTGTTAGTCCTAGTTCCTGCCAACCTAGCAGTCCTAAAACATGCAAATGTGAGTAGATAAATAGTTACCACTTTGGTGGAAAAAGGCAAAGAGATGCTCCAAGCAATCTTGCCGGCCAGATGATCAGGAGGTGACAATGCAGGCTCCCAGAGCCAGAGATGAGCACTGCCTCCCAAAGCCGAAAATGAAAGGAGAAGCCTTGCCTTTGTTTGTGTTTATGTGTCTCATGTGATTGTTAAGGCATTGAATGTTTGCCTATGTATGTAAATGCTGTAACCCACTCTGAGTCCCCTACGGGAGAAGGGCAGAATATAAATAAAGTGTATTATTATTATTATATTATTATAGAAGACCTTTATTTTAATAGGGTTTGCTATTATCCATGGTTTTACATGTCCACCACAGATGTGGGTAACTTCAGATAGTCTTGCTGGCTTCAGGATATTCTCTGAGCTGTGGCCCAAAGCAAGTATCTTTCAATCTCAGTTCTTCCTAATGTGTGTCTTCCACACATATTTCTAGAATACTATACCTGAGTGAGAGGCCAAGATGAAGTACTTTGGCCACATCATGAGAAGAAAGGAAAGCTTAGAGAAGACAATGATGCTGGGGAAAATGGAAGGAAAAAGGAAGAGGGGCCAACCAAGGGCAAGATGGATGGATGGTATCCTTGAAGTGACTGGGTTGGCCTTGAAGGAGCTGGGGGTGGTGACGACCGACAAGGAACTCTGGCGTGGGCTGGTCCATGAAGTCACGAAGAGTTGGAAACAACTGAACGAATGAACAACAACAATAACATACCTGAGTGTCAACCCATTTAATGCCATCGGGAGTGTGATCCACCCGTCCATAAAAGTGCACAGGAAGCATGTACTCCGGGCGGGCTTTTTCCCAAGGATTGCCATAACGCAGCCAGTCATCAGCCTCTTCTACCTAAAGAAGAAAGAAAGAGATTAAATACAGAGACCTTTGTCAAGGTGTACCAACAGGAGAAAGTATGCTATTAATGTGCGGATCTTTTTTGGTGGGTGTGGAATTCACTCTCAAGAGAGACTCCTTTGGCACCCACCCTTGGCATCCATCTTTCCAACCATTTGGGGCCTGGCTCCCATAACACTATGTAACAAAATTTGAAAAACCTTCTGTTCCTGGTTTGAAAGTGTCATTTCCTGTTTCACCGTGTGACACTTACTTTGAAAGTAGCTGTTATACTCCAGAAACTTAAAACTATGTTGCATTGGTTGAGACTCAATGAGATACTCATTGAAAAACTATAGCAAAATGTGCTGCAGGATGTCGGAAACATTTTCCATGTTTTTTAAATGATAGACCCAATTAGAAAATGACATTTATAACCCAGGAACAAAGAGCGTGTCACATAGTGTTATAGTACAAAGTTATTTATTTACTAGCCACCCCCTGCCACGTGTTGCTGTGGCCCAGTCTGTGTATATGTGTTTTGTGTGTGTATATATTTGTGTATATGTGTGTTTGCGTATATATATGTGGTTTTGCACATGTGTTGCAATGTAATTTTTGTTTTTTGGCTTTTTAAGTCTCCTCTGCTGTATTTTTCAGTGTTTTTATGAGTGATGGTCACTTGTTGGCCTGATAAGTGTATTGTGTCCAAATGCGGCGTCAATTCGCCCAGTGGTTTTTGAGTTCTGTTAATCCCACAAACGAACATTACATTTTTATTTATATAGAATCAGGGGAATCAGAGCAGCTTACAGAACCCACATACAGCAAACATTCAATGTCGATTATACAATCAACAAGGACAGACAACACAAGCAGAGTGTTGTGGTTCAACAACAACAGCATGATGGGGATGAGAGTACAGCATGATGGGGATGAGAGTGAGAGTGCAGAGAGTGCAGCTGATGATGTTGGCTTTCAGTTTTCTCAGTCACAGCCTGTATCTGTAGAGAGGCCGCAGTTCTCACAGGAAAGGAATGCAGGTGATAAGACAGACGCTGAGAACCAGGGTCAAGGTGCCCAGGTGTTAAGACGGAGCCCACGGATTGCGGCCAAGTGTTGAGATCATCAGTTTGGTGGAAAAGCTTATTGTTTTGATGTTTAGTGAATATATGCTCTGCTCTGGGGATTTTTGGGTGTCAGTTCCAACGTTGCTTTAAGGCTAGCTCCAGCTCCGGGCCTTGGGAAAGGCTGCTTCATGCCATTTCATGCTTTTTCATGGACTTTACACTGAACCTGTGCTTCAAGTCTCCTGCTTTGGCAATATGGATTATATTGGATTATAACCTGTACTATTGATCTTTTCACTGCTTATGAACTGCCTTTTGTTTGGAAACCTCACAATAAACTATATACCTCACAACTGTGGCTGGTTTATTACAGAGAGCAAGGTGAATCTTACTCTGAGACACAACACAGAGGTAAAGGCAGTTTCCCATCTTATTTCTGGCATCTTGGAGGCTTTACTCAACTCCGGCCACAGGGGAGTGCTGTTGTTCCACCTTCCATGCCGAGGAGCTTTCCTCCAATCGATGTCCTTAAGGATGCCTTTATTATCTCCCCACTAAAAGCGTTCTCTATTTATCTACTCGCATTTCTACTTTCAACCTGCTAGGTGGGCAGGTGAGCTGGGGCTACCGGTGGGTGCTCACCCCAACTCATGCTTGAACTGTCGACCTTTTGATCGGCAGGATTTTTCTGCAGCACAGTGGTTTAGCATGCTAGGGTAAGCCCAGCCTGAACAAACTCTTGTTGCAGTAGAAGTAAAGATGAACAACAAAAACTTCCAACCAAAGACATCTGCCAAAGAGCGCTGGTGCCTCACCAAACTACAACTCCCACATTTCCATAGCATTGAGCCAGGACAGTAAAAGTGGTGTCAAACTGCATTAATTCTAGCATCTAGACACCCCCCCCCCCCCGAGAAAAGAAAGTAGGGAAGCTGTCAGTCTAATTCACAGAGAAAGGAGTTTCAGCTTATGGAGCAACAACTGAGAAGGCCCCCTCCAGTGTTTCCACTAGACATATTAATGGATGGTGGGAGCTATAGTCCAAGATACCTGGAGGGCACCAAATTGTAAAAGGCTGCTCTGGCCAACAACACTGTGTATGTGTATGAGCTGTGCATGTTTACCTCTAACCTACGCAAGACTATTGTCATTGATTGCTATACGGGAATTGTCTGCTTGCTTCTATGAAGGGTCAACATCATAATGTTGCATCCATGGTTCATTCCACACCATCTCAATACTTATCCCCAAACCCAGGCAGAAATCAAGTGCCAGTTCGATCAGAATTGGAACAGATCAATATTATTCTAAGCGTCTGATTAGCAAAGCTTCTTCGGCTATCACAACCTTCTCCTGAGCATAGTTATCTCTGGGAGCAGTTGAAAAAGGAGAGGCAATCAAATATGGAATGATCTTTTCCTCGCCAACCCACCTGCCAACCATCAACAACCTTCTGATTAAAGATGCCAAACTCGTAGCGGATCCCATAGCCGTAGGCTCCCAGTCCCAGCGTTGCCATAGAGTCCAGAAAGCAAGCTGAAATGGCAAGCAACCAAGATTTTGTTTAAATTAGTAGTCAGAAATAAACATCACTCAAAAAAGAAGAAAATTACTTTGCTTGCCAGAAACTCTGTTCAGAGGGAATAGGATGAACAAACCAGATTAAGAGGGGTGAAGTCCTGGAGTGCATCTATACCAGGCGTGGGCAAACTTCGGCCCTCCAGGTGTTTTGGACTCCAACTCCCACAATTCCTAACAGCCGGTAGGCTGTTAGGAATTGTGGGAGTTGGAGTCCAAAACACCTGGAGGGCTGAAGTTTGCCCATGCCTGGTATATACTCATGTATAAGTGGAAAGCTGAATGAAAAGCAAGTACCATAAAGCAAGATATGATGGTTGTACCAAAATTCCCTGCTTACCTGCCAGTCGACCGAGTCCTCCATTGCCCAGGCCGGCATCTTCCTCAATTTCCTCCAGTTCTTCCAGATCTAGACCAAGCTATTGAGAAAAGTAAAACAAAAACAAAAAAACCACATCATTCCTAGCCACAGTCACACTGATTTAAGTGAGTCTACTCCAGATTCCAACACACTGTGTCCAGAAGGAAATTCAATTATGGGTGTATCTACATTGCTGAATTAATTCAGTTTAATACCACTTTTAATTGCATAGTTCAATAAGATGGGATCACAGGAAGTGTAGCTAGATGAAGCACCAGCCCTCTTGGGCAGCAAAGGCTAAAGACTTTGTAAAACTACAACTCCTGCAATTCTACAACACTGGACCGGGTTTTAGCACAGCAGGTTAACCACCAGCTGCAACAAATCTTGCTAAACGAAAGGTTCGCAGTTTGAAGCCCGGGTCGAGAATGAGTGCTCAACATTCAGCCCAGTTCACTGCCCACCTACTCTGTTTCCCTGAAAATAAGACAGTGTCTTATATTATATTTTTGCTCCCAAAGATGTGCTAGGTCTTATTTTCAGGGGATTTCTTATTTTTCCATGAAGAGGAATTCTTATTTATTGTTGAACAAAAAAAAGAGAACATGTATTATATACTGTACAGTAGTTGTCAGTATATAATAAATATACTGGCCCTCATACACAGGGCCACAAAAAATAAAGGCTGCAAAGTACCTGGCTTCCACACACTGTCTGGAGACTCTAATGATCTCCCACAGCAGGGATGGTATTGCAGCTTCCGGCCACCAGGAGGAGCATGCTTCCAAACAAAAACATGGATAGGTCTTACTTTCGGGGGTGGCCTTATATTTAGCAATTCAGCAAAACCTCTACTAGGTCTTATATTCAGGGGATGTCTTATTTTCGGGGAAACAGGGTAGCAGATCAAAAACAGCTGTGAGTAGGTAAATAGGACATCCCCAAGAACATCAGACAAGCCCCAACATTGGCAGTCTTTAGAAAGAGCTTGAAGACGTGGTTGTTCCAGTGTGCCTTCCCAGAATAGGAAACTCCAAACATCATGTCCCAAATGCACTTTACTAGAGATTTAAGATTATCTGCACACTGCACCTATCTCCAAAGACCTATCAATTTCCCCGTCATGCCCAGCATTTTAAAAAATTTTAATCATTACATTTCGCCTGGCCTTAGTTTTAAATGCATCGTGGTGTTATTGTCTAATGTTTATTGCTATTGTTTTAATGTTTATTGCTTTGTTTTATGAGTTTATTTATTGTTGTATTTGTTATGCTGTTGTTTTATTGATGTGTTGGGCCTCGGCCTCTTGTAAGCCTCACCGAGTCCTTCGGGAAATGTTAGCAGGGTATAAATAAAGGATTATTATTATTATTATTATTATTATTATTATTATTATTGGTACCGCTTAAGCGGGGAGGTATTTTAATGGCACCATAAGGAATGCAATGCAATCAAAGGAGGAAGTCTGTGAACAGGGCTCTTTGGCATTTGTGGATGGAATGACAGCACCCCCTCACCCCCGTGGCCGGAATCGAGTACAACCTCCAAGACGCCGAAGATGGGGAAAGCCTCTATATCTCTATCTAAGTACTGTGTCTGTCCTGTCAGTGTATAACGGCACTGAATGTTTGTCATATTTGTGTTATGTGATCTACTCTGAGTCCCCTTTGGTGTGAGAAGGGCGGAATATAAATACTGCAAATAAATAAATAAATAAATAAATAAATAAATAGTGAAGCTTTATTTATACCCAGCCTCCATCTCCTCAAGGGGACTCAGGGTGGCTAACATGACACCGAGCCCAACAATTACAACAATGCAAAATGAACCCAACATGCAATCACAAAATCATACATAAAATGAAATACAATAAAATATATGAAAAGAAAATATTACAAAATAAACACAGGCTACATAAAGCTGCATTTGCTAATAACACCTACATCAGCAAGAGTTTGTTTTCTGCTAAAGAGGTGTCAATCTGCATTAATTCTACAGTGCAAATTCACCCTACATTAGGAAGAATGTTGTTGGAGTTCAGCCTGTGATTGTGTTTCAGGATCAGGGTGCTTTGGATGTAAAAAGTGATGCCAATGAATCTCAAGATGGCAATGGTTTGGTCAATGATACTGATGCAGGGAAGAACCAGGAGATCCCTGTGCAAAGCGTAGTTTCCCATGAGAATGTCCCTGAAGGGTGTGGGGATGATAGTGTACTCCCTGAATTGTTACCAGAGAGTTCCCAGGATTTGGGGCTTGAAAACAACTGGGCGCGTGGCTCAGCTGCAAGACTTAATGAGCAAATAGAAAGGTGAGAGGAAATTAGTCAAAACAGACAGGCCGAACAGTGCCTTCGGCGTTCTGCCAGGCTCCGACAGAAAAAGATATGGGGATCTCAAGTAAAGCGAAACCAATTCCTGAGTGCATGGAATAGCTTAACAAGGGGATAAACGTTTCAAGTATGGGATATATTGTCAGATGAAGCATCGTTGGATTCAAGTGTAGTTCTTGTCCTTTGTTTCATGGAAGCTTTGCTTGGAAGATTCTTGTTCATGGTTTGGACTCTTGGAATGTATAAATGCCTAATCATGCCTTAGATTAATGTTTCCTGTTTTTTTCTGAATTATATTAGAGAAGTGTGGACTTTGTTTTATTGACTTTGCTGAACTTTACCCTGGACTAATTTTGCTCCTATTTATTTATTATTTATTTATTTTGTGGTTTTATATACCGACCCTCTCACCTTCAAAGAGGGATTCGGAGGGATTTCTATCTTCTTAAAAAGGTAAAGGTAGTCCCCTGACATTAAGTCCAGTCATGTCTGACTCTGGGGTGTGGTGCTCATCTCCATTTCTAAGCCGAAGAGCCAGCATTGTCCGTAGACACCTCCAAGGTCATGTGGCCGGCATGACTGCATGGAGCGCTGTTACCTTCCCGCAGGAGCGGTACCTATTGATCTACTCACATTTGCATGTTTTCGAACTGCTAGGTTGGCAGAAGCTAGGGCTGACAGCGGAAGCTCACGCCGCTCCCCGGAATCGAACCTGCGACCTTTCGATCAACAAGCTCAGCAGCTCAGTGCTTTAACCCACTGCGCCACCGGGGGCTCTATCTTCTTACCTAATTGGATTTACCTATTTCTTTAAAGTGTTTTTTATTAATTATCTTCAACAAAAGGATTGTTTTCCAATCAACGGTGTGGTGTTTACAGTCAGAGGGTTTTTCCTGTCCTGGAGTGCAACAGCTGTATAGATATCGTATTACCTCCATAACTCCCTAATTTTAGCATAATTTAAGTTATGACAGTATATCTCTTTCTCCCGGTACCAATACTCTTACAAAGAAATATAACTCCTTTCTTTAATTTTAAGTAGAAATCAAAACATAGCGGTGAGATGACATATCTTCTGTACTGCATGCTGTGTGTTCTGGAGCTTCAAAGGCAACCGATGTAATTGCCTTTGTTTTCCCCCCACCTGTGAATGTCCTTAGCTTGATTGTTTTCCAAAGAAAACAACCTCAGCCCCACATAACTCTGAATCTTCAAGCTTAACCATATATCACTTTTACAGCCACTGATAATAAGGAAAGGATCCATGACACAATATTTGGCAGTGCTTTCCAAAAGGAGGATAGGAATCCATGAGTCATGCCATTTTAGCAATAAACAACTGTGTGGGAAGATTGGATTGAAACCGTGGGGCATAAAAACTAATAGGCTCTCAACAGACAAAGCTCTGACTCAAATTTCAACAAAGAACAGGTAAGAAGTATGGCTTAGTTTAAAGAAGTGGGAGGAAAAGAAACAGAGGATACATCAACACCAGGCCTAGGCAAACTTGGGCCCTCCAGGTGTTTTGGACTTCAACTCCCACAATTCCTAACAGCCGGTAGGCTGTTAGGAATTGTGGGAGTTGAAGTCCAAAACACTTGGAGGGGCCAAGTTTGCCCAGGCCTGATCTACACTGTAGTTTGATATGAAATCCTGGGAGTTGTAGTTTGATGAGGCACCAGCACTCATTGGCAGAGAAGACCTTGCAAATTTGCAGTTCCCATGATTCCACAGCGCTGAGCCATGGCAGCTAAAGTGATGTCATTTTGCATTAATTCTACAGTGCAGATGCAGCAAGAGAAGACAAATGGTGCATTTGCATAGTGACAGGATTCAGAGATAACTCTGATCATAGCCTGCAATGCAAAACAAACAAAACAAAACAAAAATACACTATTGAGATGTCTGAAACCCATTCCTATTCAATAAACAATAACTGCTTTGAGTTCCCCCCAGGGGTGAGAATCATAGAATCATAGAGTTGGAAGAGACCTCATGGGCCATCCAGTCCAACCCCCTGCCAAGAAGCAGGAATATTGCATTCAAATCACCCCTGACAAATGGCCATCCAGCCTCTGCTTAAAAGCTTCCAAAGAAGGAGCCTCCACCACACTCCGGGGCAGAGAGTTCCACTGCTGAACGGCTCTCACAGTCAGGAAGTTCTTCCTAATGTTCAGATGGAATCTCCTCTCTTGTAGTTTGAAGCCATTGTTCCGCGTCCTAGTCTCCAAGGAAGCAGAAAACAAGCTTGCTCCCTCCTCCCTGTGGCTTCCTCTCACATATTTATACATGGCTATCATATCTCCTCTCAGCCTTCTCTTCTTCAGGCTAAACATGCCCAGTTCCCTAAGCCGCTCCTCATAGGGCTTGTTCTCCAGACCCTTGATCATTTTAGTCGCCCTCCTCTGGACACTTTCCAGCTTGTCAACATCTCTCTTGAATTGTGGTGCCCAGAATTGGACACAATATTCCAGATGTGGTCTAACCAAAGCAGAATAGAGGGGTAGCATTACTTCCTTAGATCTAGACACTATGCTCCTATTGATGCAGGCCAAAATCCCATTGGCTTTTTTTGCCGCCACATCACATTGTTGGCTCATGTTTAACTTGTTGTCCACGAGGACTCCAAGATCTTTTTCACACGTACTGCTCTCGAGCCAGGCGTCCCCCATTCTGTATCTTTGCATTTCATTTTTTCTGCCAAAGTGGAGTATCTTGCATTTGTCACTGTTGAACTTCATTTTGTTAGTTTTGGCCCATCTCTCTAATCTGTCAAGATCGTTTTGAATCCTGCTCCTGTCCTCTGGACTATTGGCTATCCCTCCCAATTTGGTGTCGTCTGCAAACTTGATGATCATGCCTTCTAGCCCTTCATCTAAGTCATTAATAAAGATGTTGAACAGGACCGGGCCCAGGACGGAGCCCTGCGGCACTCCGCTCGTCACTTCTTTCCAAGATGAAGAGGAAGCATTAGTGAGCACTCTCTGTGTTCGTCCACTTAACCAATTACAGATCCACCTCACCGTAGTTTTGCCTAGCCCACATTGGACTAGTTTCCTTGCCAGAAGGTCATGGGGGACCTTGTCGAAGGCCTTACTGAAATCCAGGTACGCTACATCCACGGCATTCCCCGCATCTACCCAGCTTGTAGCTCTATCGAAGAAAGAGATCAGATTAGTCTGGCATGACTTGTTTTTGATAAATCCATGTTGACTATTAGCGATGACTGCATTTGTTTCTAAGTGTTTGCAGACCACTTCCTTAACAATCTTTTCCAGAATCTTGCCCGGTATCGACGTGAGGCTGACCGGACGGTAGTTGTTTGGGTCGTCCTTTTTTCCCTTCTTGAAGATTGGGACCACATTGGCCCTCCTCCAATCTGCTGGAACTTCTCCCGTTCTCCAAGAACTCTCAAAGATGGTTGCCAATGGTTCCGAAATGACTTCCGCTAGTTCCTTCAATACTCTGGGGTGTAGTTGATCTGGCCCTGGGGACTTGAACTCATTAAGAGCGGCCAGGTATTCCTGGACGACTTCTTTCCCAATTTGGGGTTGGATGTCCTCCAATCCCTCATCCACTCCATCTTGCTGAGGTTGAAGACTCTCTTTTTGTGAGAAGACCGAGGCAAAGAAGGCATTAAGTAGTTCTGCCTTTTCCCTATCCCCTGTCAGCATTGCCCCATCTTCTCCTCGAAGAGGTCCTATCGCCTCCTTGTTTTTCCTTTTTCTACTGACATAAGAATAGAAGCCCTTTTTATTGTTTTTAATGTCCCTGGCAAGTCTGAGCTCGTTTTTTGCTTTAGCCTTGCGGACCTTTTCCCTACAGGTGTTGGCTATTTGTTTGAATTCTTCTTTGGTGATTTCTCCCTTTTTCCACTTCTTGTGCATGTCTCTTTTGTGTCTCAGCACAGTTAGAAGTTCTTTGGACATCCATTCTGGCTTCTTTGCACTTGTCCTATTTTTTCTCTTTGTTGGCACGGTTTGCAATTGCGCCTTGAGTATTTCACTCTTGAGAAATTCCCATCCATCCGTAGCTCCCTTGTCTTTTAGTATCTGTGTCCACGGAATGCTGCTCAGCGTTTCCTTCATTTTTTGGAAATCAGCTCTCCTAAAGTCCAAAATGCGGGTTTGACTTGTCTTAGTTTCGGCCTTCCTTTGTACCTCAAATTGCAGGAGCACATGGTCACTTGCCCCTAAGGATCCTTCCACTTCGACCGCATCGATCAGGTCCTCCGCATTTGTTAGGATGAGATCAAGAGTAGCCAATCCCCTTGTTGCCTCTTCTACCTTCTGGACCATGAAATTGTCTGCCAGGCAAGCGAGGAATTTGTTGGACCTTGTACTCTTGGCCGAGTTTGTTTTCCAGCAAATATCGGGATAGTTGAAATCGCCCATGACTACTACATCTCTTTTCTGTGCCTGTTTGGTCAACTGTTGGCAGAAGACTTCAAAGGCGGTATATAAATACTGTAAATAAATAAATAAATAAGCCATAGTTTGTGAGAAGTTGTCAGACTAGGATCTCAAAGTATGATTTGATTCAAATTTGCAAAAGTGGTCTAACTTCTAACACAGGAGTGGGGAAAATAAGGCTATATTTCTGGCCCTGGATTCTGTATGCACCCATCTCTTCTCTGTCCGTTAAATGGAGTTAATTGTTACTCCTAGAAGCCTCCAGGACTTGCTTGTTGCATCCACCCACCCAAATGATTTAACAATAAAAAAGAGATTTTTCAAAAACAGGGTCTCTTTCATACTGCACAGTTATAGAGGTATGATTCCACTTCAACTGCCATGGCTAAGTAAGTATATAGGCAGAAACACTAAGCACTGGACCTTGAAGTCAGCATTTGAGCTAAAGGATTAAAACAGCAGAAGACTAGAGATATAATGGGTTGTTGTAGGTTTATCCGGGCTATATGGCCATGTTCTAGAGGCATTTTTCTCCTGACGTTTCGCCTGCATCTATGGCAAGCATCCTCAGAGGTAGTGAGGTCTGTTGGAAGTAGGAAAATGGGTTTATATATCTCTGGAATGACCAGGGTGGGACAAAGGTGTGAATGTTTCAACAGACCACCTTGATTAGCATTTAATGGCTTGGAAGTGCCTGGGGGGAATCTTTTGTTGAGAGTGATTTGATGTGCCTGATTGTTTACTCTCTGTTGTTTTGCTGTTGTAATTTTTGAGTTTTTTTAATACTGGTAGCCAGATGTTGTTCATTTTCATGGTTTCCTCCTTTCTGTTGAAATTGTCCACATTCTTGTGTATTTCAATGGCTTCTCTGTGTAGTCTGACATGGTGGTTGTTGGAGTGGTCCAGCATTTCTGTGTTCTCAAATAATATGCTGTGTCCAGGTTGGTTCATCAGGTGCTTCTCTGGTTGAAGTAGTCTGCAGTGCCTTTCATGTTCCTTGATTCGTGTTTGGGTGATGCTGCGTTTGGTTGTCCCTATGTAGACTTGTCCACAGCTGCATGGTACATGGTAGACTCCTGCAGAAGCGAGAGGATCCCTCTTGTCCTTTGCTGAACGGTGCATTTGTTGGATTTTCTTGGTGGGTCTGTAGATTGTTTGTATGTTGTGTTTCCTCATCAGCTTCCCTATGCAGTCAGTGGTTCCCTTGATGTATGGCAAGAACACTTTTCCTCTGGGTGGATCTTCATCTTTACTCTCGTGGCTTGTTCTTGGTCTTGCAGCTCTTCTGATGTCTGAGGTGGAGTATCCATTGGCCTGGAGAGCCCAGTCTAGGTGGTTCAGTTCATTTTGGAGGAGGTGCGGTTCGCAAGCATCCTCACTACCTCTGAGGATGCTTGCCATAGATGCAGGCGAAACGTCAGGAATGCCTCTAGAACATGGCCATATAGCCCGGAAAAACCTACAACAATCCAGTGATTCCGGCCATGAAAGCCTTCGACAATACAGAGATATAATGATTCCACAGCTCCTCCTGGCAACGTGTTGCATAGCCCAGGTTCCCCTAACAACCTAATTTTCAGTCTAAATGTATATTGTTAGGCAGAAACCATGACAATATGCCCAAGCATCTCATGTTACAGCAGGCTAAAAATTAGAGACATTATCAAACTAGGTCTCAGAGGAGAAACATACCTGGTAAATGGCTTCATCACAGGCATTCTGCAGTCCCAGGTTGACCATTGTATTCTGAAGCGTTCGTCCCATGTAGAATTCCAAGGACAGGTAATAAATCCGCTAAAGCAAAGGATGAGAAAACACCATTAGAGTTTATGAGCAGTGCGTTGATTCACATCCCAGTCTGCACATTGCTGAATAAAGAAAGCTATAACCCCGTCCTTCTCAACCCCCTCCCCGGGGGGGGGGGGGCACTAAGGGTGGGTTACAACTGGCAACCATTAGATGTCAGCAACAAAACAAACAAAAGCAATATAAACACAAATTAAGCATTAGTTAAAACATTATCAAATATCAGTTAAAACATTAACAACAATACGGTTGTATGTCAGCCTGTTCAGCCCGTGATTGTCTTTAATAATCAAGTTGCTTTGGATGACGGGAATGACAATGTTGTTCATGTTCAAGTTGATTCTTTTGAAGGGAATGGGGATGCTGTTCATGAAGATATTTCTGAAGGGAATGGGGATGATGGTCTGTTTCCTGGGCCTAGGTTTAGGGATGCGGGGTCTGAATGCAGTTCACCTGATGGCTTAGACAGGCCTGTGTTGCTCCCGACCATTAATAGTCTAGCTTGCTGTCGACCTATGCAGCCCGACAGTTGCATCTGTCAAGTAGGAAATTTAGGTACTGCTTTATGCAAGGACATTAATTTAACTAATTTATGATGCCATAAAACCTTCCAGCAAGTGTGCGGAAGAATAAGGAAGTACCCCAAGTGTCCATCAAGAGGACGGTGACGCGGCAGCTCATGGTGGTCGGAATTGAGAATACCCTCATGAATCCGGAAGCTGGAATGTTAAATTGCCTCTGTGTCTGTCTATATATGTTGTATGTCTAAATGGCATTGAATGTTTGCCATATATATGTGCACTGTAATCTGCCCTGAGTCCCCTGCGGGGTGAGAAGGGCGGAATATAAATACTGCAAATAAAAAATAAATAAAATCTTTGGTGGCATAACTTCCAGCAGGGAGTCTTGCCCTATTCATGTTAATGGAGCTCATTTCAGCAACCTTTGGAGGACAATGCTATATATAACTAAGCACAAATCTCATTTAAAGTGATAAAATAAGCTACACCTCACCAATCAACTTGATCAAATTTCTCAAGCAGCTCTGAAATATTGATGAGGTCTTGGTCTAACTCTCAGTTAAAATGGACAAGGATTTAAGAAGCAGACTTCGAATGGAAATCCTTCACTTTTGCTCAAACCATAGTAAACCTGAAGGAGATGCCCTCTGATCTCATCATCATTAACTGTACATGGCCTTCATGTCTATTTGATGCAAATCACTTTTCCAATGATATTCAAAATGGAGGAAGAGCCTTGCAATTGGTACAGGATGAGCATCCCTTTTGTGGAATCCCTAAATCCAAAACACCTATCTAAAATAGTCCACATAGATGGCGGAGATAGTGACACTTTTGCTTTCTAGCGGTTCAAGGTACTTAAGCTTTATTTCATGCACATTTTTTTTTAAAAAGCATTGTATATTAGGCTAGGGGTACAAAATGTATATGGAACACAAATTCTGGCTATAGACTTGAGTTCCATTTCCAGAATATCTCATTATGTACACATAAAGAAATGCTGGTAGTCCAAAATCTAAGAAAAATTCCAAACTCCAAACCAAGCAATTCAAATAAGGGACACTCAGGTTTGCACAGACTTAATAACAATCCACACATTCATTCAGATGAGCAGCTGAAAGAAAAAAAACTCTGCTTTAGGGATTAACTCTCTTCCATAGGAAACCTGAAGGAACATAATACATAGCCAGCGCCTGTGCCAGCAGGACTGAAGACCGACAGGTCACAGATTCAAATCCGGGGAGAGGTGGATGAGCTCCCTCTAGCAGCTCCAGCTCCTCATGCAGGGACATGAGAGAAGCCTCCCACAAGGATGATAAAAACCATCAAATCATCTCGGTGTGCCCTGGGCAACATCCTTGCAGACGGCCAATTCTCTCACACCAGAAGCAACTTGCAGTTTCTCAAGTCGCTCCTGATACGACAAAAAAGATTACCAGTAGAGTATTCCCCAAGTTACGAACAAGCACAGTTCTGTAGGTTTGTTCTTAAGGTGAATTTGTAAGTCGGAACAGGTACATTATTTAAGTATAGCACCAGCCAAATATATATCATATTTAGCTTTAGATAGCATAGGGACGGGTTAACACCTCTGTGGTGTTTGTTTTGCTGTATGCCCCTGAATCAGAAAATTTCACCTCACTTTCTGTCCCCGTGATCACCAGATTTTTAAGATTTTGACTTGTGGAAACAAAAATTGATGAGAAGACACCTTTTCCCCATGATAACTTTCTCAGGAGTGAATTTCGTTTCTTAGGGGTAGATTTCTCTCACTTCCTGTTATCTCACCCCCGTTCTTAACTATGAGTTGTTAGTAAGTCGTGGACTGCTGGGCTTTAGCACAGCTGGTTAATCACCAGCAGCAATAGATCTTTCCCAATTGAAAGGTTGGGAGTTTGAGCCTGGGTCGGGGTGAGCACCCGACCTTCAGTCCAGCTTACTCTCCACCTAAGCAGTAGCTGTGAGTAGAGAAATTAGGCACTGCTTAAGCAGGGAGGTATTTTACGGCATCATAAAAAAAGCTAGCGATCAAAGAACAAGGAGGAAAGTCTGTGATCAAAAAGGCTTGTTGTCATACAGGATGGAGCGACAGCACCCTCCTGTGGCCAGAATCGAGCATAACCTCCAGGACGCTGAAGTTCGAAAAAAGCCGAGACACATACCTCTATCTATCTGTCTATCCTGTACGTCTAACGGCATTGAATGTTTGCCGTGTATGTGTTCTGTGATCCACCCTGAGTCCCCTTCGGGGTAAGAAGGGCGGAATATAAACACTGTAAATAAATAATACTAAATTTCATTACCAATATTAATTGTAAACACTTCGAAAGACTGTTTTATTAACAAATAACCCCACTTGCTAATATTTGCTTCACTCTATGTATAGTTACACACAAGTTAATCTAAAATATACTTAACTGATTTTAATTAATATTTTATTGAATGCACGATCGACTGACCCATTGACAACTACGTAAGTGCACAATTGGCATATCAGAGCATCACAATTGGAGCATGTAGTTCCTTTTGTTCTTGACAACTGTTTGCCACAAAACTTCCACAGGAAACCTTGATGTCCGTTTTAAAAACAAAAGGCCCCCTGATGAGATCCTGTCCAAAAGATTATGCGGATATCGCTGTGAGCAGATTCACAAGAGGTGGCAGCTGCTACGCTGTTAGGAGCTAAATGCTTGCATTAGAAGGCATTTGGAGATGTTTCCTTTTGAGGCAATGACTCCTGGGATTTCACAGTTTGTAAGGGCCATGGTGCTGCTAAAGGGTGCATCTACACTATAAAATTAATGCAGTTTGACGCCACTTTAGCTGCCATGGCTCAGCATTATGGAATCATGGGAGTTGTAGTGTGGTGAGACACCAATACCTTTTGGAGAAAAGGCTATTAAGACCTTGCAAAACTACAACTCCGATGATTCTGTAGCATTTATTTAACCTTACAAGATCATCCTGTTTATTTTCTATTCTGTTTTACATCATAAAGCTCATATAAAGCGCTGGCTACACTATCTCTTTAATACAGGTATCAAATAATCATACAATTCACTGGAAAGTCTTTAAAATCTGAAATGGTTTGGGATTATATCATTTGAAGGCCTAGTAGAAGGTTGACCTACTGTATCTCGCTTACCAGAAAATACGATTAAGATGGTGAGTAGTCTATGCTGTGGCCTCTCTTTAGACTAGAGCAGTAGTTCTCAACCTTCCTAATGCCACGACCCCTTAATACAGTCCCTCATATTGTGGTCACCCCCAACCAGAAAATTATTTTCGTTGCTACTTCATAACTGTAAGTTTGCAACTGTTATGAATCGTAATGTAAATATCTGATATGCAGGATGTATTTTCATTCACTAGACCAAATTTGGCACAAATACCCGATACAACCAAATTTGAATACTGGTGGGGTTGGGGGGGATTTATTTTGTCATTTGGGAGTTGTAGTTGCTGGGATTTATAGTTCACCTACAATCAAAGAGCATTCCGAACTCCACCAGTGATGAAATTGAGCCAAATTTGGCACACAGAACTCCCAAGACCAAGAGAAAATACTGTAAGGGTTTGGTGGGCATTGCCCTTGAGTTTTGGAGTTGTAGTTCACCTACATCCAAAAAGCACTGTGGACAATGATGGATCTGGACCAAACTTGACACAAATACTTAATATGCCCAAATATAAACACTGGTGGAGTTTGAGGAAAATAGACCTTGACATTTTGGAGTTGTAGTTGCTGAGATTTATAGTTCACCTACAATCAAAGAACATTCTGAACACCACAAATGACAGAATTGGGTCAAACTTCCCACAAAGAACCCCCAAGACCAACAGAAAATACTATGTTTTCTGATGGTCTTTGGAGACCCCTCTGACACCCCTTCGTAACCCCTCCCACCGGTGGTCCCGACCCCCAGGTTGAGAAACGTTGCTTTAGAGCATTACAGAAGATTTCAAGGGTACTGACTTTTGCTGAACACACATTTGTTCCAGTTTACATTTTGTACTTAGAAAACAAAAAAAAAACAAAAACAAAACTTGAGCTAATGCTTCTGTTGTGCATGTGGATTTCATTATAATCATATTGTCATATATTTTGTAATCTTGTAAGCTTCTTTCCAAAAGCCGTGCATCATAAAAGGAAAGCTGGAGTGATTTTTTTAAACATCAGAAATAAACAAATATAAATGATTTAGATAAATTAAAAGTAGGCAGGCAAGGTCCAGATCAGTGCTGGCAATAAAAAAACAACACAACGAGGCAGAACAAGGAACTGTGAGACCACAAAAACATTTTGTGGTGATGGTCATAGTATGTTAGCTCCTAGATGCTCTCAGCAACAGTAGGAGAATCTAGCACATGCATGGGCAAGCTTCAGCCCTCCAGATGTTTCGGACTTGAACTCCCATAATTCCTAACAGCCTCAGGCTCTTTCCTTTTCCCACTCAGGCTGTTAGGAATTGTGGGAGTTGAAGTCCAAAACATCTGGAGGGCTGAAGTTTGCCCATGCCTGCCATAAATGATGAATAGCAGCCAGAAATAAAATGTAAACACCACCATTATGATAATATTCTAGGGCTGGAGTTGGGTCATATCCCTTCCAATACTACCTGAGCAACATCACATCCCTGTAATATGCCAAACCCTTGGAAAAGTTACCAGCTTAGAATCCTGGACATCTCAGATCTAATCAGGGATGAAAGCTAATTGGAGAACGACCTGTTCAATACTTTGAATATGTTAATACTCTGATGGAGCGCACCAGTAAACACTGAGTACCAAGGAATTTCAGGTAAGGCTAAGTAAAGGTAAAGGTAAAGATTTTCCCCTGACATTAAGTCCAGTCGTGTCTGACTCTGGGGGTTGGTGCTCATCTCTATTTCTAAGCCAAAGAGCCAGCGTTGTCCGTAGACACCTCCAAGGTCATGTGGCCAGCATGACTGCATGGAGCGCCATTTCCTTCCCGTCAGAGCAGTACTTACTGATTGACTCACATTTGAATATTTTGTCCTCCACTCCTGGTGATATATGTACGTCTTGATTTCCATAGGAGATGCTCCTGGTTGGTCTAAAAACTTTCAGCACCGGGACTGTGGCACAGCTGGCTGGGAGTCAGCTGCATTAAGATCACTACTGACCAAAAGGTCATGAGTTCGAAGCCAGCCTGGGTTGGAGTGAGTTTCCGACCAATTGGTGTAGCTTGCTGTCGGCCTTTGCAGTCCGAAAGACAGTTGCATCTATCAAGTAGGAAATTTAGGTACCGCTTATGCGGGAAAACTAATTTAGGACACCATAAAAATCTCCAGCAAGCATGCATAAAATGAGGAAATACTTCATCAGTGTCACAAATGGATGGTGAAGCGACAGCTCCCCTGGTGGCCAGAATACCCTCATGAAAAAGCGGGAATGTTAAACAGCCTCTGTGTGTCTGTCTATATATGTTGGGTGTCTATGGCATTGAATGTTTGCCATGTATATGTACATTGTAATCCGCCCTGAGTCCCCTGCGGGGTGAGAAGGGCGGAATATAAATACTGTAACTAATAATAATAATAATAATTTCAAATCGCTAGGTTGGCAGAAGCTGGGGCTAACAGCGGGAGCTCACATCACTCCCTAGATTCGAACCTGTGACCTTTCGGTCAACATGTTCAGAAGATTAGCGGTTTAACCCACTGCGCCACCGGGGGCTCCAGGTAAGGGTAGGTAGGGAAAAAATCCTATGTGAAACTGAAACAAAATTGTACCTGTTCTGACTTACAAGCAAATTCAACTTAAGAACAAATCTTGTTCGTAACTTGGGAGACTGCCTGTACCTGGGAACAACAGAAACAACATAAACTTCAGCATCAAAGTCAAGGAAAGAATGAAAGGACAAAGTGGAGTCATCTTCTCCTCTAAAAACCTAACAGCTTTCAGCAAATAGTTGGAAAGCATTGTTACTACTCATGTGATGTCGAACTGTCATGTAGTTGATTTAAATGGTGGCTGAGATGAGACCCTTTTTTTACACAGACTATTACTAACCCAGATTAGAGACTATTATTAACCCAGGCTATTTGCTCAAGGTCATCAGTACATAGCCTCTGAAAGACCTCTTTAAGAAAGGAGGTCTAGTTAATCCCAATGGATGCAGGAACTAACAAGGTATTTGAAGCTCTTATATTGGCTTGCCATTCCTGGAATACAGATTCCTAGAAAGCAATCAGGATAAAAAATCAAGAAAAGATTCATTCCAAACGCTAAATTAGTAACGGAAGCAGAGTTTGGAAAAGTTTGGGGTCTCAGATGATGTCTTTTAAGACTCGCTAAAGTCCTGCTAAACCTGGCTAGATATAATGTATTGTCGAAAGCTTTCATGGCCGGAATCAATGGGTTGTTATAGGTTTTTCCGGGCTATATGGCCATGTTCTAGAGGCATTTCTCCTGACGTTTCACCTGCATCTATGGCAAGCATCCTCAGAGGTAGTGAGGTCTGTTGGAAATAGGAAAATGGGTTTATATATCTGTGGAATGACTAGGGTGGGACAAAGGACTTTTGTCTGCTGGAGCTAGGTGTGAATGTTTCAACTTGGCTAGATAGTTTCCGAACATATGCCTATAACAGGCATGAGCAAACTTGGGCCCTCCAAGTGTTTTGGACTTCAACTCCTACAATTCCTAACAGCCGTAGGCTGTTAATGCCAGGGTGTTATGAGTTTTCTGGGCTGCATGGCCATGTTCCAGAAGCATTCTCTCCTAACGTTTCACTTGCATCTATGGCAAGCATCCTCAGAGGTTGTGAGGTCTGTTGGAAACTAGGAAAATGGGGTTTATATATCTGTAGAATTTCCAGGGTGGGAGAAAGAACATTTGTCTGTTTGAGGCAAGTGTGAATGTTTCAATTGGCCACCTTGATTAGCAGTTTCAATGCCTGGCTTCTTACTGCCTGGGGGAATTCTTTGTTGGGAGGTGAAGCGGATGAAGAAACACAACCACATAGGGAGGCTGATGAAGGAACACAACCTACTAACTATCTACAGACCCACGAAGAAAATCCAACAAATGCTACGGTCAGTGAAGGACAAGAGGGATCCTCTCACCTCTGCAGGAGTCTACCGTATACCATGCAGCTGTAAACAAGTCTACATTGGGACCACCAAATGCAGCAGCATTGCCCAAACACGAATCAAGGAACATGAAAAGCACTGCAGACTACTTCAACCAGAGAAGTCAGCCATAGTAGATACCATGCAGCTGTAAAAAAGGCTACATAGGGACCACCAAACACAGCATCACCCAAACAAGAATCAAGGAACATGAAAAGCACTGCAGACTAATTCAATCAGCCAAAGTAGAGCACTTGATGAACCAACCTGTGCACAGCATATTATTTGAGAACAGAGAAATACTGGACCACTCTAACAACTACCGTGTCAGATTACACAGAGAAGCCACTGAAATCCACAAACATGTGGACAATTTCAACAGAAAGGAAGAGAGCATGGAAATAAACAAAATCTGGCTACCAGTATTTAAAACCTCTAAAATCATAACAGTAAATAAAGAATACTCAAAAACAGGGGAATTCCAGACAAGAAACAATCAGAGCCAGCTAATCACCTCCCAGCAAAATATTCCCCTACGAAATAAGAAACCAGATGTAAAACTGCGAGGCCATTAGATGCGACTAAAGATTGCCAATTGCAACATTCACACCTACCTCCAATAGACAAGACTTTTTTCTCCCACACTGGTCATTCCACAGATACATAAATCAATTTTCCTAGTTTTCAACAACTCACAACCTCCGAGGATGCCTGCCATAGATGCAGGTGAAATGTCAGGAGAGAATGCTTCTGGAACATGGCCACGCAGCCTGGAAAACTCACCACAACCCAGTGATTCCGGCCATGAAAGCCTTTGGCAATACAGAGCTATGCCAGCTAACAAGACTGAAACCTTCTTTCACAGAAATATTTTATTGTGCATTCATGGAACGGAAGCCTAGAGCTGTGTTTTCCAATCACAAGGCCCTTAAACTGTTGGCTTACAACTCCCAAAAGTCTGCTCTTTTGTGAGTTACAAAGACATTTTTGCTGAATGGACAGAAATAAGGATGTCTACAAATAGGATGCAATGTTGGGAACTGGTCTAGACAAAGAAAAAACTGCTGCTTGACTAGATAATGTTTTGAATGGTTGTGTACGCATGCTTAATAAGCTAAGGAATATTATCTTCCACATCTCAGATCGAGTTTAGTAGCATTTTCTTTATTTGGGTTGTATGTGGTAAGTTAAGGGACACCAAAGGAGGAAATATACTATAGGTGTGTCGCAAGAATGTGGCCTCAAAGTACCTAACTTAGGGAAAGGAGCCAAGTGCTGGTGGTAGTTTGCAAAATATTCATTTCTTATTTTTTTCTTTTTCCTGACAAACGCTCCCACAACAGCCATGATGAAGCATATTTGGTCCCACATAAGAAGGAACCACTAGCTGAAAAATATTAATAGCTGGGAAGACTCACATGATGCACTGAATCTATCCGCACAATGTGGGTGTCCCTCTCATAATAATATATAGGTGTTTAAAGCTGTGGCGCAGTGGGATAAATTGCTGAGCTGCTGAACTCGCTGACCAAAAGGCCAATGGTTGGAATCTTGGGAGTGGGGTGAGCTCCCGTTGTTAGGCACAGCTTCTGCCAAACTAGAAGTTCAAAAACATACAAATCTAAATAGATCAATAGGTACTGCTTCTGTGGGAAGGTAATGGTGCTCTATGCAGTCATGCTGGCCACATGACCTTGGAGGTGTCTATGGACAACACCGGCTCTTTGGCTTAGAAATAGAGATGAGCAGCAACCCCCAGAGTCAGACACGACCAGACGTAATGTCAAAAGGAAACCTTTACCTTTACTTAAAGCTAAGCAGACTCAAGTTTTTTTCAGAACACCTACTAGGATTTTTTTCTTTCTGTCTGAAAATTTGAAATGTTACATGGCGTTATAAAACCTAAATATTTCCCAATTTCTGCATCACAGTTCAAGTTGGGTAGCTGAGTGAAAAGTTTAAGTCAGCTGTAATCCATTCTGGTGGATAACAACTTTCAAAATCCTCATCCATTGTTCTTTTTGATAGGGATGCTGGGACAGGAGTACATTGTGTTTTGAGATCACAAGAGGTCAGGACTTATCTGGTATCTTATCAGGTCATACAACACAGAGCAGCCTCGGTGGCGCAATGGGTTAAACCCTTATGCCAGCTAAGCCGCTGACCTGAAGACCTGAAGGTCGGTGGTTAGAATCCGCAATATGGAGTGAGCTCCCATCTGTCAGCCCCAGCTTCCCATGAGGGGACATGAGAGAAGCCTCCCACAAGATGGTAACACATCTGGGCATCCCTTGGGCAACATCTCTACAGACAGCCAATTCTCTCACACCAGAAGCAACGCAACAACAAACATCCAAATTGTAATTGTAGTAGCAGCAAATTATAGTAGTTCTCTATCTCCAGGGCTGGCCATGCTCAACTACTAAACTGAGGGATTTATCTTTATTGATGTATATTTTTCATATTTGAGTACTCTACTTTTACAACCTTTCTCTGATTGTCAAACTGATTTGGAAACAACACTTTTGACAATTATGTGCATACGTTTCAACATTTTTTGCTGAAGTTTTTTTTAAAAAAACGAAAAGTTAAATGAATTAAAGCAGCAATGAGGAAAGTGCAGTCTCTAAATCCCATTTTTTAAATTGTCAATATACCCCATTCCTTTTGCTGACTGCACACGAGACTCCAGACTTGGCCATGGTTATCCATGCCTTAGTCACTTCCAGTTTGGACTACTGCAACTCTCTCTACATAGGGCTGCCTTTGAAAATAGTTCGGAAGCTACAAGTAGTCCTAAGATCAGCAGCCAAATTACTAACTGGAGCGCCATGCAGGGAGAAAACCACTACCATGCTATGGCTGCTTCACTAATTGCCGGTCCACTTCTGGGCTAAATACAAAGTGCTGGTCAGTACCTATAAAGCCCTAATCCAGGGGTTCTCAACCTGGGGTCCCCAGATGTTTTTGGCATACAACTCCCAGAAATCCCAGCCAGTTTACCAGATGTTAGGATTTCTGGGAGTTGAAGGCCAAAAACATCTGGGGTCCCCAGGTTGAGAACCACTGCCCTAATCCTTTTGGGTCCAGGCTGTTTGTCCAATCATATCTCCCTATATAGGCCATCTCGTAAACTGTGGTCAGAGGAGATGGCTCTGTTCTTGGTCCGACCCCCGTCTCAAGCACAACTGGTGGGAATGAGAGAGGGGGCCTTCTCTGTGATTGCTCCTCGTCTCCCAAACTCCCTCCCTAAAGAAATAAAAAAGGCTCCCAATCTCCTCTCCTTTAAGAAACTTC
Organism: Anolis sagrei; assembly: GCF_037176765.1. Taxonomy (NCBI): domain Eukaryota; kingdom Metazoa; phylum Chordata; class Lepidosauria; order Squamata; family Anolidae; genus Anolis; species Anolis sagrei. Next base: position 21,708,683 of record NC_090021.1, on the reverse strand, counting down.
TGAAAATGCACTTATGCACCTTAGCGTATGGAGAGGAGGAGGACTAAGATGCTTTAATCCATCGGGATATTGGCGAACCATTTGCACTATATGACGGCTACAATATATTTTTAATAAACACGTCTGTTAGCCATTTCCAATGCAATTTATTTCAACTGATTTTAATGATATATGTTTAATGTTCACTTATGTCTTAGTTTTATTGTCTAATTGGTTTATTGCTACCTAGTTCCAATTTCAATATTTATTTTTTTCATTATAAGTTTACTATTGTTATTATTTCTGATGTTGTTTGTACTTTGTAAAAATTTTGTCGTGTCAGGAGCGACTTGAGAAATTGCAAGTCGCTTCTGGTGTGAGAGAATTGGCCGTCTGCAAGGACGTTGCCCAGGGGACACCCTGATGATTTTGATGTTTTATCATCCTTGTGGAAGGCTTCTCTCATGTCCCCGCATGAGGAGCTGGAGTTGATAGAGGGAGCTCATCCGCCTCTCCCCGGATTCGAACCTGTGACCTGTCGGTCTTCAGTCCTGCCGGCACAGGGGTTTAACCCACTGCACCACCTGGGGCTCCTACTTTGTAAAATGTTTGCCTGTCTCTGTATGTAAACTTCTCTAAGTCCCTTTCGGGACAGAGGTTGGACTAGAAATAAAGTTTTCTAAAAATATTATTATTATTACTATTGTGCCTCTTCAATTGGATTAATAAACATATAGAATCATAGAATCAAATAGTTGGAAGAGACCTCATGGGCCATCCAGTCCAACCTCCTGCCAAGAAGCGCACACACACACACACACACACACACACACACACACACATATATATACACACACATTCACATATATATACACCAACATAAGTATGACTGCTTTTTGGAAAAATTAGCCATTTGGTGAGGAATGCATGGAAAGTGTCTAAGAAAGCTCAAGAACACAGTGAGAAAACCCCCTGAGAATGTATCCTTCACACGACACCTTTTGCTGCAGTGACTTGACAAATCCATCCTCTGTTTGCGAAAGGGAAACCAGAATGACTTCACTCTCTGTGGTCACGATAAAATCTGCCAGATTGCATCCAACAGCACAACTAAGGACATCTATCCAAAACGCCTGGGGACCAGATTGTCAAATATCACTCAGATTCAAGCCCATCCATCTGCTAGCTTTTTGCATTTGCTGCAGCTAAAACCATGGAAAACCATGGCCTGGATAGCTCCAGAGATGGGGATGGAAGCAGCGGGCAGAATTGTGAAACCCTGAACAGATCTAAGATAATACTGGCCAATTCTACATATAATGGGCAGATTCCAGGAGTGATAAGGACATTACACTTCTGAAACTACTATGCATGTTTACTTAGGAACAAACCCAAATGATAAATCATCAGAGAGACTTATTTTGGTTTGATACATTTTCAACCAGTCCTTACAGGCACCAGATGATTAGATTTTGCTCAACCTACCATGACATTAATAATAATAATAATAATAATAATAATAATAATAATAATAATAATTTGAAACACAACAAGATGAGTCCACGGCAGATAAGATCATTCTTCTGGCTGTTATATTGGAACACACATCGGACACTTCCCAAGTGTCTAGGAGTGTGTGATGTATTGGCGAATAACGCGTGCCGATCCCAGTAAGGTGGCCTTCTACAGATGATAATTTTGTCAGCACCGATTGTGTTTAAGTCCAGGCCAAGGTCTTTAGGCACTGCACCCAGTGTGCTGATCACCACTGGGACCACCTTTACTTGCTTGTGCCACAGTCTTTGCAGTTCGATCTTTAAATCCTCATATCGTGTCAGCTTTTCCAGTTGTTTCTCTTCAATCCTGCTATCACCTGGGATTGCAACATTGACCATCCATACTTTGTTTTTTAACATGATCATGAGGTCAGGAATATTGTGCCCCAGAACTCTGTCTGTCTGAATCCAGAAGTCCCACAGTAGCTTGACACGTTTGTAACTTTTTCCTGCTTGTGATCCCACCATTTCTTTGTCACAGGCAGATGGTAATTGTGGCACAAGGTCCAATGAATCATCTGACCAATGGTGTCATGCCTCTGCTTGTAGTCTGTCTGTGCAATCTTCTTGCAGCAGCTGAGGATGTGATGTATTGTTTCATCTGCTTCCTTGCTGAGTCTACACATGGGATCTGTTGTCGACTTTTCAATTCTGGCTTCTTCTTCTTCTTCTTCTTCTTCTTCTTCTTATTATTATTATTATTATTATTATTCTCCTGCTTTATCTCTCTAAAAAGAGACCTAAAGCAGCTAACAACACTAAAAACAATTAAGTTGCTTTGCTGTTTTTTGAAGACTGAACCTCTATCAAGGAGAGAGAAAAAGTTCCTATTTCCCAGCCACCATTTCCTCAGTTAACCTTTATCATCAGAAGATGTCCTTGATTGCAAACTTAGGCCCTTCCATACAGCTGTATAAAGTCCACATTGAACTGGATTATATTGCAGTGTGGACTCAGATAATGCAGTACAAAGCAGATACTGTGGATTATCTGCCTTGATATTTTGGGTTATATGACTCTATGGAAGGGCCCTTAGTCTTTTTACTTTCCTTTATTTTTTGTCCTTATGCACACAAATACACCCACACACATCACATAGTTTGGTACTTTTGGAATGATCTCCTGCCATAATGAAGGATGGAAAAACCACTGCATCGTGCTTGGCAAGCAGTGAGTGATGTTCTCATTACTATCGAGCTGGAGATTGTACAGAAAAGAGTAATAAAAGCTAATGGTATGTGGAAAGTGCACTGTGAAGAATTAATCTTCAAGGACACTAGAAATCAGGTGGTGGCCTGTTGAGTAGAGGACAAAACAAAGAGTCCTCTGCACTGTCCAAAAAACATGGTGGCAACCACTAACGAAGATGGTGTGAATACACCAGGCATGAGCAAATTTCGGGCCTCCAAGTGTTTTGGACTCCCACAATTCCTAACATGCTTAACAATGCAAAAGCAGTGATATAACACAACCTCACAACCTCTGAGGATGATTGCCAAAGATGCAGGTGAAACATGCCATATAGCCTGAAAAACCTATAACAACCCAATGATATAACACTGTTTTTGACCCTGTAGGCCAGTGGTTGTCAACCTGGGGTCCCCAGATGTTTTTGGCCTTCAACACCCAGAAACCCTAACAGCTGGTAAACTGGCTGGGATTTCTGGGAGTTGTAGGCCAAAAACATCTGGGGACCCCAGGTTGACAACCACTGCTGTAAGCAGTGAGTTTGCTCTTGATTTTGGGTCTGAACTGCATAAGGTCTATAAATGCATTGAAATGGGTTAAGTATCTTCAACAGTTCCTTTGACGTTCATACTGAAAGCTGGAGCAGGTATAGCAACACATCAGATCCGATCTTGGAAGCAAGGTCAACTCTGCTTAGTATTTTGGATGGGAAGCCATCAATGAATACCAGGTGCCGAAGGCTATATTTCAGAGGAAGAAACTGGCCAAACCACCTCTAAGGGCCCTCTAAGGGTCTTCAAAGTAGATATATGGCAGTGTAGAAGGAGTCTAAGCATTCAAGCCTAAGAAAACCCTATGAAATTAATGGGGTTTCCATAAATTAACAGGCAACTTGAAGGCACATGTATGCAAAAAGTCATGGAAACCACCATTAACATTCCATGGATTCCCATTTCTCGTTGAAAATGTGAGTCTGTGTTGTATCTGTATCTCTTCAATCTGCTGGTTCATCTACACTACACAACAATAGCATGTTATTTATTTATTTCATATATTTATATCCCGCCCTTCTCCCCACACGGGGGACTCAGCGTGGCCTCACATGAGCAGAGGATGCTAACAGCATAAATACCATAAAAATTACAATTCACAATAAAATCATTTTAAAACATTGTACATCATCAGTAATATTTAACAATAAATTAATACAAGCATGTGGACAATTTCAACAGAAAGGAAGAGACCATGAAAATGAACAAAATCTGGCTACCAGTATTAAAAAACTCTAAAATTATAACAGCTAAACAAAAGAGAGGAAAAAACCAAGCACAGATTAACACCTCCAAGCAACAGATTTTCCCAGGCTCAGGCAGGCCTTCAAATGCTAATGAAGGTGATCAGCTAAACATTCACACCTAACTGCAGCAGGGAAGAGCTCCTTGCCCCACCCCAGCCATTCCACAGATATATAAACCCATTTTTCCTACTTCCAACAGACCTCACAACCTCTGAGGATGCTTGCCATAGATGCAGGCGAAACGTCAGGAGAAATGCCTCTAGAACATGGCTCTATAGCCCGAAAAAACCCACAAGAACCTAATAAATTAATAGATTAACGTGCCAGTAAAAACCAAGCCAAGCCGGGAGAATCCATGTCGCAAAATCCAAATTTCCTTTTCCTATTGCTGCTGGCCTCTAATCAAACGCCTGGCCCCAGAGCCAGGTCTTCAGTTGTCTTCTAAAGGGCAGGAGGGAGGTGTCCAACCTGATATTCTTAGGGAGAGAATTCCACAGATGGGGGGCCACTGCCGAGAAGGCCCTGTCTCTCGTCCCCACCAACCGCGTTTGCAAGACTTGTGGGATCGAGAGCAGGGCCTCTCCTGACGATCTTAAGCTTCGTGATGGTTCATAGCAGGAGATACGTTCGGACAGGCAATCTGGGCCAGGACTTTCAAGATTAAAACCAGCACTTTGAATTGTGCCCAGAAGCTAATCGGCAGCCCATGGAGCTGGCGCAACAGAGGAGTGGTACGCTCCCTGTACGCAGCTCCAGTTAACAACCTGGCCGCTGACCACTGGACTAATTGGAGCTTCTGAGAAGTTTTCAAAGGCAGCCCCATGTAGAGAGCATTGCAGTAGTCTATTCGGGATGTAACCAGAGTGGTCAAGTCTTCCCAAGGAACGGGCACAGCTGGCGCACAAGCTTTAATTGTGCAAAAGCTCTCCTGGCCGCTATTGAGACCTGGGGTTCCAGGCTCAGTGATGAATCCAGGATCACTCCCAAGCTGCGAACCTGTGTCTTCAGGGGCAGTGTAACCCCGTCTAACACAGGCTGTAACCCTATCCCCTGTTTGGCCTTACGACTGACCAGGAATCCTAGGATCTGAAAGTCAGCACTGGAGCTCTGTTTGGCTTTTTTAAGCTCCTTGCAATACTAGAAATCGATGGGTTGCAACCATGGCATTATGAAGGTACTCTAATAATATGACAGACGTGTAAAGTCAAGCCTCCAAAGACTAAATAACATTTTGAAGGCAAAGTCACTGTCCTTCTGGCAACACACTCTGGGACAGGAGGTAACACCCAGCTCCAATGACTAACTAACAGCCAAGGACAGCCTTCAAACAAACACTTAATGCTCCTCCAAACAAAGGTTCTCACTCCACAATGCCAATGTGTAAGAGGGGTGAAGAGTTCAAACTTCACTACCCCCACCCCATCAACTTTGCTTTCTATATGCAGAGCTGCTCTGTGTCCCCCACACTCCCCACAAAAACACAGCAGGAGCCTATGTCTGACCTGGCACACTCCAAACACAACAAGCTCACTGTCCCAACATCTCTGTTAGATATGCATCTACTGCCATGAGGTTAACCTGGAGAGGCTTAAGAGGTGACATGATAGCTATGTTTAAATATTTGAAAGGATGTCACATTGAAGATGGAAAAATCTTGTTTTCTGCTGCTACAGAAACTAGGACATGGAGCAATGGATTCAAACAACAGGAAAAGAGATTCCATGTAAACATTAGGAAATATCTCCTGATGGTAAGAACTATATGATGCCTTAGAGCAGGGGTCCCCAAACTAAGGCCCATAGGCCGGATGCGACCCTCCAAGGTCATTTATCTGGCCCCTGCCCTAAACCTTAGACTTAGGTTTGCCCTAAGTCTGACATTACTTGAAGGCACACAACAACAATCCTAATTAACTTGACTATTTCATCATCCAAAAGTAGGCCCACACTTCCCATTGAAAGATGGGTAACTGGGTTGTTGTAGGTTTTTTCGGGCTATATGGCCATGGTCTAGAGGCATTCTCTCCTGATGTTTCGCCTGCATCTATGGCAAGCATCCTCAGAGGTAGTGAGGTCTGTTGGAACTAGGAAAAAAGGTTTATATATCTGCGGAATGACCAGGGTGGGACAAAGGACTCTTGTCTGCTGGAGCTAGATGTGAATGTTTCAACTGACCACCTTGGTTAGTATATAATGGCCTGACAATGCCTAGAGCAAACTTTTGTTGAGAGGTGATTAGATGTCCTTGTTTGTTTCCTCTCTGTTGTTGTGCTGTTGTAATTTTAGAGTTTTTTTCAATACTGGTAGCCAGATTTTTTTCATTTTCATTGTTTCCTCCTTTCTGTTGAAATTGTCCACATGCTTGTGCTAATCAAGGTGGTCAGTTGAAACATTCACACGTAGCTCCAGCTATATAAACCCATTTTCCTAGTGCCCTTACCTTCCCGCCAGAGCAGTACCTATTGATCTACTCACATTTGCATGTTTTTGAACTGCTAGGTTGGCAGAAGCTGGGGCTAACAGCAGGAGCTCACGCCGCTCCCCAAATTCGAACCTGAGACCTTTTGGTCAGCAAGTTCAGCAGCTCAGCGGTTTAACCCACTGTGCCACTGGGGGCTTTATATAATTATACACACATGCGCGCACACGCACACACACACTATATATATGCACATATTATAATATATGCACATATTATATATATATATTCATAATTATAATTCATATTATAATGTATTATGAATATATATATATATATATACACACACACATACAACATATTCTTACTGTATAATCTATATAAATAAAAATGTAATGTGCATTTGTGGGATTAAAATAATTCAAAAACCACTGGACAAATTGACACCAAATTTGGACACAAAACACCTATTAAACCAGTTTCATAAAAACACTGAAAAACACAGCAAAAGAGACTTTAAAAACTAAAAAAAAATTACAACACATGTGCAAAACCACATATATTATTATTATTATTATTATTATTAAACTTTATTTGTACCCCGCTAGCATCTCCCGAAGGACTTGATATGGCTTACAAAGGCCAAGGCCTCAACACAACAACAGCAAACAATAACAATTCAATACAAAGCAAAAATTAAAACATAAGCAAACACAAATATATACACACACAAAACACATAAACACAAACTGGGCCACAGCAACGTGAGGTAGGGGGCAGCTAGTATCTATCTGTCTGTCTGTCTGTCTGTCTATATGCACATAACAACATTTTAGTGTAATATAGATAGATAGATAATCATTTGATGCTGGTCATTGACTGTAATATATATATATATATATATATATATATATATATAATTTGATGCTGGTCATTGCCTGTATGTATAAGTGTGTGTGTGTGTATGTATGTGTGTGTGTGTGTATATATATATGAATATATATATTCAATTATCCACAAGAAATAGATCACATTTCTATGATGCAATTGCTGTATTTAATCCCTTTGCCTCTGTTAGGAGGAATGGTGGGAGTTGGGAGTCCAAAACACCTGGAGGGAGGGTCCAGGATTGTCCATGCCTAGTATAGATACATAAAAGAGGTCTAGGGCCTTGGAAGAACTTCCCAGGATGCCATAGCATTGAGCTAGGGCAGAGGGCATCCATTCTACAGTGTAGTCCAGGCATGGGCAAGCTTGGGCCTTGCCTCCAGGGGGGTTGGACTCCAACTCCCATCATTCCGAACAGCCTCAGGCCCTTTCCTTTTCCCCCTCAGCCGCTTAAGCGGCTGAGGGGGAAAAGGAAGGGGCCTGAGGCTGTTCGGAATGATGGGAGTTGGAGTCCAACCCCCCTGGAGGCAAGGCCCAAGCTTGCCCCTGCCTACCTGGCTGCTTGCTTCCCTTTGTGCCCGGTCTCCTCACCTTGGGGTCCTTCTCGTAGTAGTACTGCTGGGTGCGTATCCACCTGCCCACCAGGTGGTCGCGGACGGTGTGGGCGAGGGCGAAGTAGTAGTCCCGCGGGGTGGCCACGTTGCGGTCCTTGACCAGCGTGAAGTGGAGGTGCCGGTTGAAGCTCTTGCGGATCTCGGCCACGTCGCCCAGGCCGGCGATGCCCCGCACGCTGATCTGCTTCCTCTTCTCGCTGTCCGTCAGGGGGGCCGCCATCCTGGACCCGGGAGAGAAGCAAGAAGAGCAAGAAGGAGAAGAAGGAGAGGAAGGAGGAGAAGAGGGGCTCCTGCACCCACTGGAGAGGCTCCCTTCCTGGAATGGGAAGCTCAAAGGGAAGGGATCGGGATGCCGGCAAAAGGAGAGCCCCAATCAGGATATCTCCTCTTCCTCCTCCTTCTCCTCCTTCTCTTTCTGCTGCTGTGACTCTTGCAAAGGCTGGCTGCGGCAGCGCATGCGTAGTACTGACGCTCTCCAAAACAAGAGCAGGCTGCTCCTCCTCCTCCTCTTCCTCCTCCTCCTCCTCCTCCTCCTTCTTTCAATTGTCGCCTCATAGAATCAAAGAGTTGGAAGAGACCTCATGGGCCATCCAGTCCAACCCCCTGCCAAGAAGCAGGAGAATCACATTCAAATCACCCCTGACAGATGGCCATCCAGCCTCTGCTTAAAAGCCTCCAAAGGAGGAGCCTCCACCACACTCTGCGGAAGAGAGTCCCCCTGCTGAACAGCTTTCACAGTCAGGAATCATAGAATTAAAGAGTTGGAAGAGACCTCATGGGCCATCCAGTCCAACCCCCTGCCAAGAAGCAGGAAAATCGCATTCAAATCATCCCTGACAGATGGCCATCCAGCCTCTGCTTAAAAGCCTCCAAAGGAGGAACTTCCACCACACTCCAGGGCAGAGAGTTCCACTGCTGAACGGCTCTCACAGTCAGGAAGTTCTTCCTAATGTTCAGGTGGAATCTATTTTCTTGTAGTTTGAAACCATTGTTCCGCATCCTAGTCTCCAAGGAAGCAGAAAACAAGCTTGTTCCCTCCTCCCTATGACTTCCCCTCACATATTGATACAGGACCCTCATCATGTCTCCTCTCAGCCTTCTCTTCTTCAGGCTAAACATGCCCAGCTCTTTAAACCGCTCCTCACAGACCTTGTTCTCCAGACCCTTGATCATTTTCGACATCCTCTTCTGGACACATTCCAGCTTGTCAACATCTCTCTTCAATTGTGATGCCCAGAATTGGACATAGTATAATAATAATAATAATAATAATACTTTATTTATACCCCGCTACCATCTCCCAAGGGACTAGGTGCAGCTTACATGAAGCTGAGCCCACAATACATCAATAATAAAAGCAATAACAACAAATAATACAAAACAATAACATTAAACTCATAACAAAAATAAGCAATAAACATTAACAGTAACACAATGACATTTAAAACCTATGGCTGGGCCAAATGTAATAATTAAAATTTAAAGATAATGCTGAGCATGAACAGATGAAATATGAACTAGGATAGAGTTTTCAGAGAGGGATGGGGCATGCAGACATTCCTAGAGCCATAGTAAAGTGCATTTAGAGGACATATTGCTGGGAGTTTCCTTATTCTGGGAAGGCACACTGGAACAACCACATTTTCAGGCTCCTCCTAAAGACTGCCAAAGTTGGGGCATTCAAATCACCTTTTTACTATGAGTGGAGTTGGGGTTTTCTTATGGTCTCATTTCCTGCTCTGGGTTGCAACAGTACCCTACCTTTCTCAACCCCGAGAGGGGGACTCAAAGTGGCTTACAGTGGCACACATGTGCCTCAAGAACAATTACCTAAACATTTCAAACATTGCAACATATTAAAACAGAGTTAAAACAGATTAAAATTAAAAACTTAGAAAACACGCACTCCAAAGTTCATGGTCTGAGTCCATTCCAAGGTCAAATTGCACAAGATCTCAATTCAAAATACTGCATTGCCCTGGTTTCCAAAGGCCTGCTCATAGAGCCAGGTTTTCACTCTTTCGCTAAAGGCTAATAGGGAGGAAGCTGCTCTGATGTCACTAGAGAGAGAGTTCCATAATGGAGGGGCCACCACTAAGAAGGCCCTGTCTCTTGTCACTGCCAGCCGTGCTTGTGAGATCGGCGGGACCGAGAGCAAGGCCTCCCCAGAAGATCTTAATCTACGTGCTGGTTCATAAGGGATGATACTTGGGACAGGTAGCCTGGGCTGGAACCATGTAGGGCTTTATAGGCCAAAGCCAGCACTTTGAATTGTGCTCAGTAGCAAACTGGCAGCCAGTGGAGCTGACGCAACAGCAGGGTTGTGTACTCCCTGAGCGTCGCTCCACTGAGCAACCTGGTTGTCGCTCGTTGGACCAGTTGAAGCTTCCAAACAGTCTTCAAAGGCAACCCCACATAGAGCGCATTGCAGTAATCTATACGGAATATAACCAGAGTATGGACCAGTGTGGCCAAGTCAGACTTCCCAAGGTACGAGCGCAGCTGGCGCACAAGTTTTAATTGTGCAAAAGCTCCCCTGGCCACTGCCAAAACCTGTGGTTCCAGGCTCAGCGATTTTATTCTCCTTTCCGTGATATAATAATCTTGTATCATACAATCTGACAAATATTCATACCTTTTTTTAAGTTTCCCATTTTCTTTGTTCTTTCCATACAAAAGTTTTAGAAAAGCATGATCTTTTAGAGAAGACCCAAAAAACCCATCTGAGTCTAAACTTATTTATTTATTTCCATATGTATATCCCACTTTTTTCTACCCCAAATAGTGGCATCAATCACTGAGTTCCTCTGAGATCATTCATCAATCTGAGCCAATGATGTAATGCTTTTGCGCCTGACTCTGGGACCATAGCCATACGCTTTTGCAATCTTGCCACACAAGGGGAACAACACAAAGAAAAGAAAGAAAAGGTTGATTTGTGCTGATCATTGGGCTTTTATCATTTTTATCATTAGGTGTTAAAATGTTCAGAGTAAATTACATTACTCTCTAAATACAAAAGATACAATACTCAAGAAGCAGCTTCAGCCAATATAAATAAGGCTCTTTATCACCTGCAGCGAAGGTTTCCCAGGGGTATCTAATTACTGTTAGACTGTGCAAGGTGTTCCCTCTTTATATAATCCATCACTAAAAGCTTTATTTGTTCAATCTATTTTTAGGAACACATTTACATAAAACTTTTGATATGTACAGATAGAGGAAGCTCCAACTAAAGGTTGCCCTGTAAACCCAACCAATAAATAGCACAAGCACTTTAGTCCTGCTTAGGTTTCACAAAGATGATGTGGGTTAAGGAAAAATAAAGGGTAGGCTGTTAGGAATTGTGGGAGTTGAAGTCCAAAACACCTGGAAGGCCCAAGTTTGCCCATGCCTACTATAGAGCCTATTGTTTTTAAATACAGTATGGAAGAAAGCAAAGCTGGAATGGGGCTAAATGTAGATAAGAAAGTTTCCACATCCCAACCAATGACAAATCCCCATAATACATTTTTTCCCATAATGAACAATGGAAATGGGCCCAGTAGGGCCTCTGGATCATTGCCTGTCTAGAACAGGGGCAAAGTGCCAAACCAGCCACCCCCATTACAGCAGACGGACACAAAATATCATTAAGAGTGCCAGAAGCTGGAAAGGGATGCCAAGGAATGGGAAACTCCATTACTGGCTATTATCTCAGAGGTACTAGACCATGATTGATCTGTCTCTGGACAAACCTTTTATTATAGGTTGGCAGTGATTCGGCAAGAGTTCTGTGGCACCTTAAAGTCTGATCCATTTATTGTCATACAGACTTGCATGGATCGGCGCCCATTCTCTTCAGATGCACAAAGCACTCAGCGAAGGATTGCATAAATAAATCAAATGCACTCGAGCAGGGGTCCTCAAACTTTCTTAAATTGCTTTCTTTAATTAGGGCCATGGTGGCGCAATGGGTTAAACCCTTGTGCTGCTGAATTGCTAACCTGAAGATTGGCAGTTTGAATCCATGGGACGGAGTAAGCTCCCACTGTTAGCCCAGCTCCTGCCAACCTAGCAGTTCGAAAACATGCAAATATAAGTAGATAAATAGGTACTGCTTTGGCAGGAAAGGCATAAGACTCTTCAAGCGGTCATGCCGGTCACACCACCAGGAGGTGACAACGCAAGCTCCTCAGCTTGGAAATGCCAAGAGCCAGAGATGAGCACTGCCTCCAAAGCTGGAAATGAAAGGAGAAGTTTTTGCCTTTGCTTGTGTTTGTGTATCTCATTGTATTGTAACAAGGCATTGAATGTTTGCCAGTATCTGTTTACACAGTAATCCGCTCTGAATCCCAACAGGGAGAAGGGCGGAATATAAATAAAGTGTTATTATTGTTGTTGTTGTTGTTGTTGTTGTTGTTGTTATTCTTAGACTGAAAGAGCATGACATGCTCCATATTCATCCAGAGGTTTTCCTAGCCAAGTGGGAACTCTGGACCAAGTTGTAGTCCAGAGCTCAAACTACTATCAGTATTATCTTACCAAGCATCATTGTCCTTTCTAGGGAATCATGTCTTCTCATGATGTGTACGAAGCATGACAGTTTGTTATTTTAACCTCTAGGGAGATTTCAGGCTTCATTTGCTCTAGGATCCATTTATTTGTCTTTTTAGGCAAGGTAAAGGGCATAGGTGTATGGACCTGATCTAATTCAATGCATAGTCTACAGCATTGCTTCTTAAATTGTGGGTTCCAACTCCCAAATGGGGTCCCCTTAGCTTAATGTTGGGGTTCTCGAAATATTTGTCAACAGTAAAAGTTTTTTGAACACCACCTAGTGGCTGTTTTAGACATTTACATGAATCAGTTGTGCAGTGTTTACAGTAATCTCTGCAGAAAATGCTTCATTTGTACTTCATAAAAAGGAAAATCAGTTTGTTTAGCAAGCCTTGAAAATGCTGATGTATGATCAGTAAATGTTCAATTTTTATATCTATTTTATATGCCCATATATTTCAGGTCACATAAAAAATTATCGTGTGGAATAGGGTCATTAAGAAACCACGGGACAGATTTCTCCATCTAATTTCACCACTTCTCTCTTTAGGAAAAGTACATGCATGTAGATGACATCTGAGATGTTAGCTAATGAAGATCTGCTTGACTTTGCTGTCTTGCACTGAATGCTCAGCCTCAAGGAAATTGCCTTACTAAACATTATATAGACGATGGAACCAAACCAAAATGCCATTCAAGATGATAGCTCACCCCACTGCTCCCATTTTTCAACTGAATCATCAACTATGCTTCAAAGTCTTTCCCTATTCACAGCTTTTTAACTTCATCCTTGTCTTTTCTTGCTAAATTGCAGCAGTTGCCTGGGCCATCCTATTTCCATTTTTAACAAATTAGCAGAACATTAGTTCTGTCACTCCCTTGGGAGACATCTCTGGGATTCCAACACTGCTTAAAAATCAAACCAAGTGAGTTTTACAAGGGGTTGCTGTCTAACTATTTTTCCTTTTAAGCTGAAATATGTTTACTTGAAAAAAGCCCCATTAGGTTCAGTAGGATTTATATTCCAGGAGGTAAGTGAACAGACAATTTGGAGGCATGCACACCCTAACATATACCTACACAGGCCATCCTCGAGTTATAAACATCTGACTTACAAATGACTTCTAGTTAAGAACGGATTGAGACAACAGGAAGTTAGTAAAATCTACCCCTCGGAAGGGAAATTTAGTCCTGAGAGAGTTATCATGGGGAAAAGGGGTCTCCACTGAAGCTTTATCACCAATCTTTGTTCCCACAACAAGCCAAAATTTTCAAAATCCAATTATCACAGGGACAGAAAGCATTGTGAAATCTTCTGAATAGGGGCATCTACATCAAAACAAACACCACAGGGGTGTTGTTGAAGATCCCAAGCCCACCCCTGATGAAAAAGATGCATAAATTGGACCCTGCAATTTATAGTTTTTCCAAGGATGGAAGATCTAATGAACTGGAAACGGCCTCTGTCCCCACGGTCTCCTTGGGGCCTCCCCCAGGACCACCAGGAGCTCACCCAACGTGGCCTCCGAACCCTCACACTCAGACAAGTACTTCTGGCCCAACCACTAGGTTTGGGCCGGTCCACTCTAGCTGGCCTCCACAGCTCCAGCAGAGACCAGCCAGCTGATCCTCTTCCCTTATCCCAGCCAGAGAGCTGGCTGGATGGCCACAAAGTAACCCAAGCACCTCCATTCCCAAAGCTATTGTGTATCTCTTTCTATCTCTTCATTATTGTATCTTAAATTCTTTTTCCTTTTCTGCAAACTATAAAACTATAACAAAATGCTACAGATGATCCTTCCAGCTGCTGGTAAGCCATGGCGAGACCCCCACTCCCTCTCCATAAGTGGTTCATACCAAGCACCACACAAAGTCTGCTCTTCTTGTCATCTATTATTTATTATTGTTTGAAACACAACAAGATGAGTCCACAGCAGACAAGATCACTCTGCTGGCTGTTGTATTGAATCACACGTCGGACACTTCCCAAGTGTCTAGGACTGTGCGATATATCGGCGAATAATGCGTGCAGATCCCAGTAAGGTGGCCTTCTGCAGCTGGCAGATGGTAATTTTGTCAGCGCCGATTGTGTATAAGTGCAGGCCAAGGTCTTTAGGCACTGCACCCAGTGTGCTGATCACCACTAGGACCACCTTGACTGTCTTGTACCAGTCTTTGCGTTCGATCTTTAAATTCTCATATTATGTCAGCTTTTCCAGTTGTTTTTCTTCAATAATACTCCTGATCCATACTTGGTTTTTTAGCACAATTGTGAGGTCAGGAGTATTATTATTATTATTAAACTTAATAAAATGAAGGCAAGTATACATGAACCCAAGGACTATGAATTCCAGGAACCCCTCTCTTGAGCAATTCCAGACACTCGGGTTGACAGCCAGAGACGGGACATAATCTAAAATGTTATTATTTGGTTTATGGTTTGTTTATTTGCTTTTTTGCTAGCACTTTATGGCATTGCTGCTGTATGTTGTGAACTGCCCTGAGTCCCCATTGGGGTAATAGGGCAGGATAGAAATAAAGTGTTATTATTTATTATTATTATTATAATCCATGGATAAAGGACCTTCCTGCTTCCCAGCAGGAAGGAGCCCATCTGCTTCCAGCCCAGCAATTTCCCTTTGGGGATCCCAGACCTCCAAGAGACAAAGCTCTGGACCGAAACTGACTGCAATCCCATCAACCAATATACATCTTTGGGACTCTTCCTTTGTCCCCTGGCATAAGGAAATGTCTGGGACAAACAGCCCCACTGTGTTCTTCGACAGGACCCCATATCTGCATAATCCTGTCAAATCGGCTTTTGGACATGTCTTTGTTTGTCATTTTCCAGCGCCACACACCCAAGTGGCGGGCACAACCTCCAGAGATAACTCCTTCCCTTGGACCACCTTGAGGCTTCCCTGCTCAGCTGGGAGGAGATCCTCAGCTGTGTCACTGGTGCCCCAGTCAATCAAAGCAAACACCAGCTTAAACCTGCCTCCCAACCAATCAGAAGCCAAGGAGGATGCTGGCTGACATCCTGGAGCTGGCCAATCAGGGGAGAAGGAGGGAATTTTTGAAATGGAACAATGTCAGTGAATGGAAACTTAGGTGTATAAAGATGTCTGTTTGTGAATACATATTTACAGTTGTACCCTCCCAGTATCCGTGTTGTACAAGTGTCCCTTTTGTGCAAATTGAATAAAGTCTCTCTCATTTTCCTTCATCTTGGTGAGGTCTTTGCTTCTGGATTTGGCACCCACAGTTAATGAGCTCGCCAGGCATCCCTGGGGACTTAGAAAACTACAAATTTCAGCATCAGGGGTGTTAACCCTTCTCTCTGCTATCCAGAGCTTACATACAAATTCTGCTTAAGAACGAACCTTCAGAACTTACCTTGTTCATAACTTGGGGACTGCCTGTATACTTCTTAAATAGTGTGAGGTTATACCAGGCATGGGCAAACTTTGCCTTCCAGATGTTTTGGACTTCAACTCCCGCCATTCCTACAGCTTAAGCGGCTGAGGGGGAAAAGGAAGGGGCCTGAGGGATGGTGGGAGTTGAAGTCCAAAACACCAGGAGGGCCCAAGTTTGCCCAGAGCTCCCTGTCGGCTGTCACCACCCACAGTTCCTTCAGTCAAGCCAGTCACTTCAAGGATACCATCCATCCATCTTGCCTCTGCTTCTTCCATCTTCCAACCTGGGAGTCTCATCTTCCGATGGCATACCAACATATCTCTGGTTGTACTGATTCATTTAGTTTTCATGGCAAGAATACTGGGATGGGTTGATATTATCTTCTCCAGGGATTGTGTTTGGTCAGACCTCTCTGCCATGACCTTCTCGTCTTGGGTGTCTCTTCAAGGTTTCGCTCGTGACATCATTGAGGTGCTCCGCGGCAAGGCAATGATCCTTTGTTGGAGACAAGTGACTGATGGAAAAGTCTATAAGGGCAAGATCCTGCAACAGCCAAGATCTGGTCAATGCTGATAGTAGCTGAATATACGGTACTGCAGATAGATGAATGTAATAATAGAAAAACCCTAAAATAAAACTACTACAGGTGGCAAAGAGCTGGAATAAACTCTCCCTCTTGATGGACTCATTTTCTGGTTGCAGAGAAATCTGAAATGCTACAGCACTTTCTACTATTTAATAGAATCATAGAGTTGGAAGGGACCCCAAGGGACATTCAGTCCAAACTCCTGACATGCAGGGTTACACAATCAAAGCACTCCCAGCAGATGGTCATTGAGCCTCCAGGGAAGGAGACTCCACTAGACTCCAAGCCAGCATATCAAAAAGCCCTTACCATGTTTAAGCGGACTCTCTTTTCCTGTAGTTTGAATCCGTGTCCTAATTTCTGAAACAGCAGAACACAAGCTTCCTTCATCTTTGATGTGACATGCTTTCAAATATTTAAACATTGCTATCATGTCGCCTCTTAACATCATCCGGGATAAAATATCCAGCTCTCTAAAGGGATTCATGGTTTCTAGGTCATTTACCCTTTTGGTCACTCTCTGTACATGTTGAATATCCCCTTCTACATAGATCGGGATGTAGCGCAACCAGACGGCTTGTTTGATATATAAATTCCACTAAATGTAAGGCAAACCATACTACTATGAAAGCATGGCAGACTGATGCATAATCTCTGTTTTGGGATAAGAGAAAATCAAGAAGAAGAGGGCTACTTTACCAAGGACCTCACTGCATGGCAGAGAATGAGCTTTTTCTCATTCTCTCTCAGCCCAATTTACCTCCCAGGCCTCTACTGACAATAGCTGCATTCCTGCATCCCCGTAGCAGAATGAGACATTATTTATAAATTGGGTTGCTGTGAGTTTTCTGGGCTATATGGCCATGTTCCAGAAGCATTCTCTTCTGACGTTTCACCAACATCTATGGCAGGCATCCTCAGAAGTTGAGGGGTCTGTTGGAAACTAAGTAAGTAAGGTTTATATATCTGTGAAATGTCCAGGGTGAGGGAAAGGACTCTTGCCTGCTTGAGGAACGTGTGAATGTTGCAATTGGCCACATTGATTAGCATTTAATGGCCTGCAGTTTCAAGGCCTGGCTGGTTGCTGCCTGGGGGAATTCTTTGTTTACAATTTATAAATTGCCTTCTGCCAGGGTGATTTAAATGAGTGTTAAAGTGCTTTCAAAGCTTAAATCATTTCAAGATGGCACATAAAATGAAATCAGTTGTTAAACAAATACAAAACAAAACAAACAAATGCAGGTACATCAATAATATGAAAAGGCCAGTGAAAACAAGTGGCTCTTCTCTTCAATGCTTTTCTAAAATTTTGAAAGGGAAGGGCCTGTGGAACTTCCTGGGGAAACTAATGCATAGTTTAAAATAGTGGCAAATAATATTGCAAGCACAATAGAAAAGTAAGAGGGCAGTCAAAAGGGAGGTAAACAAAGCAAGCAAATTCAGGCACAATGAAGACAATGAGTAGACAGCAAGCCAAATGTTAGTTAACCCCAGCAAAACTAACAAAGTGTTGTGGTTCAGCCAGATGAAAATGAGGAGTTTGGGTGTTTGGGGGCTGATGGTTCTTTAGGTGAGAAAACAGAGGGGTTTTTAGAGCAAGATGTTTCTGTAGATGAGGGAATAGAAGGGGCTTTGGAGCAAGATGCTGTTGCTGCAACAGAGTGTGAAAGTGGAATTGTTTTGGAATCCAACAGGAATGGAGAGGAGGATAACATTAGCTCATCTGAGGGAGCTGCTGGCTTAGACAGAGATACCAGGCTTCTGAGGTGGCAGAGACTCAGGCTCAGGAAATCAGAAAGAATCTGTGAGAATGAGAGGTAGAAGCAGGCCTCTCAAGATCAAAGGAATGCGTTCATGTTTTGCAGTCCTTGAATCAGTGAGAGAGCTGTTAGGGTTTTAGATCAAGCAACGTCGCTACTGGAGTACTTACTTATTTAGGTGATCCCTTGAGTAGGATAGTCTTCCAGGATTAGTGTACTTGCAGTGAGTCTGTAGGTGACTGTGGAGCCCTATCCTTGACCTGCATGTTCTCCTGCAGTGAAGGAATTGGTTTCCAGGTGGAAGGTGGTCCCAGTCGGGGTTGGCTTGACGCACCTTCCTCTTGGCATGTTTCTCTCTTTTGCCCTCCATTTGTGCCTCTTCAAATTCTGCAGCACTGCTGGTCACAGCTGACCTCCAGCTGGAGTGCTCAAGGGCCAGGGCTTCCCAGTTCTCAGTGTCTATGCCAGAGTTTTAAAGGTTGGCTTTGAGCCCATCTTTAAATCTTTTTTTCCTGTCCTCCAACATTCCGTTTTGCATTCTTGAGTTCGGAGAAGAGCAACTGCTTTGGGAGATGGTGGTCGGGCATCCGGACAACATGGCCAGTCCAGCGGAGTTGATGGCGGAGACCATCTCTTCAATGCTGGTGGTCTTTGCTTCTTACAGCATGCTGACATTTGTCTGCTTGTCTACCCAAGAGATTTACAGGATTTTCTGGAGGCAGAGCTGATGGAATCATTCCAGGAGTTGCATGTGACGTCTGTAGACAGTCCACAGTCCTCGAACACTCTCTGCTTCATTCGGAAAAAAAGCTGCACTCACAGAGCTCAGACGGTGTTGAATTTCAGTGTCAATGTTGGCTTTTGTGGAGAGATGGCTGCCAAGTAGCAGAAATGGTCAACATTTTCTAATGTTACACAATTAAGCTGTATTTCTGGCATTGGAAAGGGGTTGGCTGGTGACTGCTGGAAGAGGACTTTGGTTTTCTCAATCTTCAATGACAGGCCAAGCTTCTCTTATGCTTCTGCGAAGGTGTTCATAGAGTGGCTACTGGAGTGAGGCACTCCTGTCTTGTTCCTAGTTCATGCCTTAGGTCAAGACTCAAGATTCATGCTCATGTTTTGCTTCTTGTTTTACGGATTTACCTTTGGATTTATGTTCATGATTTGTTCCTTTTTTCCTGGACTTATTTTGGAATTCATGTTCCTGTTCTAATCATTGTTTTCTGGATTTACCTTTGCCTTTGGGACTTGCTTCCTTCAGTAACTCTTGGATTTTTCCCTTCTGTTTGCTTAAGATGCCTTTGCTCTTTTTGATATGTGTTTTTATTAAGAAAGTATTTATTACCACGTTTGGTTTCTTGGTGAGGGCTTTGAGCAAGGTGAACTCCTGCTGAGTTGCAACACGGATGTGTGTTGCTTCTCTCTTCTGGAAAGTGATGATACAGAAAATGAAAATGATCGGATTGACTTCTACTTCAATCAAACACACCCATGTTGTTTAATTGTTGTCAATTTTTTTTACTGACCTGTCTGTCTTTCCTTCAATAGATTTATACACATGCTGATTCAATTACAATCATATATTAAGTAGAGAAATGGGCAAACTTGGTCTCTCCAGGTATTTTGGACTCCAACTCCCATCATTCCTAACAGCCTCAGACCCTTTCCTTTTCCCCCTCAGCCGCTTAAGCGGCTGAGGGGGAAAAGGAAAGGGTCTGAGGCTGTTAGGAATGATGGGAGTTGGAGTCCAAAATACCTGGAGAGACCAAGTTTGCCCATACCTGAACTAAAGCCAAAGTCAATGGAAAGACTTCAGCTTTAAGTCATCACTTCTCTTCCAAAATAACTCAGTGATCCAGTAACAGAAATTTGGAAGCACAGTTGAACCAGCTATCAAAAAAACCCCCCAAATCTCATTACGTACCTGGAAAAAAAAATCAGACAATGTCAAACATTTTAAAAACAGTTTTCACACTCAAAAAATATCAAAGCAAATCACCATGACACGCAAAAAAATAGCATTAAAAGTTGCACTTGCTTTCGATACTAGATTCAGTTTGCTAACAGCGAGGGCAAAAGGCTTGATTGGTGTGCTTTTCTCACAGAGAGTATAGGACAATGGGAAACATGAAAGAAGTCTCAGCATGATTCACAGGATGGCTTTTACATTCATCCGGTTTAAGTCTCAGATCTGCTATCCAAGGTTGGGTTTTAGCTGCCTATTGTTTTCCAGAGGGAAAAGCCACTGTTTTCCAGTGGGATATTTATGGAGTGTACTGATATATTGAACTGCACAGAGTCCCACTGCTGAGATAGCTCAAGGTCTTGATATATTAAGCATACATCCAGGTCTAACAGTACGAATCACAGTAGTCGCAGGGGCTTGCTGTAGTTTGCAGGCACAAGGAAGAGACTCCATCTGTGTAGCAACAGACTTGCCGCTTCCTGCATGACTCCAAAAACCTTAATGCCGCAAGTTGTGGCGTGAATCCATGTAGTGAAGGATGGCTCCCAAGGCCCAGCTGGTTTCAGAGTCTTTGATTTTTCGAGCAAGCTAGAACGGGAAGAGAAGTGGACAAGGATTTGTAAATGGCTATGTCTCTCTTGACTGCTGTAGACATTTATCACTTGATTACTGTATTGTCTATCATAGGCCATGGAGCCCCCGGTGGGGTTAAACCCCTGTGCCAGCAGGACTGAAGACCAACAGGTCGCAGGTTCGAATCTGGGGAGAGGTGGGGAGAGGTGGATGAGCTCCCTCTATCAGCTCCATGAGAAAAGCCTCCCACAAGGATGATAAAAACATCAAATCATCCAGGGCAATGTCCTTGCAGACGGCCAATTCTCTCACAACAGAAGCGACTTGCAGTTTCTCAGGTCGCTCCTGACACAACAAAAAACTAAAATAAAAAAATCATAGGCCATTGTAAGCAGGAGTCAATTCCATTAAAAAGCACTGTGGCTCTGCTGATATGACAGTTATATGGCCCATTAACTCAGTTGGCACTATGGCTTAAACTATGCTGCTGAACTGCTGGCCTGAAGGTTGGTAGTTCAAGGCTTCGGGTTGGGGTGAACTTCCGCTGTTAGCTCTAGCTCCTGCCAACCTAGCAGTTTGAAAACATGAAAATATGAATAGATGAATAGGTACTGCTTCGGTGGGAAGGTAATAAAGACACCCCTGCAGCCATGCCGATACCGCAACAATTATTTATTTATTTAAAATATTTGTACCCCGGCACTGTCCATAGACACCTCCGAGGTCATGTGGATGGCATGACTGCATGGAGTGCTGTTACCTTCCTGCCGGAGTGGTACCTATTGATTTACTCACATTTGGATGTTTTCAAACTGCTAGGTTGGCAGAAGCTGGGGCTAACAGTGGGAGCTCACCCCACTCCCTGGATTCGAACCACCAAACTTTCGGTCATCAAGTTCAGCAGCTTAGTGGTTTAACCTGCTATGCCACCAGAGGGTAACTATAAATTAAGCTCAATTAAAAACTATAACCATAAAACATTAAAACATTAAAGCATTAAAGCATCGATCCCATGGTTTCCCTTAGCTGCTTGAGTATTGCCATCATTCATCAAATACCTGTTTGCATAGCTAGGTTTTAAGCTGTTTTCTGAATGTCAGGAGGGAGGGGGCCAATCTAATCCAATCTAATGTCAGTGGGGAGGAAGTTTCACAGTCGAGGGGCCACCACTGAGAAGGACCGGTCTCTTATCCTTACCAACTGCACCTGCGAATGTGATAGGACCAAATGTAGGACCTCCTTAGCCGATCTTACTGCTTTAACTGGCTCATAAAGGGAGATGCATTTGGATAGGTAAGCTGGACCGGAACCGTTTAGGGCTTTATAGGCTAAGCCAGCACTTTGAACTGTGGAGCTGACCTAACAGGGGGGTTGTGTGCTTCCTGTATGTCACTCCAGTAAGGAACCTGGCTGCTGCTAGTTGGACTACTTAAAGCTTCTGAACAGTCTTCAAAAGCAACCCCACATAGAGCGCATTGTAGTAGTCTATTTGAGACTACTCCAAATTGTGCGAATGCTTCCCTGGCCACCACCGAAATCTGAGGTCCCAGGCTCTGCGATGAGTCCAAGATCACTCCCAAGCTGCGAACCTGTGTCTTCAGGGGGAGTGTAACCCCCCATCCAGCTCAGGCTAAACATACAGCTAAAAACACATACCTTAAAAACGTAATTCTTTGGAAAGCCTAGTTCTTCCAATAGAAAAATGATGTAAGTGAGATCCATGCAGAGAAATGGATGCTCTCCTTTATCAACTTCCATGGCTTTGCACGCTTTGGGGAAGAAAAAAGGGAGATATAAAAAGCAGTTTATATTGTCAATAGCAATGATAACCATGAAGAATTTTACTGTCTGTTGGCTATGTTCTAGAAGCATTTTCTCCTGACATTTCGCCTACATCTATGGCAGGCAACCTCAGAGGTTGTGAGGTCCGTTGGAAACTAGAAAATTGGGTTTATATATCTGTGGAAAGTCCAGGTTGGGAGAAAGAACTCTTGTCTCTTGGAGCTAGGTGTGAATACTTCAATTGGCCACCTTGATTAGCATCTGATGCCCTGATAGTTTTTAGGTTTGCCTTGTTACTGCCTGGTGGAATCCTTTGTTGAGAGGTGATTAGCTGTTCCTGATTGTTTCTTCTCTGGACTTCCTCTGTGTTTGAATTTTGTTCTTTATTTACTGTTATAATTTTAGAGTTATAAATGTACAACAGTAAATGACCAGGGAAGTCAGCCATAGCAGAGCGCTTGATGAACCAACCTGGACACAGCATATTATTTGAGAGCACAGAAATGCTGGACCACTCTCACAACCACCATGTCAGACTACACAGAGAAGCCACTGAAATACACAAGCATGGGGACAATTTCAACAGAAAGGAGGAAACCATGAAAATGAACAAAATCTGGCTACCAGTATTAAAAAAAAACTCTAAAATTATAACAGTAAATAAAGAACATCATATGGATGCAAGTGCCTTGAGTGTTGCATCCTCACCAACATTTAGTAGATGTGCTTTTTGTGGTCCTTGCTATGCGAATCAGAGTGGAATGCCATTTGTGGTTTAATTTTAGAGTACATTCTTCTACGAGAGTGGATCTCATAGCTAAATCTTTTTTATGGTTTCCTGGATCATCCAAGGTAATAATGAAGACAGAAATACCAGCTTACCTTTCTTTGCAGCAGTTTCAAAGTCACTGACTGCTAGAGTTCCTCCTTTTTCAGCATCTAAATGGCAAATAAAAGAGCTCTTCAGTTTTGAGAAGAAAAAGGAAGGAAATTTGAAACTGGGTTGCTATGAGTTTTCTGGGCTGTATGGCCACGTTCCAGAAGCATTCTCTCCTGACGTTTCACCTACATCTATGGATGGCATCCTCAGAGGTTGTGAGGTCTGTTGGAAACTAAGTTTGGGCAAAACATCAGGAGAGAATGCTTCTGGAACATGGCCATACAGCCCGGAAAACTCATAGCAACCCAGTGATTCCAGCCATAAAAGCCTTCGACAACACATATTTGAAACTGTTAAGAAGTGGGAATGCCCTTGAAAAGCATTCTGAAGCTACAGCTAATGACAAATATAGCCATACTGTTATCTGGCACACCTTTTAGAGATGACATATCACCACTGGAATTCAATGCATTGGCATCAAATTCATTTAATGTTCAATTCGAAGTGCTGGTTTTGACCAGCAAAGTCCTAAATGGGTTTGGGCCAGAATACTTGAAATAGTACTATTTCCCATGGTTTCTTGCTGGTGAAAACTAGGCTTTTGACAGGTAAAGTAAAGGTAAAGTTTTTCCCTGACCTTAAGTCTAGTCGTGTCTGATTCTGGGGGGTGGTGCTCATCTCCATTTGTAAGCCAAAGAGCCACCGTTGTCCATAGACACCCCAAGGTCATGTGGCCAGCATGACTTCATGGAGTGCTGTTACTTTCCTGAAGAAGTGGTACCTATTGATCTACTTACATTTGCATGTTTTCAAATTGCTAGGTTGGCAGAAGCTGGGCCTAACAGCGGGAGCTCACCCCATTCCCTGGATTCGAACGGCCAACCTTTCAGTCAGCATGTTCAGCAGCTCAGTGGTTTAACCTGCTGCACCACCAAGAGGCCCATCCAATGCAATTTTCTGAATAAACACTTCAAATAACTCCAGGAACAGGCTTAAACACCAAGAAATTACAAAACAGTCCTAAATAACATATTTGCTGGGTTGGGTTTTACCACAATGGGTTGACCCCAAGCAGCAGAAAATCTTGCCAATCGAAAGGGTGGCAGTACAAGCCCGGGTTGGGGTGAGCTCCCTGCTGTCAGCCCAACTTCTGCTTACCTAGCAGATTGCGAACAGAAATGTGAGTAGATAAACAGGTACTGTTTTAAAGCGGAGAGATAATAAAAGGTGCCCATAAGGACATGCCAACAATTTGATCGGGACATCATCTATGGACAACAAAAAGCTCCTCAACATGGAAGATGGAGCGACAGCACCTCCCTGTGGCCGGAGTCAAGCATAGCCTCCAGATGCCAGAGATGGAAAAAGATGGGAAAGCCTATACCTCTGTTTATGTATTGTCTATCCTTGTCAATTGTATAACAGCACTGAATGTTTGCCGTATATGTGTTTTGTAATCCACCCTGGGGAGATAGAACGAAATATCAATAAAGATTATTATTATTATTTGAAACACAACAAGATGAGTCCACAGCAGACATTCTACTGGCTGTTGTATTGGATCACAAGTTGGACACTTCCCAAGTGTCTAGGACTGTGTGATGCATCGGCGAATAATGCATGCAGATCCCAGTAAGGTGGGCTTTTGCAGCTGGCAGATGGTAATTTTGTCAGCGCTGATTGTGTTTAAGTGCAGACCAAGGTCTTTAGGCACTGTACCCAGTGTGCCGATCACCACTGGGACCACCTTGATTGGTTTGTGCCAGAATCTTTGCAGTTCAATATTTAAATCCTCATATCGTGTCAGCTTTTCCAGTTGCTTCTCTTCAATCCTGCTGTCACCTGGGATTGCAACATTGACAATCCATACTTTGTTTTTAACACGATTGTGAGGTCAGGAGTATTGTGCTCCAAAACTCTGTCTGTCTGGATCCGGAAGTCCCAGAGTAGCTTGATGTGTTCATTTTCGATAACTTTTTCAGGTTTGTGATCCCACCAGTTCTTTGTCGCAGGCAGATGGTATTTGTGGCACAAGTTCCAATGAATCATCTCAGCAATGGTGTTATGCCTCTGCTTGTGGTCCGTCTGCGCGATCTTCTTGCAGCAGCTGAGGATGTGATCTATTGTTTCATCTGCTTCCTTGCAGAGTCTACACTTGGGATCTGTCGTCGACTTTTCAATTTTGGCTTTGATGGCATTGGTTCTAATGGCTTGTTCTTGGTCATTATTATGATTATTAAACTTTCCTCGTCTATTTCACGTGTGTATGTCATCAGTCAATTGATATGCATACTGAGAGAAGATGCATATGGGGATGTTAACATAGTGCAGAACTAGAAGATCTGAAGTGTGTTCCATGACTACGGAGCATGAAATGTAAGCAACATAAGATGCAAAATGCATGGGATGTCGGTCCCCAAGCCACCCTCCCAATGCCACCTGGTCACTCCCCTCCATGAGGCTCATTTCCAGTTATTCCATTATCCCTGCAGTGGCGCAGTGGGTTAAAACCCTGTGCCGGCAGGACTGAAGACCGACAGGTCACAGGTTCGAATCTGGGAAGAGGCGGATGAGCTCCCTCTATCAGCTCCAGCTCCTCATGTGGGGACATGAGGGAAGCCTCCCACAAGGATGATAAAACATCAAATCATTCGGGCGTTCCCTGGGCAACGTCCTTGCAGACGGCCAATTCTCTCACACCAGAAGCGACTTGCAGTTTCTCAAGTCGCTCCTGACACGATAAAAAAAAAAGTTCAGAAGTATATAGAGATCATTTCTAGCACTGTTTGCCCTCTTATGTTGGAGGGCAAACAGCACTCTCCATTTCTGTGGGCAGGACTGGGGTCATTCACAGGTCAGATCTCATAAAAACAATACAATATTTTGAATTATTTGATTGTCGTACTTATTAAAATTCAGATCTAGCTCAGTATCTTTGTGCACTGAAGGTCAACTAAGGTATGAAAACCCTGCTATCAATAATCTCCATGTGGCTAATAAATATCAAACTTAGAGTTACCTATTAAGCCAGCATCCACGGCCCGGTCATAGTAATAGGAAAAAGCATAAAACTCCGAGTCTTTTACTTCAACTGCCTTGTCAATCTTCTTGCTGAGATGTTTAGCTATTTCATCAAAACATGATTTAAAAGACGACTTTCCTAAAAGAACAAAAACAAAAAAACACCCTTTAATAATTCAGTGTTAATGATGAAATTCTAGTTTATGAAATTGGTCTACTATGGTTGCACATTTAGCAAAGACTTTTGGAATAGGCTGAGTGGGAAATAAGTTTTACAAAGATATGAAAAAGGCAAAGAAAATATTTCTACTATTTAATCCAGGCATGGTATTTGTAGTTTTCACTAAGTAACAATAATTTCTGAATTGTAATTAATGGTAGGGCAGCAGTTTCTGCTTATTTCCGGTTCCTTTCACTCAAATCCCATGACACTTGGAGAATTCTCTGATCGTTTTGCCAAGAAGTTTTCCTTGTTGTTCTCCCTTTAAAAAGCCTTCCTGCTCTTTCCCAAAAGCTCTGAACATTTATTCTAACATCGCCCAATGCTCTCACTAATGTGAAATGTACTATATGAATTAGATTGCAATCGTTTTGCATGGGACCAGCCTTGTGGTCAAACCAGAAGCTTGAGTTACTGCAGAATACAACAGTCAGAGTTATAACTAAGACAGCCAGGTGGAAGCATAAAAGACTTATAGGTGCTCCCTATAAGTCTTTTATGGTCTAGAAACCAAATATCTGCAAGTAATTTTTCCCCTTCAGATCATCAGGAGAGGTTCTTTTTCAGACACAATACTGATAAACAAGGGGAAAACCCTTCTCCTCAATGTGACATCCTTTCAAATATAGAGCTTTACTGTGGCACAAAGTGATCGGCTCTTAAGTTTGGGAAATTCAAGTCTAGACACCCATGAAATCATGCTGTTTCCCGTGAATTTCCTTCACAACTTTCCCATGTAATCTCTCTGAATGACACAATATATTTTCAGTTCTGATTTGTAAAGGATTCCCCCAGGTAGTAAGAAGTCACACCTTGAAACTGCTAGGCTATTAAAGGCTAATCAAGGTGGCCAATGGAAACATTCACACCTACCTACAACAGACAAGAGTTCTTTCTCCCATCCTGGACATTCCACAGATATATAAATCCAATTTTCCTAGTTTCCAACAGACCTCACAACCTCTGTGGATGCCTGCCATAGATGCAGGCAAAACGTTAGGAGAGAATGCTTCTAGAACATGGGCATACAACTCGAAAAACTTTCAAAAACCTATTATTCTGGCCATGAAAGCCTTTGGAAATACATTGTAAATGAAGACTTTTGTTGATCTCCATTCCCAGACTTTTGTTGATCTCCGTTCCCATGGGAACTCTCCTTATCACTTGATTCTTTATCTGAGGTTGCTACTTCTGACTCCTCTGAATGCACCTGAGGCCCCGAGCTTTCTGAGCCAGTTTTCAGTACTGCTTTCCTCTAATCTTGCTCCCAGTAGCAGAAGCATTCAAAGAAGAATATCAGATGTACATCTTCATACACGAATAAACTGATTATTTTCAAGTGAGATAAGCAAAGCACTTCCTAGAATGAAATGGGGGAACTGATGTCCACTGAGAACGTTAGATTAAATATTTCACTGTGCAATTTCTCAGATATTTTCAAGAACATTGACACCACTATAATGTCTAGAATCCAGCTTTTAAAAAATCTCAGAAAAGCAGAAATACACAAAATGCCCTCAATATTATGTTCTGGAATTGTGGAAGATGATATATCCCAGCCTACACTATAGGGGAATGTATTTAGTTCTATATCAAAGAATCATCACCAGCACTTAATCTACTACTTTGATAAAAACAATGTAGTAATTGAGGAAATGATCAGGTTACTATACCTGCCTTCTGCCCTTTGAGTTTATATGTTATCTTAGCATGTTCCCATTCACCCTGGAAGTCTGGCGGTAAGCAGGGACTTGTTAGTTTTTCACCTTCAGATACTGTAAGAAGTGAGAAAGTAGATTGAAATAGAGAGGATGTTGCATAGAGATCTGATTCTTCATAGGTCAAACACTCTTTCCCTTTCATTCCGGTTCAATCAGCCATACAAATCTCAACATGTTTAAGACTGCTTTGTTAATTGACCATCCATCAGCTTTTATTTATGAGGATATTGGCGTCTTCTTATCTTCAGACAGAATAATCTAAATAATTACCACCTTAGGGCCCCTTCTACACAGCTGTATAAAATCCTGATTACTTGATTTGAACTGGATTATATGGCAGTGTAGACTCAGGTAATCCAGTTCAAATCAGATAACGTGGATTATCTGCCTTGATATTCTGGATTATATGGCAGTGTAGAAAGGCCCTTAGACACCACCTTTTTAGCAGACATAGAGGTAAAATATAAAGGGAAGCTAGTGTATAATGGCACTCCATGCAGTCATGCCGGCCACATGATCTTGGAGGTGTCTACGGACAATGCCGGCTCTTTGGCTTAGAAATGGAGATGAGCACCAACTCAGAGTCGGACACGACTGGACTTAATGTCAGGGGAAAACCTTTACCTTTAGTGTATAATTGGAAAGATGTATTACTGTCTAAATCAGGCATGGTCAAACTTTGGCCCTCCAGGGGTTTTGGACTTCAACTCCCACAATTCCTAACAGAAGTCCAAAACACATGGAGGGCCAAAGTTTGCCCATGCCTGGACTAAGTTATCTACACAGCACAAAAGTCCAATTAATCTGATGGTTCAACACTAAAAATTTCTGCAGTGAGAAAAATCCTAAACCAATTTCTGTACTTAATTACAGTCGACCCTCTGCATTTGAAGGTTTGTGGATTTGATTATTTGTAGGTTGGATCAATAGAGCCGTATAGAGAATAAAGAAATTCCAAGAGTTCTACAACCTTCAGCTTAAAAGAAGTCCAGAAATACTAAAAATTGACAAAACAGCCTCCTATGAATACCCACTGTATCCATTTTTTAAAATATTGGGCGTGAGGAAGGGAGTAAAGAGAGTTTGGATACAACAGTTTCTATATGTAGTTCCTTATGGAATCTCATGCCTATTGGCTAAGTGTGTGAATCACATCATACAGCTCAAAACAAGGACTTTACATGTTTAGTAAAGATAAAGGTTTCCCTTGACATTAAGTCTAGTCGTGTCCAACTCTGGGGGTTGGTGCTCATCTCCATTTCTAAGCTGAAGAGCTGGAGTTGTCCGTAGACACCTTGAAGGTCATGTGGCTAGAATGACTGCATGGAGCACTGTTACCTTCCCGTAGAAGTGGTACCTATTGATCTACTCACATTTACATGTTTTCACACTGCTAGGTTGGCAGAAGCTGGGGCTAACAGCAGGAGCTCACCCCACTCCCTGGATTCGAACCGCCAACCTTTCAGTCCACAACTTCAGCAGCTCAGCGGTTTAACCCACTGCGCTATCAGGGGCATGTTTACTTTTTCAAATTATATTACTACAAGCAGGTTCCCAGAATGGCTCATAAAACATTAAAATATGTCCTTTAATTCATTTTTCAGACACATTTCTCAGACTTTCAGATGCATGACTAGATAGACATTTACAAACAGAAAGGGAGATTTTATTATGTTCTATTGTTTTGGTGGTTATCATGTGCAGTGTTTATGATGTGAATCCAGTAGTCCCTCCACAACTGCAGTTTGGATTTTTGCAGATTTAATTATTCACAGATTAGTATTCAGTGTGATTCTATGGTCGACTTCCTCCAATCATGGAGGACCTAGAGATTTCTAGAGAGCTCTTTAGGATTCTCTAGGGTTTTTGAATTTGATTATGTGGTCAGCTTCCATTGGAGATTGACCACAGAGTCAAGCCCGAGAGGCATCCTCTCCGATTAAAACATTAGTAATTTCTGTATTTATGTTTTTCACTTCCACGGGGGTCCCGGGGCCCTAAACCCAAGCACATGTTGAAGGTTGACTATATTTATAAATATAGTATAACCCACTCTGAGTTAGTGTATGGGTGACAGTTAGAAACAGCAAAATAAATAAAAATAATCTAACAATCTCTATGCATGAGAGAAGTCATATGTATTTGACACTTACAGGCTTGTCCTTGAACTCCTCCTAAAATGGCCAGCCTTGCAGACATTAACCCAAGTCCAAGGTAACTAGAGAAAGAGACGAAAGTGAGATCAAAACAACCCTGAAGTTTTGTTAATTCAAATTATTTGGTAACCTGTTAAAATGCAGTAGCTGGAATCGAGTTGGTGTGCATTTCTGATGAGTTATAATGCTGTAATGACTTAGCGGTAATTATTATATTTTAAAATGTACAAACCTGTATGAATACAGTTGGTACGTGGTACTAAATATCTGAAAAGAAGTGATGTGACTAGAAGAGGTGCTCTTTGGAGTGGTCTGCAAAGGAAAAGAAAACATTTTGAATATTCCACACAGTAAAACAAACAAACAAAAAAAACCCCGCCAAATGTTAAAGGTGCTCATCTCCATTTCTAAGCTGAAGAGCCGGCGTTGTCCATAGACACCTCCAAGGTCATGTGGCCGGCATGACTGCATGTTCTGTCACCTTCCCGCTGGAGCATTACCTATTGATGTAGTCATATTTGCATTTCCCCTTGACATTAGTCGTGTCCAACTCTTGAGGTTGGTGCTCATCTCCATTTCTAAGCTGAAGAGCCGGCATTGTCCATAGACACCTCCAAGGTCATGTGGCCAGCATGACTGCATGAAGTGCCGTTACCTTCCCGTTGGAGCATTACCTATTGAACTACTCACATTTGCATGTTTTTGAACTGCTAGGTCGGCAGAAGCTGGGGCTCCCTGGATTCAAACCTGCGACCTTTTGATCAGCAAATTCAGTAGGTCAGCAGTTTAAGCCACTGCTCCACCAGGGACTCCATTTTTTTTTTGCCATTAGTATGTTGTAAACCACTTTGAGTCCCCCCAGGGCTGAGAAAGTCAGTATATAAATAAAGTAAATAAATAAGTAAATAAATAAATACTGTTGTTACCTTGGTGCTTGGGTGAAATGTGATCTGAGTTGATCCACCTCCTAAGTCCAGCATTCCTACACATTTCTTTTCCGGAGCATTCAAACTATCTGAAATACAGTTTCAAAACAACAAAATTACTAGAAAGTTTAGTCATGAAATCTATACGTTTTGTCAGAGTAGAATAATAGAATTATAGAGTTGGAAGAGACCTCGTGGGCCATCCAGTCCAACCTCCTGCCAAGGAGCAGGAAAATCACATTCAAAGCACCCCCGACAGAGTAAACATCTTGAAGTTAAAAACATGGGCAATTTCCCAAGTTAGAGTGGCAGAATCATAATTCACTGTTACTCCTCAGCATGTGAACAAAGAAAATTGGAAAAGAGAGAAGCAGATACAGTCTTCGTGAAGGAATGAGCAATTTACAGCTTTCCAGGTGCTGCTGCATTGCAACTCCCATTTGGAAACTAGGCAAGTGGGGTTTATATATCTGTGGAATGTCCAGGGTGGGAGAAAGTACTCTAGTCTGCTTGACGCAGATGTGAGTGTTGCAATTGGCCACCTTGATTAGCATTGAATGGCCTTGTAGCTTCAAAGACTGGCTGGTTGTTGCCTGAGGGAATCCTTTGTTAGGAGGTGTTAGCTGACCTTGATTGTTTCATGTCTTGAATGGCCTTGTAGCTTCAAAGACTGGCTGGCTGCTGCCTGAGGGAATCCTTTGTTAGGAGGTGTTAGCTGACCTTGATTGTTTCATGTCTTGAATGGCCTTGTAGCTTCAAAGACTGGCTGGTTGCTGCCTGAGGGAATCCTTTGTTAGGAGGTGTTAGCTGACCTTGATTGTTTCATGTCTTGAATGGCCTTATAGCTTCAAAGACTGGCTGGCTGCTGCCTGAGGGAATCCTTTGTTAGGAGGTGTTAGCTGACCTTGATTGTTTCATGTCTTGAATGGCCTTGTAGCTTCAAAGACTGGCTGGTTGCTGCCTGAGGGAATCCTTTGTTAGGAGGTGTTAGCTGACCTTGATTGTTTCATGTCTTGAATGGCCTTGTAGCTTCAAAGACTGGCTGGTTGCTGCCTGAGGGAATCCTTTGTTAGGAGGTGTTAGCTGACCTTGATTGTTTCATGTCTTGAATGGCCTTGTAGCTTCAAAGACTGGCTGCCTGCTGCCTGAGGGAATCCTTTGTTAGGAGGTGTTAGCTGACCTTGATTGTTTCATGTGTGATTGTTTCATGTCTGGCCTTGAATGTTTCATGTCTTCTAACAAAGGATTCACCCAGGCAGCAACCAGCCAGTCTTTGAAGTTGCAAGGCCATTCAATGCTAATCAAGAGAAGACATGACACAACAGAAATAACAATAATGCTTGTTAAGATAGAAGGCAACACGACAGTAGCCAAAGCAGCAAGGATATGATATAGCAATAGTTATTCAATTTTTTAAAAAAAGAATAAAGTTAATATTAGTACAAGAGGGAAGAATATTTTCATAATAAGTGTTTATATGTCACTATTGATTATTGTTTTTTGTTTATGTGATTTATATGATTTGTATTTTATTGACTGTTTTATTAATGTTGTGTTATTGATGTTTTGTTTGATGTACTTTGGACTTGGACTCATGTAAGCCGCACCGAGTTCCTTGGGAAGATGATAGCGGGGTACAAATAAAGTATTATTATTATTATTATTATTATTAGGTGGCCAATTGCAACATTCATACTTGCCTCAAGTTATCAAGAGTTCTTTCCCCCACCCTGGACTTTATTCCACAGATATATAAACCTCACTTGCTTAGTTTCCAACAGACCTCACAACCTCTGAGGGTGCCTGCCATAGATGTGGGCAAAATGTCAGGAGAGAATGCTTCTGGAACATCGCCATGCAGCCCGGAAAACTCACAGCAACCCACCAACAGTAACTTCTTGGACCTATAAACCTATAAACTGAGAGTACCACTTTGTGGTACCTTATTCTCTTTCACTTTATTCAAATTACTGGAATAAATGTGAGAAATATAACTTGTATTACAAAGACATAAAATGTGGTGAGCTGTTGTGTTTACCTACATTAGCCTAAATATATTTTAAATACATTGAGATACTGAAGATATATTTAGGGGAATACAGGTAGTTTTACTGAACGCAATCAAAGCTTCAGTCCTTGAGGAAAAGATAGCACCGACTTCAAGACAAGTACACATAATGCTACGAATCTTGAGGTTAATACAGCATATTTTAATTCAATACAGATATTTAAGAAAAATAGTAACATATAACAGTTTACTTGAGCACATACCTGTTAAAAAGTTGACAGTAACCCACGCAGAAATACCTGTTGTAAAAAAGTAAAGAGATTGAAGCAAAATTCTTAAAAAAATATTTTGCAACTTATATGCCATATATACTTGAATATAAGCCAACCCGAATATAAGCCAAGGCACCTAATTTTATCACAAAAACTGGGAAAACATATTGACTTGAGTCTAAGCCGCGGGTGGGAAATGCAGCAGCTACTGGTCAATTTCAAAATAAAAATAGATACCAATAAAATTACATTAATTGAGGCATCAGTAGGTTAAATGTTTTTAAATATTTACGTAAAGCTGTAATTTAAGATCAGACTGCCCAACTCTGATTAAACCATTATTCTAACCTTCTTCAATGTAAATGTGCTTATGTATTGCTCCAATAATAACAGAATAAAATAGATGATTTTTTAAAAAATAGAGTAAAATAATGGAAATGTAATAATCACAATAGTAATAGAGTAAAATAATAAATGTAATAATAATAGAGGACAATAATAAATGGAATAAAATATTAATAATAGAGCAAAATAATGTAAACGTAATAACAACAATAATAGAGTAAGATAATAAATGTAATAACAATAATAAATAGAGTAAAGTAATTAATGTAATAATAATGGAATAAAATTATTAATGTAATAATAACAATAATAGAATAAGATAATAAATATAATAATAACAATAATTGAGTAAAATAATAAATGTAATAATAACAAAAAATAATAAATGTAATAATAAAAATAATAGAGTAAAATAATAAATGTAATAACAAATATAAATAGAGAAAATTAATAAATATAATAATAGAGTAAGATAATAAATGTAATAATAATAGAGTAAAATAATAAATGCAATAAAAATAATAACAGAGTAAAATAATGTAAATATAATAATAATGAATAGAGTAAAATAATAAATGTAATTATAATAATAACAA
The DNA here is from genome assembly GCF_037176765.1 of Anolis sagrei. Lineage (NCBI taxonomy): Eukaryota > Metazoa > Chordata > Lepidosauria > Squamata > Anolidae > Anolis > Anolis sagrei. Next base: position 21,673,975 of record NC_090021.1, on the reverse strand, counting down.
TAACAGAGTAAAATAATCAATAACTTTGACTCGAGTATAAGCCTATTCAGCCTAAAAATGGTTGAAAAACTTGGTTCATACTCAAGTATATATGGTAAGCCTTTATACTATTTAACCATAATTTGGGTTTGCGACAGATTCATTTTGTATAACTAATTATGTTTTTATTGCACTTTTTAAAAATTCAGTTGGCAGTAATTTTGGATTGCAAATCCAGGGAAAAGATACAAATCAAATCAAATTGAAGTCAGTCACCAAAGATGCAGTCTAAATTGGCCATGCTTATACCAGGAAGACTTTGGTGAGCTAAAAGAAATGTTTATTTAAAATATCATCATCACAGGGGTCTCTTTGAAGGCAGGATTCTTTATACAGCTAGGAATGCAGGTGAAGAATCCTGCTTTTATGTACGCAAGGCCGTGTTTGTCTAAAGCAAGGGTGTAACGGCTTTTTCTGGCACATCACTGATATGTGCATAAGGAAAGGACTGTTTGTTACACTGTGCTAAGTTACTCCTTAAATAAAACACAGAATAAACAGAAGATACCTTATCTACCGGATGTTGCCTCTCTTTACTTCCCTGACGTACTGAGGCAACTGACTGAAAGCTGTACATGAACTGGCATGAACACCAGATTATCTGCCTTTGAGGAAGTAATGATCACCTTATTTCCTTATCACTTGCAGCTTTTTCATTTTCTCTCAGTCGCCTCACCCTTGTCTGTTCAGCATTAGATCAGGGGTAGGTCAGAAGATCTTGAAAGGACACACACACACCAGCCTGCACCACATCTCTGAAAAATTGGGTTTATTTTAACAAAATCGTATTTGCTTGCTAAACTCCCAGGGAGGGAAAGTCAACAAGGTATAGCACAGGTATGGGCAAACCCAGCCCTGGGAGCTGGATGCGGCCCCTTGGGCTCTTTTCTCAGTCCCTTCTCTCTCAGAGAGATCAGACCACTCTCTCACCATCCCATCCCTTCCTTCCTCCTCTCTTTCCTTCCTTCCTCCTCTCTTTCCTTTCTTCCTCCTTCCCTTCCATCCCTTCATCCTTCCTTCTCTCTTTCCTCCCTCCTTTCCTCCCTCCTCTCTTTCTCTTTCCATCTTTCCCTTCCATCCTTTCATCCTTCCTTCCTTCCCTCTTTCCTCCCTCCTTCCCTCTTTCCTTCTTCTCTTTCCTTCCTCCCTCCCTCCCCTCTTTCTCCCTCCCTCCATTCCCTTCTCCCCTTTCATCCTTTCTTCCTTACCTCTTTCCTCCCTCCCTTTTGTCCTCCCTCCCTCCCTCTTTCATTCTTCCTTCCCTCTCCTTTTTTACTTCCTTCGTTCCTTCTTCTTTTCTCTTTCCTCCTGTCCTCCTCTCTTTCTCCCTCCCTCCATTCTCTTCCACCCTTTCATCCTTCCTTCCCTCTTTCCTCCCTTCTTCCCTCTCCTTTTTTCCTTCCTTCCTGCCTTCCCTCTTTTCTCTTTCCCCTCTTTCTCCCTTCTTTCATTCCCTTCCACCCATTCATCCTTCTCTCTTTCCTCCCTCCTTCTCTCTCCTTTTCCCTTCCTTTCTTTCCTCTTTCCTACTACTCTCTTTCCTCCCTCCCCTCTTTCTCCCTCCCTCCATTCCCTTCTGCCCTTTCATTCTTCCTTCCCTCTTTCCTCCCTCCTTCCCTCTCCTTTTTTCCTGTCTTCTTTCCTACCCTCTTTTCTCCTTCCCTGTTTCCACTCTCCCCTCTTTCTCCCTTCTTTATTCCCTTCCACCTTTCATCCTTTTTCCTTCCCTCTCCTTCCTTCCTTCCTTCCTTCCTTCCTTCCTTCCTTCCCTCTTTTCTCCTTCTCTCTTCCCTCCCTCCCTCTCCTCTTTCTCACTCCCTCCATTCTCTTCAACCCTTTCAGCCTCCCTTCTCTCTTCCCTCCCTCCCTCCCCTCCCTCCATTCGCTTCCACCCTTCTCTTCCTCTCTTCTTTCCTTCCCTCCTTCTCTTTTTTTCCTTCCTCCTTTCTTCTTGGGGGATGTTTAGCTGGGAGAAGAGAAGGTAGAGAGGGAACACGAGAACCAGGGCACAAAGGAACAATGGGTTCAAATGGCAGGACTGAAAAGGTTAGGAAGAACTTCCTGAAAGTAAGAGCTGTTGGAAAGTGGCACAGGCTGCCTCGGAGTGTGGTGGAGTCTCCTCTCTGGAGGCTTTTCCATGGGGGCCGTCTATTGGGAGTGCTTTGATTGTGTCTGGATGGCCCTTGAGGGTCTCTTCCAGCTCTAGGATTCTATATCAGGAGTAGGCAATACAGGGTCTAATGGATACACTCTCCTGTCCACCATCTCATGCTCTCATCCTCAGAGGTAGTGACGTCAGGAGAAATGCCTCTAGAACATGGCCCTATAGCCCGAAAAAACCTACAAGAACCTAGTGATTCCAGCCATGAAAGCCTTCGACAATACAAGTTTGCCTCTGGCTGGTATAGCATTTAGAGCACTGGATGATGGCTGTGGAGACCAGGCTTTAAATTCCTGCTCAGCCATGGAAACCCACTGCGTCACCTTGGCTGAAACTCTCTCAGCATCAGAGGAAGGTGAAAACAAAACCTTCTCTGAAGAAATCTTGCCACGATAGGGTTGCCATAAGCTGGAAACCACTTGCAGGCACACAACTGTCCCTGCCCCAAAGTCAGGTGAATTCACTGGAAAACAAAGTCACCGTACCTTCATCCGTTCCATCCATTATGGAGACACAATCATCCCCTACTAAGAATGGAGATTTTTGAAAGACAGACTTCACCTAAATGTAAAATAAGACTTATTTAGAAATGTATGTAAAGCAGAAACATCCTCCAGAAAAATATGATGTCCTTTGGAAGCTAGGTTCTTGACCTCTAGCAAATATTCTCACACGATAATGCTCTTCCTTATTTTGAAATGTAGATACAGTTTCTTGCACACACACAGGAAATAGATTTATCTTTCAGAAGAGTATCTATGACCTTCAAGGGGGGAAAAATAACCAAGCCTATCTTAGCTACATTGTTGATATTTTTTTCTATATGTAAACTTGAAGACAGAAAGCTTTAACACGACACCATGTTGCTTCACATGATTCTTCAGGGATGCATCTACACTGCAGAATTAATGCTGTTTGACACCACTTTAACTGTCATGGCTCAATGCTATGAAATACAAGGAACTGTAATTTTACAAGGTCTTCTGATTTCTCTGCCAAAGTCTGTTGGTGTGGCTCACCAAACTACAACTCCCAGGATCCCATAGCATTGGGCCATGGCAGATAAAGTAGTGTTGAACTACATTAATTCTACAGTGTAGATCAGGCATGGACCAACCTCGGCCCTCCAGGTGTTTTGGATTACAACTCTGTTGTATGTCAGCATGTTCATCCTGTGATTGTGTCTGATGTTCATGATGGGAATGGGAGTGATGTTCCTGATGGTGGGCCTGAGTCTATTGGCATTGGGGATGAGTTAAGCTCAGACGAGAGGCCTGAGCTGTCTCAGGAAGATTCACAAGACCACATTCTTGGGAGAGGCCCTTCACAGCTTTTCTCAGAAAAACTGTCTGAAGATGATTTGTCAGGTGCAGTAGTTAATGAGAGAGAAGATAATGAGAGCTTAGGTAGAAAGCAAAGCTGTTGTAAACAGAGACAGAGCTAAGACGATCAGTTCATTAAAGGAAAAGAGAGATAACAAACCTTCATCTGGTGGGAAGGTCAAGAGAAATGCTTTCCTTTCAGATTTAGGATCTGGAAAAGCCTTATATTGATTCATGGGGAAAAGTTGCTTCAGTCAGGCCAACGTTGGAATTTCATCACGGTCTTGCTTTCAAGTGCTCTTAGTTTCATGTACCAAGTTTTTGCCATGCTCCAAATTTGTGTTTGGGATTTTTCCTCCTGTCTTGTCTCATGGATTCATGTGCTGAGTTTCATGGATTTTATGAACCTACTAGCTGTCCCCTGCCATGCATTGCTGTGGCCCAGTCTGTGTATATGTGTTTTGTGTGTGTATATATGTAGATACGTTCATCCTCTTTGAGCTTGTCCTCCACAAATTCACTTTTTACTCCTATCTCATCCAGGGTTCTATCATTTTATCTTGTGCATTTGGCCCGTCCATTGTGTTCGACCTTTTATTATGTTATTTTGCACTGTTTGTGTTATCTTGTTAATGTATGTATTCTATTGCGATGTAATTTTTGTTGTTGTGTTTGTGTTTGTTGTTGTGTTTGTGTTTTTGTATTTCATTTTGCTGTATTGTATCTTTGGGCTTGGCCTCATGTTAGCTGCCCCAAATCCCCTTTGGGGAGATGCTGGTGGGGTATAAATAAAAATTATTGTTATTATTATTATTATTATTATTATTATTATTATTATTGTGTATGTGTGTGTATATGTGTGTTTATGTATATATGTAGTTATGTGCATGTGTTATAATGTATTTTTTGTTTTTTGGCTTTTAAAGTCCCTTCCGCTGTGTTTTTCAGTGTTTTTATGAGTGATGGTCACTTGTTGGCCTGATCGGTGTCTTGTGTCCAAATTTGGTGTCAATTTGTCCAGTGGTTTTTGAGTTATGTTAATCCCACAAACGAACATTACATTTTTATTTATATAGATGGATCTTGTTTTTCCTTGAAGCTTATGCACTATTTTATGTATTGGAACTTTACTGTTTTTGTTCTTTTTATTGCTTTGCTTACATATATTCTTCAATAAACTGCTTGCTGATTTTATCAAGCTGGTGTTCCTGCTCTGGTGTATGGCAAACTCCCACAATTCCTAACAGCCTCAGGTCATTTCCTTTTCCCTCCACTGAGGGAGAAAAGGAAGAGGCCTGAGGCTGTTGGGAATTGTGGGAATTGAAGTCCAAAACACCTGGAGGACCGAAGTTTGGCCATGCCTGGTGTAGATGCACACTAAGTGCTGATTTGGATTGAAATCGATAAGATACAAGAAACATTAAGCCGCAACCACAGAGTAGCTAGCTATGACTATGAATGTTGCTTCCCCAATGCCTCATTGTAGTTGCTGACAAAATTCCTACTGTTACATTATACTACCAAACTTCAAGATTTTGGATAGCATATGAATATGAATGGTGTCCTCTAAGATAAGAATACATTTCTAACACAGCTTCTATCTGTATGTTTCTGTCCTTCTTTATTTCCAACATTTCTAATTAGGATTGTTTAAAAAAAATCACAAAATTATATAATGAGGAAGGTAATAAGGGGAAAAAAGAAGGAAGTACCTTGTCCAACAGTTCCTGAGCCTTTTCTCCGGGCAACAGTCTTAACCCAGCGGTTGCTTTAAGGACCACAGGGGTTGACTTCCACAAATTCTCAGGGACATCATCTTTAGCAACGGCCAGTAGCTCGTTAATTCCTTCAGCACTCTGGAGATGCAAAAGAGGACAGTAATTCAGCAGTTTAAGAGAAGAACCTACTTGGAAAAGATGGGCATACACTAATATTCAAATTTACCTGTGCTTGAACCCCATTTCAAATAATCTAGGAGGAAGGGACATATGAGAGAATATAGCATCATCTCCAAGTAGGAAGTTCAGGTACTACAGGTTTGAAGAACAACTGGCCTCCCAGATGTTTTAGATCAGGCATGGGCAAATTTGGGCCCTCCAGGTGTTTTGGGCTTCAACTCCCACCATTCCTAACAGCCTCAGGTCCCTTCCTTTTCCAAGTGCCCAGCTTCTAGTCAAAGGAAATTTAGCATAATGCCAAGTTTTTAACTTTGTTAAACTATGTATTATAATTGTATTCTCAGTTTTTGGTTCTGACACGACAAATAAATAAATAAATCTAGAAACCTTACAAATTGTAAGACTTTAGCAGCTTACAGAAATAACTACCATTCAACATAGCATAATGTACACTAATTCTATTGTCTACTCTAAAGCTGTCTGTAATCTGACAGAATATTTGTACACTATTTATTCAGAAACAATTATCACAGTGCCCGAGAGGTTAAGTGTACACAGGAGTATGGCTTAAAGTGCTTAACTGATAGAGCACAGAACGTGAGAATTGCCTATGCATGTCCTCCTGTACATCTCAAATTACCTTATCAACATCGTCAGCATAAGCAGAAAGTCCTGGCTTTATTGCTTTGAATGTGGTATGGATTAGTCGAGGAATTTCTGTTAAAAAGGAAACAAAAATATTAATAAAAGTAATCAACATACAATCAAATGGTTTCCAAATTCAGACACCAAAATGTGTTGGCCCATACCTGGAGTAGAAAGTTCATTCAATTTAAAATGACTCTTTCCTGCACTCTATGTTCCTCTCCCTAATGTTCTTAATGGATGCACCCAAAACTTTAGATAAAATTCAACTACTTAACTTGTTACATTTTTTAAACTTGATTTTTTTAAAGTCAATGTACTGCTTAAATTGAAGTCTTGTTGAATTGACACTTCTAATCATCTAAAGCTGAATCAGTAGAATGCTATTAAACCCAACAGTTTAAAAGCTTCTTTTTTTACACATATTAAGACTAATTTAGTGTACTTCCTTAGCTTTATTTTAATTTCTGATATTAGCAGTCCATAGTTTGTGGCACCATCTGTTGAAGGAATCAAGGCTCTCCATCTTCAGCTTCCAATTAGTTAAAGCAGCTGTTATAGGCCCTCTGAGGGCGCAGTGGGTTAAACTGCTGAGCTGCTGAACTTCAAATCTAGAGAGTAGGGTGAGCTCCTGCTGTTAGGCCCAGCTTCTGCCAACCTAGCAGTTTGAAAACATGCTATGTGAGTAGCTCAATAGGTACCACTTTTGTGGGAAGGTAATGGTGCTCCATGCACTTATGCTGGCCACATGACCTTGGAATTGTCTACGGATAATGCCAGCTCTTTGATTTAGAAATTGAGATGAGCACCACCCCACAGAGTCGGACATAACTAGACTTAGTGCCAAGGGGAAACCTTTACCTTTAATGGCTGTTCAGTGAGATACAGATATGCAGTCATCTATTTAGTACCCCAAAAATGGGTTTGCAGAAAACAGTCAGCTTGACAAAACTCTGTGAATTGTTCTCTTGTTTTATTTCTATATCAAATTCTCCATTGTTTGGTGATAGTGTGTTCCTTCCATTTCATTTCACACTGAACACTGAAGAATATTATCTGTTTCAATGCTATCATAATGTACTGAGTTCAAGCAGTTGCAAAATATCAAGAGGTAGCAAAACCCAGAACCTCAATTACCATTACTGTACACAAACTTCAAGTCGATGTGGATGTGGCACTTAATAAGATATGTCTCATTATCACAGGATGTCTACAGCCAATACTGTTGGAGAGATTATACTATTTAGCCGGTATTGCACCACCTGACATTCTTCGAGAAGTAGTGGCCAATGATCAAAGGATGAAGGCATTGACATCTCTGGCTCATTCTCTGTTCAGATATCAGCCAGGATGCCAATGACTTAAATCAAGAAACAGCTTCTTAAGATCTACAGAGATATTTGCAGGAAGACCTCAGCAAACGAGAGTCCATAAGTGGCAGGTGAAAACCCGGAAGTTCAATCAGTGGCTGATACCAGATGAGAAACTCCCCCCTGGGCACACAGAAAACTGGGCAACTTGGAAGGTGCTGCACAGACTGCGCTCTGGCACCCTGAGATGCAAAGCCAATCTTAAGAAATGGGGCTATAAAGTGGAGTCCACGACATGCAAGTGTGGAGAAGAGCAAACCACAGACCACCTATTATAATGCAGCCTGAGCCCTGCCACATACACAATGGAGGACCTTCTCACGGTGACACCAGAGGCAGTCCAAGGGGCCAGCTTCTGGTAAAATGACATTTAGCATCATGCCAAGCTTTTAATTTTGTTTGTGGTTTTTTATATATTATAATTGTATTCTCAATTCATTTCTGACACAATAAATAAAAATTTCTAGATCAAATTCTCCAATGTTTGGGGATATCCTGTCCCTTCTACTGAATTTCATACTGAACATGGAAGAACACTATCTTTCTCAATGTTTTCGTAATATGAACAGTTACAAGAGATAGCTATTGGCATTACTGTAGAAAAATTAGTAAATGTTAGCAAAGGATGTTCATTTTTAAAAGGTCATCCTACCTTTTGGTTTCTGCGAGAACTTGAATACATGTACACGTGTCCCAGTGCTTCCAGCATCGAACATGATGCCATAGAAAATCGTCTCACCGTCAAGTTGATTGTTCAAGTCATCAGGAAGATCTCTTGCTTTAACATTCAAATTCCATTTTATATACACAGCACACAGAGCAGCACACATGAAAACTGCAAAAACCCAGAACAGTTTTGGTATCTTCATTTCTTCTGTGAATCCTTCTCCTTTACTTTAAACCGGAGTTCCTCATGGCACCTCTGTATTGAAAACAAAAAGATAGCAGATACATGAGGAAACATGCAAAAAGAATAACACTAGGCTGTTGAAATAAGATGTGGGAACTTATCTTGATATTTCCCTAAAATTATTAGGAAGTTGCTGATAGTTTCTGTTCACTTCCAAATAGTTAGTAGTACAGACGCAATGAAAAGCCGATCAGTCACCACGTATTGTGAATCACTAACAACCTCTTAGTCTTCCTCACATCGTTGCCCTTAAATACCTATTTATCAAAACAGCATTATCTATAAAGGAAATGGCACAAAGATAACTGCTGTAACAAAGAAGGCCTTCATATTTTGAAGTTTTGATGAACTTAAACCAACAAATGGCATAAATTCTATATAGCTCAAGCAATATACGAGGGCTGAATGAAAAGTAATGCCTCCACTTTCGTAACTCCTCAACAGATGGCAGTACTGGTATGTGACAGGTACTGGCTTGTTCAGTAGACTCTACTCTACAGTTCCATTTTGGCGGGAAGCCTTAGCATTGAACAGTTGTGTTGTTAAAGTGCAAAGTATGGAACCCTGCGCAGACGGTCGGTCAGGACTTTAGCAAGGTACAGTCATTGAATTCTTGACAGCAGAAGGTGTCACCCCAAAGGAGATTCATCAGAGAATGCAAGCTGCTTATGGTGATTGTGTTGATGTGAGTACTGTGCATCGTTGGGCGAGTAAGTTTAAAAATGTTGAGGTGGGAACATCTGACTTGCGTGACAAACAAAGAGTTGGACGTCCTGTGACAGCAACCACTGAATTTCACAAGCAAAAGGTTGACAGATTGATTCAGGACGATCATCGTATCACTTAGAGAGAAATTTCAAGCATAATTGGCATTTCACAAGAACGTGTGGATCACATTATTGCTTTGCTTGGCTATCGGAAGATCTATGCACGATGGGTTGTGAAAACAGAGTGTCGACTTCTTCCGTGATAACTTCAGAAAACTTGTTCATCGTTGGCAGAAATGTATCCAATTGTCTGGTGATTATGTGGAAAAGTGAATAGTGGTAGTTAAAGAGCATATTATAAGGATTATTTCTGTGTTTGATTTATTAAAATATTCCCATCCAAACCCAAGCAACGAAGGTGGAGGCATTACTTTTCATTCAACCCTCGTAATTACATAAAACTAAATATATAGTTGAAAGATTAAATTCATGTTTAGCAATCAAATGGGTGATTTTCAGAAGGGAAATGCCACTTAAGCAAAAACACTGGAAAGAGTTACCTGGGTTTAACTGGTCTACGATCTCGAGGCAAAACAAGAGTAGGAATAATGAAAATGCAAGCTGGATTGTTGTGAGTTTTATGGGCTGTCTGGCCATGTTCCAGAAGCATTCTCCCCTGACGTTTCACCTGCATCTATGGCAGGCATTCTCAGAGGTTGTGAGGTTGTTGGAAACTAGGGAAATGGGGTTTAGATATCTGTGGAATGTCAAAGTCAAAAAAGAAGCACAATTAAAGCTCTGGCAGACCGTGAAGTTCACCTCCAAGGTGAATTGAACCATATAAACTGAGCTCTATAGGCTAATGGATACTCCACCACAGACATTAGAAGAGCTGCAAGACCAAGAACAAGCCACGAGAGTAAAGACAAAGATCCACCCAGAGGAAAAGTGTTCTTGTCATACATCAACCACTGACTGCATAGGGAAGCTGATGAGGAAACACAACCTACAAACAATCTACATACCCACTAAGAAAATCCAAGAAATGCTGCATTCTTCAAAGGACAAGAGCAATCCTCTCACCTCTGCAGGAGTCTACCATATTCCATGCAGCTGTCGATAAGTCTACATAAGGACCACCAAACGCAGCAAAGCCCAAACATGAATCAAGGAACATGAAAGGCACTGCAGACTACTTCAATTAGAGAAGTTAGCCATAGCAGAGCACCTGATGAACCAACCCGCATATTATTTGAGAACCTAGCAATGCTAAACCACTCAAACAACGACCATGACAGACTACACAGAGAAGCCATTGAAATCCACAAGCATGTGGACAATTTCAACAGAAAGGAGGAAACCATGAACATGAACAAAATCTGGCTCCCAGTATTTAAAAACTCTAAACAGTAAATAAAGAACACTCAAAACAGGGGAGTTCCAGACAAGAAACAATCAGGGCTAGCTAATCATTTCTCAACAAAGGATTCCCCCAGGCAGGAAGCAGCCAGACCTTGAAACTGCCAGGCCATTAAATGCTAATCAAGGTAGCCAATTGCAACATTAACACCTACCTCAAACAGACAAGAGTTCTTTCTCGCACTCTGGACTTTCCACAAATACATAAATCCCATTTTCCTAGTTTCCAACAGACCTCACAACCTTATAGAATACTGGGATCTGTAGTAATTCCACAGATATATAAACTTCACTTTCCTGGTTTCCAACAGACCTTACAACCTCTGAGGATGCCTGCCACAAATGCAGGTGAAACGTCAGGAGAGAATGCTTCTGGAACATTGCCATGCAGTCCAGTAAACTCACAAAAATCCAGTGATTCCAGACATGAAAGCCTTCAACAATACATTGAAAATGGAAGCATCTAAAACTTGATTCAAAAGTCATTGATTCAAAATTCTTAACACAGAGATTATAGAATCATAGAATCAAAGAGTTGGAAGAGACCTCATGGGCCACCTAGTCCAACCCCTTTGCCAAGAAGCAGGAATATTGCATTCAAATCACCCCTGACAGATGGCCATCCAGTCTCTGTTTAAAAGCTTCCAAAGAAGGAGCCTTCACCACACTCTGGGGCAGAGAGTTCCACTGCTGAACGGCTCTCACAGTCAGGAAGTTCTTCCTCATGTTCAGATGGAATCTCCTCTCTTGTAGTTTGAAGCCGTTGTTCCGCGTCCTAGTCTCCAAGGAAGCAGAAAACAAGCTTGCTCCCTCCTCCCTGTGGCTTATTTATTTATCGTGTCATCCGCAACCAGAACATTGTATTACATTTTTAAAAGAACAAAACAAACAAACAGATAAAAAACCTGAAAAGGTCAGTTGGTTGTTTTGCTTGCTTGTTTGCATGCTGCAAGTCGTCTCTGGTTGCTTCTGGATCAAGAGAATCAGCCGTCTACGAAGACGTTGCCCAGGGGATGCCCGGATGTCTTGCAATCCTGCGAGGAGGCTTCTCTCATGTCCCTGTGGCTTCCTCTCACATATTTATACATGGCTATCATATCTCCCTTCAGCCTTCTCTTCTTCAGGCTAAACATGCCCAGCTCCTTAAGCTGCTCCTCATAGGGCTTGTTCTCCAGACCCTTGATCATTTTAGTTGCCCTCCTCTGGACACATTCCAGCTTGTCAATATCTCTCTTGAATTCTGGTGCCCAGAATTGTGGTGCCTAGATTTCTGACATCATAATGAGTGGGTAAGGGTAAAAAAAAAAAGAATGATAAAGTACCTGCCCAAATACTTAACACATGCTGTTAAGCTATTAAAGCTAGTTTATTAAGAGACGTTGCAATGGTATCCAGCCGATGAATCTTCTCAAAGTCTTTTTTGTTGACCAAATACAAGACCACTCTGGAGTTCTTCTTGTTGCTTTAATTCTTGTGGCACCGTCAGAGGATTATGCCAATGCAAAGCTCCACTGGCCCCAAAATCTATTTATTCCCTTTCCTTGGGGAAGGGCCTTTCAACAATTAATCAGCAACTCTTGGAAAATAGATTTCCTGATCTGTTTTATGGGAACATATTGAGCATATTATCAGGGCCGTGTTCTCCAGGATTTTAAGAACAATGGACTCTGTTAGTTATTCTCTGTCGTGTCAAAATCTTATTGTTCCTACGCAGTGGGCACAGAAGACACAGGTCCATACTGTGCCAACTTTGGTCCAGATCTCCATCTCTGAGAATAAAGGCCTCTTCATAGAATCATAGAATCATAGAATCAAAGAGTTGGAAGAGACCTCATGGGCCATCCAGTCCAACCCCCTGCCAAGAAGCAGGAATATTGCATTCAAATCACCCCTGACAGATGGCCATCCAGCCTCTGCTTAAAAGCTTCCAAAGAAGGAGCCTCCACCACACTCCGGGGCAGAGAGTTCCACTGCTGAACGGCTCTCACAGTCAGGAAGTTCTTCCTAATGTTCAGATGGAATCTCCTCTCTTGTAGTTTGAAGCCATTGTTCCACGTCCTAGTCTCCTAGTCATGAAATGTCAGAAGTTTATGGATGTTTTCTGGCCCACAAATAATTAAAAATCATACACAGCACTGCAATAAAATAAAATTATATGCATAATTCGATATTTATCTGGGTTTTTAGCTTAACCTGAGCTCAGCCCTATAGGAAGCCAAACAAAACAAGGTGCGTAAACCATTTGCTCAGGTTGGCATCCACATCAGTGCAAACAGGAAAAAAAAATATTAAAATGCAACATGGTGAACAGTCAGTTAAGGTGACTACAAGACTGAGTGGCTTTGAGAACTTCAAAAATGTCAACACAAGAGTCAGATGGAACCAGTCCAGGGAGATATAGATCCAAATTCCTTTAATACGAACACCACGTCAATATTAGCATTTCCCACATCTTTCTTATAAATGGAAAAAGTATACTGAGTAGAATGTGCTCTCAATTTAAAATGACCTTCTCCTCCACTCTGTGTTTTTAAGTTCTGTTCTCTGATGTTCTTATTGAGTACACGCAATGCTTTTTTTTTTAAACAAAACATTCATAGCATTTTTTTTTTGCAGAAATAGTTTTTTTTGCAATAGATAAAAATCAGTTACTTGACTTTGGTTTTTTTAAGCTGGATTTTTTTAAAAAGTCAATGGGCTTTTGAGCTTAGAATACTATTGCAAGAGGCATATAGTGGCCTCATCTCAGGCAATGGTGATGGCTTTAAGCCAGCGTTTCTCAACCTGGAGGTCGGGACTCTGGAGTGGGGGGGGGGATCAAGGGGGGTCGCCAAAGACCATCAGAAAACATATTTGGCAGAGAAGGCTGAAGATCTCTCCTCCTGTCCTTCTCTTTCTATTTGGAAACAGGCTGTGAATCCTCCCACCAAAAGCCCTTCTACACTGTGATTGGTCAGCCTCTCAGCCAAGGGGAGGGCTGTTTCTAAGACTCCAAGTGGGGAAGGGAGAGCAGGTGTACGCATGTGCGGGCAAGGGAGAGCATGCAAGGCTGGAGGGAGGCCCGCTTCAAAGCATGGGGTTCTGTACCTTGGGAAGTCAGACTTGGCCACGGTGGTCCACACTCTCGTTACATCTAGGATAGACTACTGCAACACACTCTATGTGGGGTTGCCGTTGAAGACTGTTCGGAAGATTCAAATAGTCCAATGAGAGGCAGCCAGGTTAATAATTGGGGCGGCATACAGGGAGCATACAACTCCCATGTTACACCAGCTCCACTGACTGCCAATTTGCTACCAGGCACAATTCATAGTGCTGGCTTTGGCCTATAAAGCCCTAAACGACCCCGGTCCAAATTTCCTGTCTGAACACATCTCCCCCTATGAACCATCATGGAGATTAAGATCCTCCGGGGAGGCCTTGCTTTCTGTCCCGGCATTGTCACAGGCAGGATTGGTGGGGACGAGTTGACAGGGCCTTCTCAGTGATTGCTCCCTGGCTATGGAACTCCCTTCCTGGTGAGATCAGGTCAGCCCCCTCCCTCTTGTCCTTTAGAAGGATGGTAAAAACTTGGCTGTGGGACCAAGCTTTCGGGACAGGGCAATGAGGCGGCAATAGGAAAGACAACCAGGCCAATTAGATTTTACGCAGATGACTAGGACGGTTTTAAATGGTGTATTTTAATATTTTGATAAATGTTTTTTAATGTTTATGTATTGTATGTGAATTTGTGTCCTGACATTGAATGTTTGCCGTATATACGCTGTGCTCCGCCCTAAGTCCCCTTCGGGGTGAGAAGGGTGGAATATAAATGTTTTAAATAAATAAATAAATAAATCTGGCCCAATTCTATCATTGGTGGAGTTCAGAATGCTCTTTGAATGTAGATGAACTATAAAGCTTAAGTGGCTGAGGGGGAAAAAGGAAAGGGCCGGAGGCTGTTAGGAATTGTGGGAGTTGAAGTTCAAAACACTTGGAGAGCCAGAGTTTGCCCATGCCTGTTATAGAAGTTATTGACACAACATCAACATCAAATTGGAGCCCCCAGTGGCGCAGTGGGTTAAACCCCTGTGCTGGCAGGACTGAAGACCAACAGGTCGCAGGTTCGATTCCGGGGAGAGTGCGGATGAGCTCCCTCTATCAGCTCCAGCTCCTCATGCGGGGACATGAGAGAAGCCTCCTACAAGGATGATAAAACATCAAAACATCTGGCCGTCCCCTGGGCAATGTCCTTGCAGACGGCTAACTCTCTCACACCAGAAGCGACTTGCAGTTTCTCAAGTCGCTCCTGACACGACACAACCCACCTCCCCATCAAATTGTACAGAAATTTAACTTTACATGGGCTTTCTCATGAAAAAGAGTGTACAAACTCACAGCAACCCAGTGTACAAAGAGATAACTGTATGGGATAATTACACTGACAATACTTCTGCTTTCCCAGCTACATGCAACTTACCAACAAATATGTGATTTCAAATTATTTCCTATTCTTTCTTTTTCCACATAGACTTAGAGGTTCGCTATTTTGAAAGCTGTCTTCACCCACACACACGCAAGACAGTTTGTACATCTGTACATCAAAGCAAAAGGTAAGATACATAGATGTACAGGTGCACGTTCCATAGTTGTGCAGGAGAGAACATTCGGGAGGCTTGTTATCATTTCCCTCTTTTTGATGCAAGATAAACTGTACTTTTTGAAATGTCTTTCCCTCAGTTGATGTTTATTACATCAATTCTACAATGCAGTTTCACTGTCAGAAACAGCAAGAGACAGAATGAAATACATCCTCTATATTTGGGCATCCTAGGCCCCATCTACACTAACTATTTAATGCAGGTCGAAGCTAGTTTCAAACTGCAGTGGCCAGGCAACAGAAGGAAGCCCTTCATGCGCATCAGTGCTCTGTGGTTTGTGTAATCCCGATCTGGGCCTCCTACGGGTTCCTATGAAAACTTCAATACTGGTTTGAAATGGTGTTAAATGGTGAGTACCGATGGTCCCGATTCATAGCCTTAGGTAGAATTCAATAAACAATCCATCTTGCTGCTCTGTCTCCAAGCACCAACCCTTTCTATCTATAGGTGCAAGACCTATGTCCTCCTGACTTTGTAAAATTGTTGAAATAGATAGGATTTCTTCTGTGTCTTTTTTTAAAACCTAGTACAACCTGTCCTAGGCCAAGGGTGAGAAATGCTCATACAGGAAGCTGATGGCAAAGAATACTGGGATCACAGAGTTATAGGGTTAGAGACAACAGGCATGGGTACACTTGAGCCCTCCAGGTATTTCGGACTTCAACTTCCACAATTCCTAACAGCCTGTTAGGAATTGTGTGAGTTGAAGTCCAAAACATCAAGAGGCCCCAAGTTGGCCCATTACCAGCATTGAAAAACTAGGGATTTCTAGAGAGAACATTGTAATCAATACTCCAGAGCCAATACTCCAGAAGACAGGAGCAGAATTCAAAACGATCTTGACAGATTAGAGAGATGGGCCAAAACTAGTTCAACAGTGACAAATGCAAGATACTCCACTTAGGCAGAAAAAAACGAAATGCAAAGATACAGAATGGGGGGCGTGTGGCTCAAGAGCAGTACGTGTGAAAAAGATCTTGGGGTCCTCGCGGACAACAAATTAAACATGAGCTAACAATGTGATGCGGCAGCAAAAAAAGCCAATGGGATTTTGGACTGCATCGATAGGAGCATAGTGTCTAGATCCAGGGAAGTCATGCTACCCCTCTATTCCACCTTGGTTAGACCACACCTGGGATATTGTGTCCAATTCTGGGCACCACAGAATTGGGCACCACAGAGATGTTGACAAGCTGGAATGTGTCCAGAGGAGGGCGGCTAAAATGATCAAAGGTCTGGGAACAAGCCCTGTGAGGAGCAGCTTAAAGAGCTGGTCATGTTTAGCCTGAAGAAGAGAAGGCTGAGAGGAGACATGATAGCCATGTATAAATATGTGAGCAAAAGTCATAAGGAGGAGGGAGCACGCTTGTTTTCTGCTGCCCTGGAGACTAGGATGCAGAACAATAGCTTCTAACTACAAGAAAGGAGATCCCATCTGAAGATTAGGAAGAACTTCCTGACTGTGAGAGCCAAGCCCGTAGCCAGGATTTTGATTCAGGGGGAGCTGAGTTTGATTTGGAGGGAGGGGGGGCTGAGTCTGAGTGAAAGAGGGTCCACCCTAGGAAACCTTTTGTATTGTTACCCCAATACCCCCATGCATATGGGATGTATTGAGCATGGTGATCAGATCATAATATGAATAAACATGACAGTTTAAATAATGTACCAGTAAGGCTTTCTCATGGACCACCATAAGAATCTCGGGGAAGGGGGGAGGGCTGAAGCCCCACAAGCCCCTCCCCCTGGCTACATGCCTGGTGAGAGCCATTCAGCAGTGGAACTCTCTGCCCCAGAGTGTGGTGGAGGTTAGGAATTGTGGAAGTTGAAATCCAAAGCACCTGGAGGGCCAAAGTTTGCCCATGCCTGATCTACACTACAGAATTAACTCACTTCAATGCCACTTTCACTGAAACAGCTCAATGACTGAGCTCCTGGGATTTGTAGTCTGGTGAAGCAGGAACCATCACTCTTTCATGGCCAGACCTTGTGGCAGGGAGTTCCAGAGTGGAAGAGCTTTCTTTTCTTTCTTTTCTTCAAGTGCATCTACACTGCAGAATTAACACAGTTCAATACCACTTTCACTGAAAGAACTGAATGACTAAACTCCTGGGATTTGTAGTCTGGTGAAGCAGGCACCATCACTCTTTCATGGCCAGACCTTGTGGCAGGGAGTTCCATAAGTGGAAGAGCTTTCTCCCCCCCCCCCCAAGTGCATCTACACTGCAGAATTAACACAGTTCAATACCACTTGCACTGAAAGAGCTCAATGACTGAGCTCCTGGGTTTTGTAGTCTTGAGAGAGAGGCAGGCACCATCTCTCTTGGGCGAGAGAAGGCGTAGCAAAAAGGTTAGGGGTTGGGACCAAAGTGGTGCCAACCCGAATTAACCTTACAGTGTAGATGCACCGGCACTCACCTCCCTTGGGGGTATTGCAAGGGGGAGGCCCAGAGACTTCCCAGCCGGCTCCTCATACGGAGAGCCGGGGCCTCCATTGCCTGCCTTCCTTCCTGTCAGCTCCCGGCTCCGGTTTCTGGAGGAAAGTGCTCCTCCATCTCTGCCCTTCAGCCTGGAAGGAGGAGGAGGAAAAGGAAGAGGAGAAAGCCTGGGAAGGAGCTGCGCATGCGCGCGCCGGGCACGCGCCATATCTGGGGGCGCGTGCCTGCCCTGGCTTCCAAGACTCAAACGTCACGGGTAAACATAGAGTGGCAAACTTGGGCCCTCCAGGTGTTTTGGACTCCAACTCCCACCATTCCTAACAGCCTGTTAGGAATGGTGGGAGTTGAAGTCCAAAACACCTGGAGGGCCCAAGTTTGCCCATGTGAGGATTCAGCCTGTTATTACTTGTAGCATTCTGACATCTAGTGGATACAATTCAATATAGCAATTCATGTGAAGGAGGGAGAACTAATGTTGCAATTTCATTTTTGCAGTTAGGAGTGAGACTGTTGCAATTTTAAGTTCAAGGAAAAGCCTACAATAAATTTGAAAAAGTAGGGGAGGGGGTTGTGTTGGGATTGCAGTTGTTTTATTCCTGCAGATGTTGCATTTTACTGATCTTAACTAGGTTTTTTTTTTGGTGATGTTTATGTTGGTTGTTATTGCTTTTGTGTTACTGTCTTTGCACTTTCTGTACTTTGCATGTTTGCACCTTTGAGTGCTTTGTGAGCCTCCCATATATTTATATTGGTGCCATAATAATAAAGGAGTGCATTAATAATAATAATAATAATAATAATAATAATAATAATAAATATAATATAGATTGAATGAAACATGTTGGTTGTTATTGCTTTTGCGTTACTGTCTTTGCATTTTCTGTACTTTGCGTGTTTGCACCTTTGAGTGCTTTGTGAGCCTCCCATATATTTATATTGGTGCCATAATAATAAAGGAGTGCATTAATAATAATAATAAATATAATATAGCATTGAATGAAACATGAAGAATATTCACAGGATGTCTTAAACCTACACCTGTTGATAAACGAATATAATATTGCATTGAATGAAACATGCAGAATATTCACAGGATGAAACCTACACCTGTTGATAAACACTACAAGCTACCTGGCGTTGCCCCCCTGATGTGCAACAGGAAGTTATAATAAATATAAATAAACTTTATTTATAACCCGTCACTATCTCACCAAAGGGGATTCGGGGCGGCTAACATGAGGCCAAACCCAAAGTTAATACAACATAATTGCTGCTAAATGTGAGAGAAATAAGGTTGAACACTGTGAAAGGCATCCACTACATGGCTACCAGCCTCCTCCCAGTAGACTCAAATCAAGGAAAAGCTTTATGAGAACTACCACTCCTCTTGGCGTCCCCCCAGCAACAGCAAGGGTATCCCTCTGGGCAGCTAAACCAGGAAATCACAATTGGATGGCCCTCCACAAGGGTCTTCCTCCAGGGGCAAACCAGGAATGTGCAACTTGGAAGTCCCTGAACAGACTCAGAAGTGGAGTGGGCAGATCAAAAGACAACCTGGCAAAATGGCATTACCTAGAAGAATCCCACACCTTGTGTGACTGTGGAGTAGAACAGACAACTCCACATCTGTATGCTTACCCACTGTGCCCTGCCTCATGTACAGAGGAAGAGTTGTTGGAGGCTACAGACAATGCCATTACTGTTGCCTGTTTTTGGTCAAAGGATATTAGCCACCTGCGCTCCTTCTATTTTTATCAGTTTTTATACTAATTTATGCAATGCTTTTGATACGAAATAAAAATAATATTATTGTTGTTTATTCATTTCTACACCGGGTGGGACTCAAAGCAGCATACAATGCGGCCTGGGCCTTCAAGACTCAAATGTCACACCCCGGTGGTGCAGGGGGTTAAAGCACTGAGCTGCTGAGCTTGTTGATCGAAAGGTCGCAGGTACCATTCTGGGGAGCGGCGTGCGCTTCCGCTGTCAGCCCTAGCTTCTGCCAACCTAGCAGTTCGAAAACATGCAAATGTGAGTAGATCAATAGGTACTGCGGGAAGGTAACGGCACTCCATGCAGTCATGCCGGCCACATGACCTTGGAGGTATCTACAGACAACGCTGGCTCTTCGGCTTAGAAATGGAGATGAGCACCACACCCCAGTGTCAGACATGACTGGACTTAATGTCAGGGGACTACCTACCTAAACATATCATTTCATTCCACATGAAATGAAAACAAATATAGAAAACTAATTTCTTTCCTTTATTGTATGTGTTTGACATTTTTTGCGACTATTTGCATTTTTATTCTAATAATAATAATTGCTGTTTATTCATTCAGTTGCTTCCGACTCTTCGTGACCTCATGGACCAGCCCATGCCAGAGCTCCCTGTCGGCCGTCACCACCCCCAGCTCCTTCAAGGTCAGTCCAGTCACTTCAAGGATACCATCCATCCATCTTGCCCATGGTCAGCCCCTCTTCCTTTTTCCTTCCATTTTCCCCAGCATCATTGTCTTCTCTAAGCTTTCCTGTCTTCTCATGATGTGGCCAAAGTACTTCAACTTTGTCTCTAATATCCTTTCCTCCAATAATAATAATAATAATAATAATAATAATAATAATAATAATTTTATTTATATCCCTCTCCTCTCTCCGAAGGGACTCAGGGCGGCTTACAGCAAAATAAACAAATACATGATGAATCAAATAAATGATGTAACACAGACAACAATCAGATATCAAATAATAAAAAATAGCACAATTGTGTAAACACAAATAAATAAAAGTTTAAAAGACTATTTAGCCCTCTAAAAACAGTGTATGTATGTATGTATGTATGTGTATATATGAACACGCCATTTTAAAAAACAGCCAATTCCTATGATCAGGGTATTCAGCATTATTTAGGTGATCCCTCGTGGCTTTGAATTCTGCAGCACTGCTGGTCACATCTGACCTCCAGTTAGAGCACTCAAGAGCCAAGGCTCTCCAATTCTTGATGCTTATGCAACAAGTTTTTAAGGTTGGCTTTAAGCCCATATTTAAATCTCTTTTCCTGTCCGCCAACATCTTTTAAAATACTGTAAATACATAACTATTAAAAATTATTAACAAAAAGAAAAAAAGAAAATATGCAAATGTGAGTGGATCAATAGGTAATAAAGATGTCCATACAGCCATGCTGGCAAACATGACTAGGAGGTGTCTACGAACAACAGGCTCCTTGTCTTGGAAATGGAACAAGAGCACCTCCCCGTAGCCAGAGATGAGCATTGCCTCCAGAAAGCTGGAGATGAAAGGGGAAGCCTTTACCTTTGCTCTATGTATTTGTATGTCATTGTTATTCTACTGTATTAAAAGGCATTGAATGTTTGCCTATCTGTGTATGTTGTAATCTGCTCTGAGTCCCCTTGGGAGATAGAGCAGCATATAAATAAAGTGGTATTATTATTGATACAGTTATGATGAGGGATACAATACAAGAAATATCTGGGGAGCTTACCAGTTGCCCAATTCCATCTTGCAAATGGCTGATCGGAACAACTGCCAGCATTACAATTTGGTGGCTGGTGGCAAAAAATAAAATAAAATAAAATAAAGAGAGAAAGAGAGAGAGAAAAGAAAAAAGGATGACTTATGTTATCATTTTTACTTTGGAGTTACATCTCTTGAAATCAGACTATACTTTTGAATAAGCATGCTGCTACTGTGTGTAAATGTAAGCAGCCTGGCAATTCGTAAATAAACTGTTATTAGGATTAGGGCTGAGCAGCCATTCCCTTATTTAAAAAAGCAAGCTGGATCAAAGCTCCCTAAGCAGCAGAACACAGTGTTATGTTGTTTGTCCAGCAAAACCTTCAGCTCCTTAGTTGGTCTTTGGCTCTTTTAACTTTTAACACGCTTCTTCAATTAAGCTCTAGCTCTCAATTAATCATTAAGACAGAACTGAATAGCCACAGCTGCTGCAATTTGACTTATCCACAAAGCAGGCTGTTGATCAGGAGAGAAACATTGGCTTTAATTTAGAGTGAATTGGGTCTGAGGATTTGGCAAGTTGTTGTGATGAACCGGGATCTAGTTTCCCCCATCTTTGGCGGTGAGAACATCTTGATCTCCTTGATGGGGGCTTTTTTCATGTACTCCAGGTCTCCCCAACTTTGAATAGGGCTGTGGCCATGATAGGGAGCATACAGGCCTCCTTTAGTTCAATGTTTTTATTCTAAAACAGTATATGAGGGATGTTCATTAAAGATTTCCCCTGACCCACTTCCTGTGGACTGAGAGCAATGAAACTTCGCACAGTTATGAGTCCTTCTCTCCATAGGTGTCACCTAGGGGCAAACACTTCTCCCATCTTTTTAAGCAACTGTAAACACCTTGCTTGCAGAAGTCGACAGGTTGCTCCAAAAGCCACGTTGTGACTTCAGAAATCAGAGTCTCATCATCTGAAAAATGCTTGCCCTTCAAAAATAACTTTATTGTTGGAAGTCTGATGGTGCGAGATCAGGTGAATAAGGGGGATGTAGTAGAATTTCAAAGCCACAGGAGCATGCTTCCATTTGGGCAACATGTGCATTGTGAACTGGTGAGCATGCCACGTCTCTTGGTTTTGATGGCCTCCCACATTTTCTGCAGCAGTGATGCATAGTATGTCCCAGTGATCATGGTCTCCTTTGCTTGAAAATCCATCATTACTACTCTGTGCTGGTCCCAAAATACTGTGAACATGACTTTGCCTGCCAAGAGTTGGGCATGTGCCTTCTTTGGAGGTGGTGAGTCATGATGCTTCCATTGCATCGACTGGACTTTAGTCTCAGGATCATAGTGATGGACCCAGCTTTCCTCCTGTGTGATCAGTTGGTGGAAAAAGTCCTCCTGGTTTCCATGGCACATCGTCAATAGAGCCTGAGAGCATTCGACTCATTCCTGCTTCCGGAAAGGTGTGAGCAGCCAGGGGACCCAGTGAGTAGATACCTTATGTATGTGAAGATGATCTTGAATTATTTTTTCCATGGACCCAACACTAATCTTGACATTTTGGGCTAGGTGGCGAATGGTTACGCTGCGATTTTCCAAAATGGCAACCTCCACTTGCTGGATGGTGCATTCATCAATAGCAGAGTGAGGTCACCCTGGAATTGGAGCTGTTTCCACCCGAAGTCTGATCACATTTGAATTGACTTTGTCAGTTATTGACGACATTATATGATGGGAATCATAACCATAAACCTTGTTCATCTCATTGGACGCCTCCTTTGGTGTGCGGCCTTTCAAGTAAAGGAACTTGAGGACTGCTCTGCTTTCCACTGGGTCGATTATCAAACCTCACACCACTTCAGCACCTGTAAAATCAAGACCGTTATCAGTTCTGAGTTGTAAATTGGCATGTAACCTATAGAGATTTATATAATTACACATGTGCAGTTTCAGCATCCTGT
Source organism: Anolis sagrei (assembly GCF_037176765.1). Taxonomy (NCBI): domain Eukaryota; kingdom Metazoa; phylum Chordata; class Lepidosauria; order Squamata; family Anolidae; genus Anolis; species Anolis sagrei. Next base: position 21,650,987 of record NC_090021.1, on the reverse strand, counting down.
GATAAATAGAAGTGGGTCAGGGGAAGTCTTTAATGAATGGCCCTCGTATCTGTAGTCCTTTTAGAGAAAAAAAAGGAACAAAGAGCATTGGACATTATGCCCATTGTTCAATAAAAAAATATTCTGCCTTGTAGATAACGAGCTCTCTGTGTAATGAGTGAAAAGCCTTATTTTAATTGTCAAACCATTTTTTTATTTAATATATATTTCTTTCTCCCTAAATGAGATCAAGGCAGGTCACAGATGCAATTTTGTAAAAGGCGAAAGATTTATACAATCTGAAGAGTAGGTGTTTGTCTGATCAATTTATTTTTGTTTATATCTTTATTCTTCATTTTTTATTCATGTACACTTAAAAATTCAATAAACACTATTTAAAAAAAAGAGGCAATTTTGAAAACAATAAACAGTACAAATTATTTTCAAAAGATACAAAAGTTTAAACATAAAAAAGAACACAGACCCCAATTTCCCCCTTGACAGTTTCTTTCCATGTCAGGAGCAATTGGAGAAATTTCAAGTCGCTTCTGGTGTGAGAGAATTTTCCATCTGCAAGGACATTGCCCAGGGGACGCCTGGATGTTTTGATGTTTTACCATCCTTGTGGGAGGCGTCTCTCATGTCTCTGCATGGGGAGCTGTAGCTGACAGTGGGAGCTCATCTGGGCTGTCCCTGGATTCGAACCTGCAACCTGTTGGTCTTCAGTCCTGCCGGCACAAGGGTTTAACCCACTGCGCCACCGGGAGCCCCATCCCTTGACAGTAATCACATATCAAAAGGCAAAGGGCCAGCATAGCCTCCTGCAGAAGGGAGTTCCAGAGGGTAGTTGGAATAATTGAGAAGCCTGTCTCCTGTGTCCTCACCAAGCAAAGCCTGTGATGGTGGTGAGGGCAAAAACAAAGCCTTCCTTTGTAGCTGTTAGGGTTTTGTCAGGTTCATATAGTGAGATAGCCTGGACCATATAGGTCAGTGGTTCTCAACCTTTATTTATTTATTTATTTATTATTTGCACTTGTTAACCGCCGCTCTCAGCCCTAGGGCGACTCGTGGCGGTGTACAAAACATAGAAAAAACAACAATTTACAAAGAGTCAAGACCACAGCACAACATCCTACTAATACAAACATCTAATTAAGCTAAAAATCCGCTTCGTCTTATTTTGGGGTCATAAACAATCTCATAGTCGTAGTCCATTCCGGTCGTCATTCCGATAACATAGCACTCAATTGAAGGCCTTCTCGAAGAGCCATGTTTTCAGGCCCTACGGAAGGCCATAAGGGAGGGCGCCTGTCTGATTTCAGCAGGGAGGGAGTTCCATAGCCGGGGGGCCACCACCGAGAAGGCCCGCTCTCTTGTCCCCGCCAGGCGTGCCTGTGAGGCAGGCAGGACCGAGAGAAGGGCCTCCCCAGATGATCTCAAGGTCCTCGTGGGCTCGTAGGCCGAGATGCGGTCTGCAAGGTATTTTGGGCCGGAACCGTTTAGGGCTTTGTAGGATAACACCAGCACCTTAAATTGGGCCCGGTAGCAAATCGGCAGCCAGTGGAGCTGGGACAACAAGGGCGTTGTATGCTCCCTGCGTCCCGCTCCAGTTAACAACATGGCTGCCGCGCGCTGGACTAGCTGAAGCTTCCGGGCTGTCTTCAAGGGCAGCCCCACGTAGAGAGCGTTGCAGTAGTCGAGGCGGGATGTGACCAAAGCGTGTACCACCGTGGCCAAGTCAGACTTCCCAAGATACGGGCGCAGCTGGCGCACGAGCCTAAGCTGTGCAAATGCTCCCCTGGTCACCGCTGAAACCTGGGGATCCAGGCTCAGCGATGAATCCAGGGTCACACCCAAGCTGCGAACCTGCGCCTTCAAGGGGAGTGCGACCCCTTAATACAGTTCGTCATGTTGTGGTGACTCCCAGCTATAAAATTATTTTCATTGCTGCTTCCTAACTATAACTCCGATGTTGAGAAATGCTGCTCTAATACCGAGCCAAGGTAGTGTGGTCATAGAATCAGAGAATCAAAGAGTTGGAAGAGACCTCATGGGCCATCCAGTCCAACCCCCTGCCAAGAAGCAGGAATATTGCATTCAAATTGTTGGAAGTCTGATCAAGTCCTGGATCAAGTGTGTTTCTTTATTGGCACTGAATAGCAGCATTATTAGCTGAATGTTTTAAACTGCATTGAATAATTCTAATAATAGATAATTATATAATCATGCTGAAGCCTTGTTGGTCCACACAAGGCCTTTGGACCCACATATATCTGAATACTGGTATCCACAACAATAAAAAAAGTTTTTTGCTTGCTGGAATAAACAGGTCAATTCAGTTACCAGGTGGAAGTTAGACACTACTGAAAATATCAAAAGGAACAAGTCTTTTAGAGTGCAGATAGATCTAACATTCGGAATATGTCCTCCACAACAGAAACAATTGTCTCTAGAATATCTTTATCAAACGTTTTCTGGGCTATTCTCCAGCAGGCAGAAGCATACAAGCGAGTCTGGAGACTGGCTCCAGCTAATCTATGACGGACCCATCTCCCATGAAAAGGACTTAGTTGGTACAATACCTTCATGAATAGCTTGGATGTAAATTTACCAAACCTAAATGATCCATCCCTCCAGCTTTCCATTCATTACTTCAATTAACGATTAGTCGCCTGAAAAATGCCGCAATCTGTTTCTTGGGAAGGTGCGTGGAAAATCTATGAGCCAAGCCAATTAGCATCCCATTTGTGGTCATCTAGGGAATTTAATTGGGGCAACTTGGTTGATCGAAAGGCCAATAACATTTTCATTTGGCTGCGGAGAATGTAGCGTTTGTTAAACGCGGGGATTCCCTTAAGGCCCATATGCTATTGGCATTTCCAGGCCAGAAGGGGCAGTAAGGCAAGCATGCTTTGTTGGGTACACATGGCCCCTGTATTCTTGAGAGCGGGCCGTGGCAGCTGGACGCAAACAGAACAAGCCTTTGCCACCCGGGGTGGGCGTTGCAGCTTCCCCACTAAATGGCTGCACACATGAGCAAACACATTGTCCACTTTTAAAAAGGCATCTCAACTGCCCATTACCAGGCAGCCGCCAGACAACGCAAAGGATGCAGCCTCTCTGTGCGGACAACCTGTCTGCAGAACATATTGTTTGGGGGCAATTAATTTGCAAATTGCCTGTTTGCAGATCCCAGCCCAAATTAGTTACCTTCCTCTCCCCCAAACTGTGCTTTCATTTTCAATTACCATTGTTTTTTTTATTAAAGGAAGTCCCATGAATAAGTAGGGTAATCTGATGAGAAGCGCTGGATAAATAGAGCGATTGTTTCTGCCTTAACAAGTGGAAGAAGAGACAGATTGTTTTGGAGGGGCGGAGGAGAGGAATAGCAGGGACTGCACTTGAAACATTCGGGTTGAATCTTAGTCTGGAGTCGGGCAATTTGTAAGAGATTTGAGCAGTGCAATTAAGCCATTGTTGCCCCGGGTGTACATGCTAATGCTTTTGTCTTGCTATTGTCTTCAGTCAAGCAGAGTTTTCTGGGTTTTGGATCCCTATGAAATCCTACAAAATGTTAAAAAAAAGATACAGTCAAATGACACAGAGATGAGCATCTACCTACATTCAACTATCATAAAATGTTTAACTCTGGAAAAAATTGAGTGCCTCTTGCTTGAATCATGGTCTTATTTAGATGTAAATCAGTGGTTCTCAACCTTCCTAATGCAGCAACCCCTTAATACTTGCTTTTCGGAAAGCCTGTAAAACCTTTCTTTTCCGACAAGCTTTCGATGGGTGAATAACTCGGGACTATGTCTGTTTTCGTTTTTATTGTATTTTAAAGTTGGTTGTATTGTTTTAATCTACTGCTGTAAACAGTAGTATTGTTTTAATCTACTCCGGGCCAAATTGGGAGTGGAGGTATACAAGTCAAATAAATAAATAAATAAAATAAAATACAATTTTTGTTATTACTTCACAACTGTAATTTTGCTACTGTTATGAATTGTTATGTAAATATCTGATATGCAGGATGTATTTTCATTAATTGGACCAAATTTGGTACAAATACACAATACGTCCAGATTTGAATACTGGTGGGGTTAGGGGGATTGATTTTGTCATTTGGGAGTTGTACTTGGTGGGATTTATAGTTAACCTACAATCAAAGAGCATTCAGTACTCCACCAATGATGGAATTGAACCAAACATGGCACACAGAACTCCAGTGACCAACAGAAAATACTGGAAGAGTCTGGTGGGCATTGACCTTCAGTTTTGGAGTTGTAGAGAGCACAGTGGGCTCAAACAATGATGGATCTGGACTGAACTTGGTGGGGTTTGGGGAAAATGGACTTGACATTCAAGAGTTGTAGTTGCTGGGATTTATCGTTCACCTACAATCAAAGAGCATTCTGAACCCCATCAATGTCAGAATTGAGGTAAACTTCCTACAAAGATCCCCCATGACCAACAGAAAATACTGTGTTTTCTGATGGCCTTTGGTGACCCCTCTGACACCCCCTTGCGACTCCCTCCAGGGGTCCCAACCCCTAGGTTGAGAAACGCTGATGTAAATCAAAATAATAATAATAATTTTATTATTAAACTTTATTTGTACCCCGCTAGCATCTCCCGAAGGACTCGATGCGGCTTACAAAGGCCGAGGCCTTAACACACAATACAACAATACAAACCTAGGCAAATTAAAAACAATTAAAGTAATCTAAACAACAACAAACAATGAACAATCCACTAAGACACAATAAAACTGGGCCGGGGCCAGAGTAAGGGTACAAGAGTTAAAAGTGCTGATGTGACGGGTGGAATATGAGTCTTATGGGCAAGTGCAGTGTGCAGCGGTCTTAGCTTTAATAAAATGCTTCTGGGACTTGGTATTGGAGGTTTCCTATTCGGGGAAGGCACATCGGAACAGCCAGGTCTTCAAGTTCTTTCTGAAGACTGCCAATGTAGGGGCCTGTCTGAGATCTTTGGGGAGGGTGTTCCAGAGTCGGGGGACAACCACGGAAAAAGCCCTGTCTCGTGTCCCCACCAAACGCGCTTGTGACGCAGGTGGGATCACGAGCAGGGCCTCTCCAGATGAACGAAGGGAGCACGTGGGTTCGTAGATGGAGATGCGATCACGCAGGTAGGCTGGTCCCAAACCGTTCAGGGCTTTGTAGGTAAGCACCTGCACCTTAAATTGGGCTTGTCCAGATGTGATGTCTTGGCGGTGGGTCTGTAGGTGGCTGTGGAGCCCTATTCTTGATCCACATCTTCTCCTGCAGTGAGGACATTGGCTTCCAGGTGGAAGGTGGTCCTGGTTAGAGTTGGCTTGACACGCCTTCCACTTGGCACGATTCTCTCTTTTGCCCTTTGTTCATGCCTCTTTGAATTACACAGCACTGCTGGTCACAGCTGACCTCCAGTTAGAGCATTCAAGGGCCAGGGCTTTCCAGTTCTCGAAGTCTATGCCACAGTTTTTAAGGTTGGCTTTAAGCTCATCTTCAAATCTCTTTTCCTGTCCACCAACATTACATTTCCTGTTCTTGTGTTTGGAATAGAGTAGCTGCTTTGGGAGATGGTGATCGGGCATTTGAACAATGTGGCCAGTCCAGCAGAGTTGATGGCGGAGGAGCATCGCTTCAATGCTGATGGTCTTTGTTTCTTCCAGCACACTGACATTTGTCCGCCTGTCTTCCCAAGAGATTTGCAGGATATTTTGGAGGCAACACTGATGAACTCGTTCAAGGAGTTGCCTCTGACATCTGTAGACAATCCACGTTTCGCAGGTATATAGCAGGATTGGGAGGACAATGGTTTTATAAACAAGCACCTTGGTCTCCCTGCGGATGTCCTGGTCCTCAAACACTCTCTGCTTCATTTGGAAAAATGACTCATGCCGAGTCCAAATAATCACTTGTGTTCGCTATTTGTAATGTATGAGCTGGAACTAATTTGTAGGATGAATGTTTCCTCACAAAATTAATATTCTTCAGTTTGGATTATCAAATGTATTCATAAGAGTTGCAACGGTCATGTTAGTGTAATTAAGTCAATGGAATCAACTAGCCACAAAAAGGTTACTTTTCCTGCTGGATGACTGTGTCGCACTCTTTTGCCATCTAGTTCTCTTTCCCCAAAGCTGTCAGCTTGAAACCAGCTTTGTTGCCTTATTCTCTTGCATTAACACTTTTTGCATTTAGAAAAAGGAAATGTATTATCATAGCAAATTCTCTGGAAAGTGGGATTACTGCTGTCAGAAAAAAATACAGTTTTTTCAGTCTGTAGAGCACTGTCCTGATGGGTAATCAGGAAAGAAATAGGTATGCCGTTAAGCTTAAATAGAGGATTGGGTTATTCAGAATTGCTTAGAAAAATGCTTTTAGGGTAAATAAAATTGTAATACCCTTAAAGCTAAATAACAACAGTGTTTATTTATCTCTTTTTCCCCCCAAGCAAAGCATAAGAAGGGATCGGATATTCTCCTGGTGTAAAGAAATTCTCCTGGTGTAAATCAGCACAGCTCTATTGCATCCAATAGTATTACCGTAAATGGACGATTTGGTCCTGTGGCTCTTTGCAAATCATCACCTTGCTATCAGAATCATGGGAAATCATATAACAGGATTTGATGAAAGCAAATCATATTACAGAGCAAATAAGGTAGGTCAGGGACATGAGGGAAACAGATAAAGAGTTTGTGTAATTTGTCGTCTTTGAACATTTTAATATTGGAAAAGCTACCAATTTGTCAAGTTGGCTTGGGGCTCAGGGCAGAGCTGCTAATCTTTTATGATTCTTTATGAGTACATTATTTATTACTAATATTATTTCTATTACCACTGGAAATCAGGAGGAGTACACCTGCCCTAGCAATACTCTTGGCCTAATCTTCTTTAGAGCTCTGCAGAGCATTACTAGATATAATCTAGCCCTCCCAGGTTAATGTCAATGCACTTATGGGCATAAACTCCTCTCCCAGAGAATTAGGTATTTTCCTATTATGAATGCAATACCTTTTCACTGAATATCACAAAAACCTCAGTGAAAAACCAATTGATTTCCAGCAACATACTGAAGAATTGGATGAGGAAAGTGCAAGGAAACTATTTTAAAAGTTTATGACTACTACACCATCAATTAACCTCATAGCCAAAGCACCCACAACCATTTCAGTCTCACAGTTTGGCTGATATCAAATTAGAGACTCCCCCAGGGCACACAGAAAACTGGGTGACTTGGAAGGCACTGAACAGACTGTGCTCTGGCACCATGAGATGCAGAGCCAACCTTCAGAAATGGGGCTACAAAGTGGAATCCACGACATGCGAGTGCGGAGAGGAGCAAACCACTGACCACCTGCTGCAATGCAACCTGAGCCCTGCCACGTGCACAATGGAGGACCTTCTTGCGTCAACACCAGAGGCACTCCAAGTGGCCAGATACCGGTCAAAGGACATTTAATCAACTACCAAGCTTGCAAACTTTGTGTTTTGTTTGTTTGTTTAAAAAATGAAATACAACTGTTTGGTTTGCTCCTGGCACAATAAATAAATAAATAAGCTTGAGTGGATTGGTATTCTGGTTTTTGTCAATTAAAATAGAGGTGAATGCAGAAAGAGTATTTACAGGGGACAAGGGAAGAGATTTCCCATTATCTTTCAGCAAATTTTGAGTACTCACAAAATTACACACAATACACACAATTTGGACACTGCACCCCTTACAGACCAACAAGTGACCATCACTCATAAACCCCTCCCAAAAACAGCAAAAAGGACTTAAAAACCTCCAAATGACAATACAGTGCATGCACAAAAATGACAGCTCCCAGCATCCCCAAGACCAGGCCCTTTAGGGGAAGAGGATGATCCAAATGCACTGCTTCCAATCTGCAAGCTTGCTTCTCCTTGGATTTCTTTGAGAGCACCCCAATCCAAACATATTTCCTGTTTCCTATTCCTGGACTGCAACTTCTAGCAATCCTCCAGATAGATAAGATAGATAGATTAGATAGAGATAGATAGTAGGTGGATAGATCAATCAGGAGGGCTGCTGGGAGTTGCAGTCCAAGAATAGGTAGAGAAGGAAGAAAGGAGAAAAAGGTAGGGGAAGGAAGGAAAGAGGTAGGGAAGGAAGGAAGAAAGGAAAGAAAGAAGGGAAGAAAAAAAGGGAAGGAAGGAAGGAGAGAAAGGGGGAGGGAAGGTTGGCCACAGCAACGCGTGGCAGGTACAGCTAGTTTCTTATAATTTTGCAAAAAACAAATTCAAAATCTTCAGAATCCATTCCAAGAATGCTTAGTGCATTACCAAAGTGCAACCATTTTGGTTAAAGTGGTATTTTAAAAAGCTCTAATTGGATCTTAGTATGAAAGAACCAGGCCATAAATAAGGAGACCTGGACAAACTTAGGGAGCTGTCCAACATAAGCAGAGATATGAGATCAGAATCCGTAATGGAGCAACTAGGGAACCATTCAGCAGAAATTGAAGTTGTGTAAAGGTGCTGTCCCTCCTGGAAATTTTATTCTAGCAATTGACAGACAATACTGATGTACCACAAATTTCCAAGTCATAGAATTGTTGTTTGCATTGATATAAGGTTGGAGAGGCTTTCAGCTGCCAAGTGAATCATGCACATGTGCTGATCTCCACCACTGGTCCATGTTTGACTCTTACCCTTGGACCCTGGGGTAGACAATGTAGCTTTCAGAACTAGTGTATGGTTCCATCATGGGGTGATTATTGATATTGCAACCTTTTTGGATAGGTTATTATTTGAGTAAGTGGCATTGGGCTCTTTGGGCTATAGTCCAAGTTCTGCTTCTTTTCTTTGGAGCTTTCTTCAGGAATGGAATCTGAGTACAGCTAGATCCTTGCTATGTACAATGTATGGTATTCAGTACCCTACAATACCTAAAGCTACAATACCTAAAGTTCTCTGAAGCCTATTACAGGGAAAAACAGCTGATTCCTAATCCATTTAAAACATAGACGTGTGCTTTTCACCTTAAGAACAAACAAGCATCCCGAGCTCTGAGGATTACCTGGGAAGGAATCCCACTGGAGCATTGCAGCACACCAAAATACCTGGGAGTTACCCTGGACTGTGCTCTGACTGTTGGAAACTAGGTCTGTTGGAAACTAGACCAGTGAGGTTTATATATCTGTGGAATGACTACAGATCCCAGTATTCTATAGGATGGAACCATGGCAGCTAAATTGGTATCTAAATATTCTAACTGTACAGTGTGAAAGAAATGTTTTTAAGTCCTTCCACTTACTGTGAGTGTTCTAGGTTATATGGCCATGTTCCAAAAGCATTATCTCCTGACATTTTGCCCACATCTGTGGCAGGCATCCTAAGAAGTTGTGAGGTCTTTTGGAAACTAAACAAGTGAGGTTTATATATCTGTGGAATGTCCAGGGTGGGAGAAAAAACTCTTGTATGCTTGAGGCAAGTTTGAAAGCTGCAATTGGCCACATTGATTAGCATTGAATGGCCTTGCAACTTCAAAGCGTGGCTGCTTCCTGCCTGGGGGAATCCTTTGTTGGGAGTTGTTAGCTGGCCCTTATTGATTCCTGTCTGGAATCCCCTTGTTTTTGAGTGCTGCTCGTTATTTACTGTTCTGATTATAGAATTTTTTTAAAATCTGGTAGCCAGATTTTGTTCATTTTCATGGTTTCCTCCTTTCTGTTGAAATTGTCCACATGCTTGTGGATTTCAATGGCTTCTCTGCATGGTGGTTGTTAGAGTGGTTCAGCATTTCTGTGTTCTCAAATAATCGTCTTGAGTCCAGGTTGGTTCCACTTGTTGATTGTGTCCTCTGTCATCTCACAATGGGTGGAATTGGAGTTAATGGTAGTTGCAGGCAAAGCCAAGGTTCCTCTTGGGATTTATTATTAAGATAGCAAAGACATATGCAAGCCAATCAATCATAGTTTCCAGCATCAGTTTTTAAAATTATTTTTCAAGGTATTCTGTTGATTAATCTTTTTGTCAATTTAAAAAAATCGAACATTTTAAACAATTACAGTGAAAACACTCCTTCCCTGCAGCTCTGAACAGGAAAAGTATGGACTGAATGTGGGTTGTTGTAAGTTTTTCGGGCTGTATGGCCATGTTCCAAAAGCATTCTCTCCTGATGTTTTGCCTGCATCTATGGCAGGCATCCTCAGAGGTTGTAAGGTCTGTTGAAACTAGGAAAATGGGGTGTATATATCTGTGGAATGTCCAGGGTGGGAGACTGTTGGAGGTAGGTATTTATCATATCAGGAGCAAACCAAACAGTTGTATTGTATTAAAAAAAACAACAAAGTTTGCAAACTTGGCATTCTATTAATTAATTAATTAATTTATTTATTTATTTGCTGCATTTGTTAACCGCCGCTATCAGCCCTAGGGCGACTCGCGGCAGTGTACAACATATAAAAAACAATTTACAATAAGCTACAACGACAAAAACCAACATATCACTAATACACAGTCATCTAATTACACTAAAAATATCCGCTCCGTCTTATCGTAGAATCATAACCAATATCGTAGTCCATATTCCGTTCCAGTTGTCATTTCCAGTTACTGTAGCACTCAGTTAAATGCCTTCTCGAATAGCCATGTCTTCAGGCTCTTACGGAAGGACATAAGGGAGGGCGCCTGTCTGATGTCAACAGGGAGGGTGTCCTTTGACCAGAAGCTGGCCACTTGGAGTGCCTCTGGTGTTGCTATAAGAAGGTCCTCCATTGTGCGTGTGGCAGGGCTCAGGTTGCATTGTAATAGGTGGTCTGTGGTTTGCTCTTCTCCGCACTCGGATGTCATGGACTCCACTTTGTAGCCCCATTTCTTAAGATTAGCTCTGCATCTCGTGGTGGCAGAGCACAGTTTGTGCAGTGCCTTCCAAGTCACCCAGTTTTCTGTGTGCCCAGCGGGGAGTCTCTCATTTGGTATCAGCTATGGATTGAGGTTCTGGGTTTTAGCCTGCCACTTTTGGACTCTCACTTGCTGAGGTGTTCCTGCGAGTGTCTCTGTAGATTTTAGAAAACAATTTATTGATTTAAGTTGTTGACATGCTGGCTGATATCCAAACAGGGGATGGGCCAGAAGTGGTGTAAATGTTTCAGTTGGCCACCTTCATCAATATTTGATGGCCTAGCAGTTTCAAGTTGTGGCTTCTTACTGCCTGGGGGACTCCTTTGTTGAGAGGTGATGGACTGAATGTTGTAAGTATTTAAAGCAAGGTTTCCTCTGCCTTTAAAAATGTAATATTTGCTTTCACCCTTAGATTGTTTTCTGCTATGAAGGCATCTGTAGCCGAGACAACTTGAAACCCTGTTGTCATTTGTAAGTGGAGTCAAACCCTTTTAAAAGTGGGCTATTGTCCTTTTTCGAAATATACCTCGCTCTTTTGAGCAGTAAGTCCTTTCTCCAAAGGGTTAAACACTTTATTTAGATGGCTTTGTTTGTTACATTTTAGTGCTTTGCTTGTTCTGAGAATTAATGAAAGATAAGCTAAAAGTTCATTTATAAGAGTATTAAAGGATAATTATGATGGAGTAAATGCGGGGGGTCACAAAGCATTATGATGAACAGCTACATAGCATTCAGCTTGGGAAACTGGCGAAAATGCATCCAGTGGTCGATACCAAATACGAACCCATGAATTCCATCAGACGTGGACCATGCCTTCTTTGTCTTTTATTTTTTTATTAAACTCATTTACTGTCTCCTTGTTCCGTTTTAATTAAAACGTGAGCTATTTGGAATTTTCCGTTCATCTGCCCATAATGGCAACTCACTCCCGGCAACTCAAATTAAAGTTGAAGGATCGTGAATATGTGACCTTTTAATATCAACAAAATAATAAAAAAGATTTGGGTAGGAAATCTGTTTCAATCAGATTAGAAGAAAAGTGGGTAAAGCTGATTACAAGCCCACTAAACACTGTCTTTAGGCAGAGTGTTTGTTCACGAACAATAGCGTTAATTCTACTTTAACAAGTATTACCAGGAAAATCAATAATTAATGGGAACGCATTATTAACTTGTAAGTGTAGGTGTAGAGAAAGTGAAAGAGAATGGATTGCCCTCTTTTAACATGACCTATTAGATGGATAAACTCCACCTAGAGCTGAAGCTGAGTGGCTGGGGTTGTGAACGTGGACTCTTTTCCTTTTCAAAAGGAAAATACTGTATTTCATCGCATAATAGTTGCCACCATGTAATAGTCGCACCTCCATTTTAATAGACTTTCCCCCCTTTCTTCACATAATCATTGAAGGTAATAATAATAATAATAATAATAATAATAATAATAATAGTATACTTTATTTATAACCCACCATCATCTCCCAAGAGGGGACTCGGAGTGACTTACATGAGGCCAAGCCCGTTGATACATTACAGCAAAAAAATACAGAATGGCACAAAAAAACATCACAATAAAATAAGTAAAACATACAAGTAAAATAAAACAGTGCAAAATAACAAAGTGAAAAATCAAACACAGTGGGTGGGGCCAAATGTACGACATAAAATGATAAAACTCTGGATGAGATAACAATGAAAAAAAGTATATTTGTAAGGGTAGTGTTAAATAAAGCAAAACAAAACCAGAGCTCCCCTCAAAGACAGTTTAAACAAACTTGATCTCTCTCTGCTTGCTTTCCTCCATAGGACAGTTTAAACACATGGGGAGGTCTCTCTCCCTCTTCTTTGTCTTGGAGATAAGAAGACAGGTTCTTTTAAAAGAAAATCTGGAAACTGACAAACACGAGGCACCAATTGTTTTCCTCACATAATAGTCACCCCCCCCTTTTTTGCTCAAAAAAGAGGATAAAATTCTACTATTATGCGATGCAATAAAGTAAGTGATTAGCTAGCCCTTCTGTTCATGGAGATATATGAAAGGAAATAAACTTACACTCACTTTCATGTCATCTAGACGAAGGGTGGAAAACTGTGGAATATGAGGAGACCTTGGAGTGCTCCCCTCCCCGACCTATACCTGTTCCTGCAAAAAATCAAAATAAAAAAATGATTTGCTTGCAAATGTCCTCTGGGGCATGGAGATATATTTTCAGGCCTTTCTGGGCTCCTCCATGGCATTTCCCCCCAAAAATTCACAAAATTTAATTTTGACTTGAGGGGACTCCAGCAGTGCTCCAGACATGTTGGTATTAGAACCAGGAATAAGATGGGCAAGACTAGAAATTCGAGAGGGCTGGACATGGGTTTGTGCAAAAAGCAGATTATAGAGCCAGGGTTGGGGTAAAGCACTGAGTTCACTATAATGATGAATTTGGGCTGGGCATTCATGGACAGGGCCCTAACCATTATCAAACGCATAGTGGAGCATCCAGGTTTTGAGGTCCCTGTGGTAGATGGACAGAGTTGGTGCTAGCCTAATCTCCCTGGGGACTTACTTAGGTGATCCCTCGCTTTCCGAGGATGATTGTCTTCCAATATTCTTGTGGGTCCGTATGTGGCTGTGGAGCCCTATTCTTGTTCTGCATCTTCTTCCGCAGTGAGGGCATTGGTTTCCAGGTGGAAGGCGGTCTTGGCCGGGGTTGGCTTGATGTGCCTTCCTCTTGGCACGTTTCTCTTTTTCACCCTCCACTCGTGCCTCCTCAAATTCTGCAGCACTGCTGGTCACAGCTGACCTCCAGCTGGAGCGGTCAAGGGCCAGGGCTTCCCAGTCCTCACTGTCTATGCCAGAGTTTTTAAGGTTGGCTTTGAGCCCATCTTTAAATCTTTAAATCCTCTTCCCTGGAGAAGAGGTTCCAGGGCTGGGAAGCCACCACTGAAAAGGCCCTCTCTCTCATCCCCACCAACCTGGTTCATAGGGAAAATGTGGTCATGAAAGTGGGTAGTGCCTAAATTGTTTAGGGCTTTTTAGGTAATAACCTGCACTTTGAATTGGGACTGGAAACTTATTGGCAATCAGTGGAGCTGTTTTAATAGGGGTATTGTCCATTTCCTATTAGATCCAGGCAGCAATCTGGCTGTCGACCTTTGCACTAGTTGCAGTTTCCAGGCCATTTTCAAAAGTAGCCACTGTTGTATCACAGAAAAGAAACACTTCAGTCCTTAAACACCACATCAGTATAGTAAAATCAGCAAGCAATTTATTGAAGCATATATGTAAGCAAAGCAGTAAAAATTGTAAAAACAGTATAGTCCAAAACAGTGTAGTCCAAAGATACAAGATAGTCCATGAACTTTGAGGTATAAAGGTAAAAGCACAAGATCCAAGGATGCAAAATCCAGAGAACAAGACAGCACGGGAATCCAATATATGATGCAAGAATCTGGCAAAACTGGGAACATGAAACTGGAAATCCACTTGGAAACAAGACTGTCATGAAGTTTCAATATTGATGAGACTGAGCTAAAACCTTTCCTTTGTACCAATATAAAGCTTTTCCTGCCCAAGAACTGAAAGGAAAGCATTCCGCTTGCCCTTACAACCACATAAGGATTTCTTAACTTTCTTTTCCAACAGATGGATTGACCTTTGTCGATCCTGAGAACTCTGACTCATTTTACAAAAGTCTTTTCTCTGTCTTAACACTCATTAAATTCTGCACCTGACAAATTATCCTCCAAAGACAGTTTCTCAGAAAAAGACTCTGGACCTCCCCCAGGAATTTGACCTTGTGAATCTGTAGGAGAAGCACTTCATTCATGAGATACCTTTCAGCAAGGCCTTGGCTTGACTCAGGCCCAGAACCCGCATCCCCATTGACATTGGACACAGGCTCAGGACACATTGCCATTGACATCACAGGCTGAACTATAACCAGCCCACATAGAGTGCATTGCAGTAATCCAGTGTGGATGTAACTAAGGCGTGGACCACTGTGGCCAAGTCAGGCTTCTTGACATATGGTTGCAGCTGGTGCACAAGATTTAATTACAGTAGGTCCTCCACTTTTGTGGATCTTAGGGGTGAAAGACCCCAGCAAAAAAAATGGAAAAACCACAAATGAAAAACCTACTATTTTTAAACCTGAGAGAACACTTCAGCAATTCAACACTGATAGGGGCATTTTAGAATTGCTGAAGGTCAGAAATGATTTGAAGGCTCACATCAACAACAACCTTCACACCAACTAAGATCTTCAATTTATCTTAGGGGACACAGAGCAGACTACATGGAGAACACAGCTTTGTCTTCCATATGAAACAAAGAGCCACAACTGACAAATTGCTCTGTCCACATCACCCCTTATCTGCTCTCCAGGGGCAACTCACCACTCTGCCAAAAGGTAATGTCCTTTCAAAAAATATTACTGTTGTCATTTCAAGCAAGAATAACCATTCAAATAATGAAAAGGAATTGTACAGCAGTCCAGCCATAGTAACGCTGAGTGCCATGACAGGGATACTAAATGTTGTAAATCAAACAAGACTTAACATTGAGGGGGCAGAAGAGCCCTTGGGCCAATCTGTTCTGCTTTCTGACATAGTTAAGTGCCCTCTTAATAGGTTTCTTGTTTTCTTCCTTTCAGGAATTGAAGTGGCATGTGTAAAAGCATGTGAACTGATCGCATCTTCACCAGCTTCCCTCCCCACATCGGTCCTTTTTCATTAAAAAAACCCCTAAACAAACTCTCATCTGTTCTTCGCATATGGCTCCATGTGTGTGTGTGTGGGTACATGCGTGTGACTTGTCACTGGAGTAGGTCATTGCAACAGATGCCAAACAGATAATAGTTTTGGGAAGACAATATACTTCCAGATTATACAGATGTTCTGTACAAGGGAGAGGAGGTGGTGTTGCAAGAAATCTTACTCTCAGACAGCACATATCCATTTGCTTTTAGTGACGCTTGAGCCAACACAACCTTTTGAGAACTGGGCTGTTTTTCTAGAGCAGTGAGTACATTCACCCAGTGACAGAAATCCCATGTGTTGCAGAACATCCAGGTTTAGTTCTGGGCATTTCCAGGAAAAGGCTGGGGACATTTTAGAGAGTTGCTTTCCATCGGTATAGACCAAGGGTTAGCCCCTTCCAAGGGCCTGGTGAACCCAACCAATCGGGGATTGCACCCTCTCCACCATTGCTATGCAAGAACTTGTCAGAATAGCTGCAACAAAAAACGAAATATCACTTGTCATTAAGAATAATAATAATAATAATAATAATAATAATAATCTTATTAAAGTACAACACCTCTTTATATAAATCAAAGCACATGGGAGCATACACTTTGTTTGGAAGCAAATCAGCTCTTTCGGCTAACTTCAAGAAGCCTTAATAGGCTCCCAACAAAGTTTGTAGTCTTCCCACACTTCGTTTCAAGGCACAGCAAATATTGTTGCCTCTAGTGATGGTGGTTGAGATCTTTGTAGTAGTCTGGGAAAAAAGTTAAGAGAAATTCAGAAATGACCACACACAATCATTCATTCCCCAATGTTGATATAGATTGGAGTGTGAAGTTGTGGTACTTTCAATATCTGGACCTATCATGATCCCTTATTATTATTATTTATTATTTAGAGGTTTTCTATACCGGCCTTCTCAACCTGGAGGAGGGACTCAGGTCGGTTTACAGCATATATAAAGTACAATCATATAAAAGAACAACAAGTACAATCATTACATATTAAAATAGTACAACACAGTACAATAAAAACATCATCATTACATCATTACAGTTTCCTACGCCAAATTGTCGATCCAGTCAAAGTCATAGTCATGCTCGTAGTCACAGTTCATCATAATTCATCACAGGGAAAGGTTCTAGGTTCAGTCCCCGAATGCCACATTCCAGAGCCAGATTTTTAGTGATTTCCTGAACGTCAGGAGGGAGGGGGCAGATCTAACCTCTAGTGGGAGGGAGTTCCAAAGCCGGGGAGCCACCACTGAGAAGGCCCTGTCTCTCGTCCCCACCAACCGTGATTGTGAGGGTGGTGGGACCGAGAGCAGCCCCCCCCCGGAAGATCGTAATAGCCTTGATGGTTCATAGGGGAGAATCCGTTCGGACAGGTAAACTGGGCCAGAGCCGTTTAGGGCTTTATAGGTCAAAACCAGCACTTTGAATTGTGCCTGGAAGCTGATCGGCAGCCAGTGGAGCTGGTGTAACAGAGGGGTCATATGGTCTCTGTACCCCGCCCGTTACCAATCTGGCTGCCGCACGTTGGACTGATTGAAGCTTCCGGGCAGTCTTCAGAGGCAACCCCACGTAGAGAGCATTAGCATTAGATGTCCTGGCAGGGTTAAGGGCCAAAACATCTGAAGAGTCACATCTTTGGTGTTGACAGGACTGAACTAGATGCCTAGTGGTCTGACACATTACAAGGCAATAAAGAAGCAAATGAATCGGGTTCATACTATAGACTCTAAATGAGGCTTCATGTCTATTCAAGCCTCAAAGTTACTGCAGTAGTTCTCAGTTCTGACAACTTCTACAAGAAGCTGTGATTGAAATTTCTGTCCAGCCCATGTCCTATTTTTCAGCTCTGACTAAACCTGAATACAGCTTTGACTGGACTTGAATACTGCTCCAACTGGACATACTATTTTGTAGACCTTCCAGCTTTCCTCTCTCTTCACCTTCCAGTCACAAAAAAGGCTGACTCTTGCAAGAACCAAAAGTGCCTTACCCGAGGTTCTGCCCCTGAGGGGACTGTTAAAGGGACAGAGCAACAGAGGATTCAAATACAAAGAGCTGTCTAGACTGACCCCCAGAAACTCTACATAAAGTATTAATCCCACTAACTAAAAAGGGCTTAACTAGAGGTAAACAGTGAGGGTCTTCATGGGGCACGATAGTGGTGATGATATTCAAGCACTAATGGGCTTGGAGATTTCAGAATCTGAAGGACTGCCAGTGCCTGTCCCAAGATAACACTAAGTTGTTTCCAATTCATTATGAACATTGCAATGGAGTTTTTCTTGACAAGATTTGTTTGTCATTGCTTTCCTCTGAGACTGAGAGAATGTGATTTGCATGCTTGCATGGTAGAGTGGGGATTTGAACCCTGTTCTCAAACTACTACACCATATTGGCTCTCATTGATAAATCAATAGCAAAAAAACACAAATTATATCACTTACTGTATACACTTATGTATAAGTATAGACATTTTAGTTGACTTAGGACTTCATCCCACAGTTTTAGGTCTCTGTTTCCATGCACTTTGGAATTGAGGCCACACAGGAGTCCCACATAAGCCAGTAAGGGAACTTCCAGTGGGACTCTGTAGGGCTTCTTTTCCATAGTGCATGGAAACAGAGCCCTAAAGCTGTTTTCAGGAGTTGGGTAAAACCTACTTCAAATGGGAGAAAGCGTCACAAAGTGGGGGAGAAACAGACCTTGTCGCAGAAGGGATGTGGGATGATTTGCCATCCCAAAAGAGGGGGAAGATGGGAGGGAACAAACAGTACCCTCTGCTTTCTCCCACTCTCCCTGTCCCCTGCCACACTCATGGGATGAGATCTTTATCCACATTCAGTGTAAGTCCTGTACCTTAACTCTTATCCAAAAAAGGAACCATGCCCTTCTCTGTGTAGAGGGGTGAAAACTGAGAGCTTAGTCCATTCCATGAGGACCTAAAAGAAGCACTCATCCTCTCTACTCTTTCTGCTGTGGTGCTGCTTCTGGCCTTTTGGAATGCTTGGGTGAGAAAATTGCCACTTGTGACAGTGCTGACACTTTCTTCTCTCTATGGGGTGACCCTTGACTTATTCTTGGGTCATATCCAAATCCATAATTTTGACCCCCAGAATCATCCTTGACTTATACATGAGGTCAGCTTATATATGAGTATGTGTGGTAGTTCTTTGATATTGAGGTTATTCACACCTCTTCTCTTCAGTTAATAATATCATACTGGCTTGCCTTTGGTGTAAAGCGTTGGGTCTCAACCTGTGGATCCCCAGATGATTTGGCCTTCAACTCTCAGAAATCCTAACAGCTGGTAAACTGGCTGGGATTTCTGGGAGTTGTAGGCCAAAACACCTGGGGACCCACAGGTTGAGAACCACTGGTGCAGAGGTTTGGATTGAAATGTGCTTTATGAACTTCTGTGGGTCTGGATATAAATGGTGATTAGAGGCCAAAGGACATATTTGGTGTGATCCTTTTGACATGGAGTGCCCTTATCTCTGTCTCTTTTCATGCGCTGCATGGAAAGGATGGAGACAGCCCACGCATGAAGTGAAAAAACAGTATTTGACTTGATTGTGAGACACTGTTAGTTTTGCAGATCTCTTCACTAACTGATTGGTTTACTTGATTAGAAAGCTAGAAGAAGAAGCCATTATCTGGGGCTAGGAAATAGAAGCAATCTGATTATTTGAAGCTGCCTTTCCTCTGGAATACGTAAAAACCAAGCTGTTGGTGTCAGACAGGGACAAAGAGCAGAAATCACAATGCAGTTCATGAAACCCACTGAAAAAAATGGAAACAGTAAAAAACCTTCTAAGATTGGACTTAAATTGTCTCGTATTGGAAATGTTTCCCCTGATTATCCAAAAGATTGTTTTGACAGGTTACCCACAGCAAGTGTGTAAAGAGTTTGTGTAAAAGGTAGATCCTCAATTCTTAGTATGAATTGCAACTCATGATAGCAAGTGTATTCATTGGCTAAAGTGGAAAATGCCAGTAATGCCAACTTCTTTCCTCGCTTTCACCATGTGGCACAATCTTTTGGAAAGGGATGTTGATCAGTTCTTCCTGAAATGACTGGGATGTTCTCCAAATCTATTCCTTCCAGGTTCACCTTATGCCAGATCTGTCTCTCATTCGGCTCCCCTTAATAGCAAGCAAACTATTAGAGCAAGTGTCACGTGCACCAATCCGCAGTAGGGCCTGAATTTGGGAAAGTTACTTTTGGGGATGATAACTTCCAGAATCCTCAAGCTGGCATGGCTTTGGATATTCTAGGAGGTGCTGTTCCAAAAAGTAACTTCTTAAACTGGCCTACCAAGGTATTTGTGGATGTAATATGTCTGTTTGTGATACCCTTATGATATTGAAGAAGCAGGGTGGGTTCCCACTGGAAAAATAGGGAATTGCCAAGCCCAAGAACTCAATATGCACAAACTTTCTTCCTCTGCACATTCTTTCAAAAGTTTGTGAGAGCAAACTTTCAGTGTTAATAGATTGGCATGGCTTTCTCAAACTGCAACAGTTTTGTGGAGGGAATTCGCCTGCAAGAAGCAACATGCAGGGGCCATGCAGCAGTGTCAGCTCCCTGACAATTGGTGACACTTGAGGCTTTCAGCAAAAAGAACAGATTGAAGACAGATTGTGCAGACGATGCGCTGCGGTGCCACATAGATAGGGAGTGGCTACAGAGATGACATTTAATCATTCAACATTAACACAAGACATCTGTCACCATACTCAGCTGTGATGGGGCTTTGCGGCCGCTCGGAGCAAAAACAATATGTTCTGGACTCATAATCACTTGGGGGAAATTCTACTTTTGCAAAGAGTTCTTTTAGTGACCAATATAAATCCGTATATTTTATTATAGCAATCCCAACTCAAATCCTTCAATAAATGGAGTTGTTATTAATGTGCAGCTGTTAAATAATAACGACAAAAAGCAATAAAAGTGAATCCCTAATCGGGCTGATTCCGAATGGATAGAACCAAAAAGCCAAAATAAATGCTTACAGATTTTTATTATTATTTTAAATACATGTTTTATCTTTTTCCAATCCTTGTTTTTGCCTTGATTTGTAAAGGGATCATTTTATAATTTGTTTGCTTCAATTTATATGACTATGCATACCCAAGATAACATAAATAATCTCTACATATATGTATGTTTGTGCATGTTCGAAAGATATCAACATTAGCATTTAAAGATGTTAACAAAAATAGTAGGCATATTGCAGTAATACAACAGTGCCATAAAAAAACACCAGCAAACAGAAAATAACATATATCATTTAAAAAGCTCTAAATAAAACATCAGATTTTTGGATGCCTTGTAAGTGAGACACAGGTGAGATGCAATTAATCTAAACCTAATGAAGAATTACAGGTTTAGAAAATGACAGGTTCAGGTAGACACCTTTTAAAAATAGTTTTAAAATAGTTTCCAAATATTATAGTCTTGTCAGTATATTATCATGATGGTGTATTATCCAGTAGGTGCTGCAGATCCTCATAGGACTGATCTACTTCTGCTTCATCAGCAGCTGTGGTTAGGGCATATATTTGGATCACTGTGATGTTAAATGGCTTGCCTTGAATTCGAATTGAGACAATTCTATCATTTTTTGGATTGTATCCAAGCACCGTTTTAGTGACTTTATTATTAATTATGAAGGCTACTCCATTTCTTCAGTGTTCCTCTCATCCACAGTATTAGATCTGGTGGTCATTTGTTGTGAAGTGGTGCATTCCAGTTCATTTCAGTTCACTGACCCCCAGAACATTTATCTTTAATCTTGACATCCTTCCCTGCAAATCTTAATGCTCATGTTGCTTCACATGAGAAAATACAGATTTTCAAAGGGAGTGGCCCTTATGGCCCTTTCCAACTTCAAGTTCCAAGATTTTATGGTTGTAAGCATTTTTTCAAATAACCTGGATCCAATTAAAAAGGTAATCATTAAGTAATGAAGCCCGGTTCCTCAGAGTTCAGAAAGGACACTTTTTTGGATCGACAACTCATAAGACATTGCAGCCAGCATTCTCCAACATCATGCAACAAAATGCATGACATTGAGAGGTTTTACCTTTGAAGAAGGCAAAATGCAGTTGTTTGAATGCTGGTGAGAGGGTATCCAGAAGGGAAACTGGAACCAAACCTCAGCAGATATCAAGGGCCTACTATACTGATGGAGAGAGTCTCAAAGCTGTAGCCTGATTATGTGTGAGCTCACATTTGTGCTACAGCAATCAGGCAAAATGCAGGAACACGTTTCAGTGAAATTTCCTTTGATTATATTGAATCAATTTTATTGATGGATTTATTTTACATGTTAATCTCATCAAATATAACTATCATTTTTTTTTGTTTTTTTCACGTCAGGAGCAACTTGAGAAACTGCATTATGTTTTTGTGTGTGAGAGTGTGTGTCTCAGGAGCCCTCAGTGGCTCAGTGGGTTAAACCCTTGTGCTGGCAGGACTGTTGACCAAGAGGTCAGTGGTTTGAATCCAGTGAGAGAGTGAGCTCCCATCTGTCAGCTCCAGCTCCCCATGCGGGGACATGAGAGAAGCCTCCCATGGGATGGTAAAACATCTGGGCGTCCCCAGTTGCCAAACTCAGAGTCAACTTGAAGGCTCATAACAAACAACAACATCTCACTATTCCTCCAAAGAGTTCTGAATGGTGTAGTGTTTTCCAGTGCTCTCCTTCACTACAATCCTGCAAATCAGGTAAAGGTGAGAATTATGAATATTGTCCAGTCAGCTAAGAGTTGGACAGAGGTTAGACTATCCATAATGGATATGTTCTTACAGTTGTTGATTCTAGCAATACCTTTGTGATCATTTTTCATAGTTTCATCTGTATCTATTGTATTTGCTGGCAGTTGTCTTGAATCCCAGTTGTTGAAGAAAAAAAATTGGATAAAAATGAAATAAACTTTAAATCCCATCCCTCCCTCCTCCTTGGAGATGCAGCCCATTTCCCTGCTGTATGTGTGACAGAGCTCCCCACCACTACCATTTTTGCAGTCCAAAGTGGACAGTAGAACAAAGGTGTTGGGGTTCAGCCTGAGTTTGAACTTGAACCTGATTCTCTGTTTGTTCCTCCTGATGCTAATGAAAGTATATTTACTGATGCTAGTGGAAATGTACCTTTTGATGCCAATGCTCCTGAAATTAGTTAGTGAGGAAGAAACTGCTGTAGGTTTGGAAAATGCCAATGTTCCTGAAATTAGTGAGGAAGGAACTTCTGTAGATTTGGAAAATGAAAGTACCAGTGTTCCTGAGAATGTTTCAGAGGGAGACCTTGAACTTTCCCTCCCTTCTGCACCTGTTAACTGTAATGACAACAGAAGGGGCCAAATTTGGGAAGACAGAAGTAAATCACTCAGTTTGCGTCGATCCTCCCGAATTCAAGAATTAAAAACATTGGCTTCAAAAAGAAGGGCGGTTCACAGAACCAATTCTTGAGTTTTAATTGCATTACGCCGGGCTGATTGTCTCAGTTCAGGCATCGTTTCAGAATTGATGAAGACCTTGGCAGTTCTCCCGGATCCCTGGCCATAGTTTGGGAAGATTTCTAGGATATCAAGTACGGATAGTGGATTGCTAACAGATTCCAGTATTTCCCAATGAGGCTTTTGGTTTTGCTTTGTCCATTTAAATTCATGTTTGCTGATTTTGCTGTGGCTTTTGACTTGCATTTTTCCTTTATTTTGTAACCATTTTTCTTTAATAAAAAAGGATTGTTTTTCACAGCCAAGTGTGGTGGATAGTTATCTTAGGGCCTCGTTCCCTGCTCTGGATTGCAACAAAAGGACCTATTGAACTTTTGGTGGGTTTCCATCCCCTCTTGTGGGGAGTGTCATATTTTATGTCCATTTCTAAGATGGATCAGCTGAGACAAAGAGATAGCTTAGTTTATTTGGAGATTGTTGTTTATTCGTTCAGTCGCTTCCATCTCTTCATGACTTCATGGACCAGCCAGAGCCTTCATGACTTCAGAGCCACCCCCAGCTCCTTCAGAGTCAAGCCAGTCACTTCAAGGATACCATCCATCCATCTTGCCCTGGTCGGCCCCTCTTCCTTTTCCCATCCATTTTCCCAAACATCATTGTCTTCTCCAAGCTTTCCTGTCTTCTCATGATGTGGCCAAAGTACTTCATCTTTGCGTCTAATACCCTTCCCTCCAATGAGCAGCCGGGCTTTATTTCCTGAAGTATGGACTGGTTGGATCTTCTTGTGGTCCAAGACTCTTTCAGAATTTTCCTCCAACACCACAGTTCAAAAGCATTTATCTTCCTTCGCTCAGCCTTCCTTATGGTCCATAAGGAATCTATAGGTTGCTATGGGGAATACCATTGCTTTAACTATGTGGATCTTTGTTGCCAGTGTGATGTCTCTACTCTTCACTATTTTATCAAGGTTGGTCATTGGTCTCCTCTCAAGAAGTAAACGTCTTCTGATTTCCTGGCTGCAGTCTGCGTCTGCAGTAATCATTTGGAGATACAATGAATGAAGTTGTAAGAAAGATTGGACTGAACTCATCTCCCTGTCTCCTACAATTAGCCAGGATATTTTCTACTGAAGTGAATTAAAGATGGTGCACATGTATAGCTGTTACCACCAGAAGGAAGCAGTAATGCACAACTGTTAATTCAAGTTGGGGTGTCAGACTGCGTTTGGAAGAAAATGACAGCTATTGGTGAAGTCAAGATGTGACAGAAGCTACGGTTATCTTATGGTCATATGTCTATTTAAATTTTTAGACTGGGTAACTTATTCACTCTAAGCACTGTTTTATAAGGGGGCACTTCCCTCTGAAAATTAATACCATCTGGTAAGCCATCCAGTTATCAAACTTGGAAAGTAATTAATAGAGAAGTATTCCTGAGAATGCTTGTCGCCCAGTGTATGCCAATTAGAGATGGGTGAACTGGTCAGGAGACATGGAAAGGATCAGACACACTTTAACCCAGATTTTGAGCTGTGCTGAATTCCATGCCCATTAGAAACTCAAGGTCTTTGCCTCTTTTTAATCCTCATTACCACTGGTATTATTCTGTGTTTAATAACAGTTTTACTGAATTATAGACAAAACAATTAAAGACATCCAGATGTATTGTTAGTCAACAGCCACCATATGTTCTAAGTACATTATATTTTATCACCTCTGGCACTCTGTTCACTTATGTTCATCTCTGATACATAATCTATTGATCACACTACTGCCCACTATGTGCAGGAGAAAATGGAGATTGAAATGAATGTGAGTGAGTGTATTTGGATGCTCTCCCCTTGGGGGTTGTGGTGAAACTCTTTCTGTGCATCACTGCCTGATGGTTCTGCTCCATTCTCCCAGATCATGATCCTACAAGGCAAAGATATTCATTATCCTCCCAGTTGTGCCACAGCTTCTTTGGTGGCATGTTGTGTGATTAGAAAGCCAGTGAAGTATAGTGGTTTGAGCACTGGACAATAACTCTGGAGACCAGGGTTCATATCCTTGCTCAGCCATAGAAACCCTTGAGCAAATTGCACCTTAGAAGAAGGCAAAGGCAAACCTGCTCTGAATAAATATTTCCAAGAAAACCCTGTGACAGGTTCATCTTGGTGTCAGAAATGACTTGAAAGTACACAACAATGCCGTGATCAGATTTTTTTTTCATGTCAGGAGTGACTTGAGAAACTGCAAGTCACTTCTGGTGTGAGAAAATTGGCTGTCTGCAAGGACATTGCCCAGGGGACGCCTGGATGTTTTGACATTTGACCATCCTTGTGGGAGGCTTCTCTCATGTCCAGGCCTGTAGCCAGAGGGGGAGGGGTTAGGGGTTCAACCCCCCCCCCCCTAAATTTTTCATGTAAAAAAAAAACCTGGTTTACTCATGAATTTTAACTAGTTATCCAAATCCCCATGCTAAGTCTATGAGATGCAAAAAAATTAAAAGAGTCCCTCCAGAACTGCAAGCACTATCTCAAGCAAATATTGACAATTTATTCACACTGTCATTACTTGCAGCAATAGCCGATGTAGTGAAGCAACCAAGTTGGGGGGGGGGGTGTTGAATACTCTCATTAAGGAGGCCAGACTTGGTGGAGGTGGTTGACAGGGGCGGAGCTGCAGGCTACTGAAGGCTGCTCTGCCCCCTGCTGTGCTCTTTGCTTCAGTGAGAGCTAGGAGGCAGGTTTCAACAACCCCCCCCCCCCCCCCAATTTTCAACTCTCTCCGAATTTTTTTTCTGGCTACGGCCCTGCTCATGTCCCCACATGGGGAACTGGAGCTGACAGAGGGATCTCATCTGTGCTGTCCATGGATTCAAACCTTTGATCTGTTGGTCTTCAGTCCTGCCAGCACGAGGGTTTAACACATTGCACCTCTGGGGTCTCCTCTGTGATCAAATGCTAAACTATTATTATTAACTCTTAAAATTATAATTGATTTTTAAAAACAATTTTGATTACCATTTTTCTCCCACTGATGTCAGTGAGAGGGAACTATCTTATATCCTATCTGGGATGATGTAAAGTTGTGGCAGCAGTTGAGCCACAGGAAATGATCAAATGTTGTGGCATAAACATGCCTCTCATATCACATCCACAACTCTGTCCTGTTTCAGCAATTCTATATGATTACTTCACTGGTAGAAGTGCTCAGCAGTGCATCTGAGATATTTCATTAGTAAATATCATAAAGGCAACAGTTTCTGATTTTGGAATCTGCATAGGATCAGACATCAGTTGGAACTTGGATGGGAGACTGCCAACAATATTTCCTCTTAAGAAAACCCAATAAAAATGGGATCACCATAAGCTGACAGTAATTTGAAGGCACACACACACCCACATAATAGTCATGGTAGCATATTTAACCTTTTGCCACCATAGTGAGAACTCTACCAAATCTACAACTGGTGCCTCATGTGCCCTTATAGCAGGCAATCCTGAAGTCCCCCAGATGATATTGAACAACAGCTTCCAGCAGCTCGAGTCAGCAAAGACAAACATGAGAACTACTGGATATTGGAGTCCAACAACATCTGCAGGGCTGCATGATTCCCACTCCTGCTTTATAGGCTGATATTTTACTGATGTTGTTAATTTCAGTGAAAATGTTGCCCAGAGATTACACTGGATTAGCAACCACTAGCATCACATCATCTGCATACTGTACAATTATCCCCTCCATTTTATTAATTGATTAATTATAAGCCACAGTTATGATATCATTTTGAAGTATATTTGGTGACAGATGTTTGCTAAACCAGGGAGGCTAATGGGGAATGTGAATAATACGTTTGTTTTTCCTTGATAGCTTAACTGTTTAAAATAATTTATGCTCTTATTCAAAAGACTAGTGTTTTATCTATCACCATGTCCCTGTTTTAGCAAAATTTAGAGCATATTCTTTTTAAAAATATGATTTATTTCTAGATTTGTTTCTCTAATTTTTAGCAATTATAGCTAGACAGAAGATAGCTGTACTTAAAACGTAAATAGAGGTTAGATGGCCATCTGTCAGAGATGTTTTAGCTGTGAATTTTTTGCATGGGTTAAAGTGGTTCACTCATAGAATCATTGAGTTGGAAGAGACCTCATGGGCCATCTAGTCCAACCCCCTCCCAAGAAGCAGGGACATCACATTCAAAGCACCCCCAACATCCAGCCTCTGCTTAAAAGCCTCCAAAGAAAGAGCCTCCTTCACACTCTGGGGCAGAGAGTTCCACTGTTGAACAGCTCTCACAGAACACTCTTGGAGTGCCTTCCAATTCTATAATACTATGATTCTAGGTTTCAATGTTATGATGTTGAACATCATGATGTTGCTGGGAGATTTTTATTTCTCAAGGAAAAAAATAGTCCAGAAAAAGGCCTTAATCTTGATTTCTTATAAAAGACCTTTGAAGTTGAAACCATAGTGAGTCTTTTTTTTAGCCTTGTTGTATTATTTCAGTGTTTGAATGGTGATGGGGAGACCAAAGAGAAGCTAAACCATTATTAGGAACCCTAAAACCCAAGATGATTTTGTCCAAAATGCATATGGAATTAAATTTGTTGCTGTTATGTGCCTTCAAGTTGACACTGACTTGACTTAAGTTGGCCCTAATTTAGGGTGTTCTTGATGAGATCTATTCTAAGGAGGTTTGCCAATCACCCAGCGTATCTCTATGGCCGGGCCCAGATTCATAGCCTAGCACTCAGCCAATACAAAACATTGCCATTGTTTTCTGAGGTTGCACCTAACTCCAGACTGAAATGAATCAAGAGCATTCATTTCATCCAAGCATATTGTCAGCTATAAGCCACCTTGAGTAACACTCCCCAAAGACATTTGAACTGTAATATTATAAGGTTCAGATTGTGCCAGATATGTCCTTTCATGAAAAGAAAAACTCCTTCCATTCATGGATGGGACTATGGTCCCTTCCACACAGATGTGTAAAATCTACATTGAACTCAATCAGATGGCAGAGTGGAATCAGATAACACAGTTCAAAGCAGATATTGTGAATGATCTATCTTAATATTCTGGGTTATATGGCTGTATGGAAGGGCCCTATGCTTCACTGGATAAAAGGGGATTCTTATTGCATCCCTCAGCAGACCCCTGTGCCTCCTGAATTTGTACTCTATTAGAGTGGTCTTGGGTGCTGAGTGGGCAAATAATAGACTAAAATTGCCTCCTCTCTTCTTGGAGCAGGTTGAAAAAGCTGTAAACCTCATGTCTATGATGGAAGCAAGTACACTGATTATTTACAAACATAGGAATATGGAACAATTGGTTGATGATTTTGGACAATGTTTTTAGTTAAGAGACACTTAAGATTTATGTTTTTAATTGATTTTAAGATATTATATTATATGTTAATGTTTTTAAATGTTTTATGCTGTTGTTGGCATTGAATTGTTGCCTTGTTAACTGCCCTGAGTCGCCTGCGGGCTGAGAGGGGTGGTATAGAAATATAGGAAATAAAATAAATTTACATAGTGCCTTTATTTTCACTCTGTAAATAAATGAATAGGATATGTTTCTCTATATGTTTATAGTCTAAGATAAGCAAATTACTTACTTACTTACTTAGGCGATCCCTCGTTGGACGAGTAAGATGGTCTTCCATTATGGATCTCCTTGTGGGTCCGTATGTGGCTGTGGAGCCCTATTCTTGCTCTGCATCTTCTTCCGCAGTGAGGGCACTGGTTTCCAGGTGGAAGGCGGTCCCGGTCAGGGTTGGCTTGACGCACCTTCCTCCTGGCACGTTTCTCTATTTCACCCTCTACTCGTGCCTCCTCAAATTCTGCAGCACTGCTGGTCACAGCTGTCCTCCAGCTGGAGCGCTCAAGGGCCAGGGCTTTCCAGTTCTCAGTGTCTATGCCAGAGTTTTTAAGGTTGGCTTTGAGCCCATCTTTAAATCTTTTTTCCTGTCCACCAACGTTCCGTTTTCCGTTCTTAAGTTCGGAGTAGAGCAACTGCTTTGGGAGACGGTGGTCAGGCATCCGGACAACGTGGCCGGCCCAGCGGAGTTGATGTTGGAGGACCATCGCTTCAGTGCTGGTGGTCTTTGCTTCTTCCAGCACACTGACGTTTGTCCGCTTGTCTTCCCAGGAGATTTGCAGGATTTTCCGGAGGCAGCGCTGATGGAAACGTTCCAGGAGCTGCATGTGATGTCTGTAGACAGTCCACGTCTCACATGCATAGAGCAGGGTTGGGAGGACAATAGCTTTATAGACAAGCACCTTGGTCTCCCTACGGATGTCCCGGTCCTCAAACACTCTCTGCTTCATTCTGGAAAATGCTGCACTCGCAGAGCTCAGGCGGTGTTGTATTTCGGCGTCGATGTTGACTTTGGTGGAGAGGTGGCTGCCAAGGTAGCGGAAATGGTCCACATTTTCTAATGTTACACCATTAAGACAGTCATGTAGCCGGGGGGGGGGGGGGGGGGCTCGGGGGGCTTCAGCCCCCCCCCCCCCCCGAAATTCTCATGGTGGTTCGCGAAAAGGCCTTACTGGTGCATTATTTAAACTGTTATGTTTATTCATATCATGATCTGATCACCATACTCAATATATCCCATATGCATGGGGGTATTGGGGTAATGATACAAAAGGTTTGCTAGGCTAGACCCTCTTTACTCAGACTCAGCCCCCCCCGAAACTCAGCCCCCCCGAAACCCCCCCTGAAATTTTTTTAGCCCCCCCCCCCCCCGAAATGAAATCCTGGCTACGGGCCTGCATTAAGCTGTATTACTGGCATTGGAGAGGGATTGGCTGGCGACTGCTGGAACAGCACCTTGGTTTTCTCAATGTTCAGTGACAGGCCGAGCTTCTCATATGCTTCTGCGAAGGTGTTTAGAGTGCCTTGTAGATCTTCTTCTGAATGCGCACAGACGACGTTGTCATCAGCATACTGGAGTTCTATAACAGCTGTTGTTGTAACCTTGGTTTTGGCTTTCAGTCTACTGAGGTTGAATAGCTTACCATCTGTCCAATAGATTATTTCCACTCTGGTGGGAAGCTTCCCATCAACAAGGTGAAGTATCATAGCGATGAAGATGAAGAATAGAGTTGGGGCAATAACACATCCCTGTTTGACACCGGATTCCACTTTAAATGGGTCACATTGGGAGCCATTGCTGTCCAAGACTGTTGCCATCATGTCATCATGGAGGAGCCGCAGGATGTTCACAAATTTGTTAGGGCACCCGATTTTGTGGAGGATGGTCCAGAGAGCGCTGCGATTCACTGTGTCGAATGCCTTTGCAAGGTCGATGAATGCCATGTACAGAGGTTGGTTTTGTTCTCTGTATTTTTCTTGGAGCTGTCGTGCCGTGAAGATCATGTCCACGGTTCCTCTGGAGGGGCGGAAGCCATTCTGGGATTCTGGGAGGGTGTCTTCTGAGAGGGGCAGAAGGCGGTTTGCAAGGATTCTTGCGAGGATTTTCCCAGCGGAGGTTAGAAGGGAGATACCTCGATAGTTTCCGCAGTCTGTTCTTTCCCCTTTTTTGAAGAGGGTGATGATGGTGGCATCCTTGAAATCTGCTGGGATTTTCTCGGTCACCCACACTTTTTCTATGAGCTGGTGGAGTTGGTGTGTCAGCTCAGGTCCTCCCTCTTTAAATATTTCAGCAGGGATCCCATCTGGTCCACTGGCTTTGTTATTCTTCTGTTGGCTGATGGCATTGCTGACTTCTTCCAAACTGGGCAGTGCTGCAAGCTCATCCTTGGTTTGTTGTTGTGGGATTTGTGAGAGGACCTCTTCGGCCACATTGGAGCTGCGGTTCAGGAGGCTTTGGTAGTGTTCTTTCCAACGTAGTGCAATTGAGTTTTGGTCCTTCAGGAGTTTGGTTCCATCTGATGAGCATAGAGGCTGTATGCCATGGTTTCTTGGTCCGTAGATGACCTTTGTGGCTTTGAAAAATCCCTGAGCATTATGGGTATCTGCCAGGTGTTGGATTTCTTCGGCCTTCTTAGTCCACCAGATGTTCTTGAGTTCTCTTGTCCTTCTTTGGACCTCAGCTTTTGCACTGGCATAGATCTTTTTCTTAGCAGCACAGTTGATGTCTCTCTGCCATGCTTGGAAGGCTTTCCTTTTCTTGTCAATTAGCTGTTGGATCTCGATGTCATTTTCATCAAACCAGTCTTGAAGTTTCTTGGCTTGGTATCCAATAGTTTCTTCGCAGGCTTGGATGATGGAGGTCTTTAGTTTGTTCCAATGTTCCTCAACATTTTCGGGGTATACTGTGGGTAGATGGTCCTTGAGTGCTGTTTGGAGATGGGCTCGTCTGGAGGGCTCCTGAAGGGCTTGGGTGTTCATTTTGCGCCTTGTCTTCCTTCCTTGGAGTCTGCGCTTGGGAGCGATCTTGATAGCCATCGAGGATCGAATTAGCCTGTGGTCAGTCCAGCAATCGTCAGCACCTGTCATGGCTCTTGTGAGGAGCACGTCACGGCGGTCTCTGGCGCGTGTGATTACATAGTCTAAGAGGTGCCAATGCTTTGACCGGGGGTGCTTCCATGATGTCTTGAACTTGTTTTTCTGGCGGAAAAGCGTGTTGGTGATGACAAGGTTGTGCTCCGCACATTTGGTGAGGAGCAGGATGCCATTTGAGTTGCTGTTTCCAACCCCGTCTTTTCCTATGGTCCCTGGCCACAGGTCGAAGTCTCGCCCGACTCTTGCATTAAAGTCCCCCAGGAGGATGATTTTGTCCTCCTTAGGTATCCCTGATAGGACGGTGTCCAGCTGACAGTAGAATTTCTCCTTGATGTCTTCGTCAGCATCTAGTGTTGGTGCATAGGCACTTATGATGGTTGCCCGTTGGTTTTTGGCAAAATCAATTCGGAGGGTTGAGAGTCGTTCGTTGATGCCAGTGGGTGCTTCAGACAGATGTTTCATCAGATCATTTCTGATGGCGAAGCCAACTCCGTGCATTCTTCGGTCTTTTTCAGGCAGTCCCTTCCAGAAGAAGGTGTAGCCTCCTTTTTCTTCCTTCAGCTGTCCCTCTCCTGCTCTCTGGGTCTCCTGAAGGGCTGCTATGTCGATGTTGAAGCATCCCAGCTCCCTTGCAATGATGGCAGTTCTGCGTTCGGGGTGTTCACTGCCACTGTTGTCCATCAGAGTCCGTACGTTCCACGTTTATAGTCTAAGATAAGCAAATATGGAAGAGAAGAAGAGGCTGCAGGACAGACTGTTTAGGGTGCAGTCAACTTAATGATGCTAACTATCGCAGGATGGACCCAGCACCAATGAGCAGACATCAGGATAGGATAGCCATCCAAAGTGACACCCTCCACTAAATCCCATAGTGTAACATGGCTGGGAGGTACTTAGTTAGAAAAGGTTGCAGTTGAAGGCTGAAAATATGCATTCCAATTAGCAATGACAAAGTGCCTTCTCTTCAGGATCTTGGGAAATTCCAATCAAGAGAGATAGAATCATAGAATCATAGAGTTCGAAGAAAGCTCATGGGCCATCCAGTCCAACCCACTGCCAAGAAGCAGGAAAATTGCATTCAAAGCACCCCTGACAGATGGCCATCCAGCCTCTGTTTAAAAGCTTCACAAGAAGGAGCCTCCACCACACACCAGGGCAGAGAGTTCCACTGCTGAATGGCTCTCACAGTCAGGATGTTCTTCCTAATGTTCAGATGGAATCTCCTTTCTTGTAGTTTGAAGCCATTGTTCCGCATCCTAGTCTCCAGGGCAGCAGAAAACAAGATGTTACAACGCACTCTTGGTATTGGCTAGGGATTGGTTTTAGGACTTTTCCATATACAATGTATACCAATAACTGTGTGCTCAAATCTCGTTATATACACTGTTATCAGGCCCGTAGCTAGGATTTCGTTTCGGGGGGGGGGGGGGGCTGAATTTTTTCAGGGGGGATTTGGGGGGGCTGAGTTTCGGGGGGGGCTGGGTCTGAGTGAAAGAGGGTCTAGCCTAGCAAACCTTTTGTATCATTACCCCAATACCACCATGCATATGGGATATATTGAGTATGGTGATCAGATCATGATATGAATAAACATAACAGTTTAAATAATGCACCAGTAAGGCCTTTTCGTGAACCACCATGAGAATTCCGAGGGGGGCTGAAGCCCCCCCCCCCCCCCCCCGGGCTACATGCCTGACTGTTATAGTAAAATGTTGCCTCTTACATAAATGTTGAAGAACTCAAGGATTGCCACAGGATAATAGAGGTGGAGGAGACCACAAGGACCATTCAGTCCAACCCACTGCCAAGCAGGAAAACACAAAATAGAGAGAATCTGAGGAACTGTGAAATGGCAGGAAGCTACAGCACGGTACGTCTCCTTGTTGTGGTTGCAAATGCATTCCAAATTTTATTCCAAAACTTAAAGGTCCTGGATCTTATATCCACAGTGGTTTCAATATCTTGGGAACTAATTTAAAGTTCAGACTAAAATCCAGAGATAATTCAGCACCCTGCTGACATGGGAGTCACCAGCTGCCACTACATGCAGAGTTCCGGTGTGTGGTTGGGAACAGACTTGCTGCTTAGGAGGTAGCTGATATAATTAATATGACAGCTATTGTGTGCAGCTCAAAGTCCCCAGCAAAGCTTTTGTATTGCTTATATTTTGCTTCTTTTCTTTTAATAGCAAAGACTCCTCCCTTTAGAGTCTCACTAATAGTCTTTATCATTTCTGATTAATCAGAACATTGGGAGAAAAGAGATTAAAATACTAAGATGCAGCAATTGGACAAGCTTGTTGCATTAAAAAAAGATCTTTTGCAAGGCTAACCAAAGTGGACATCCATTTAGCTGTCCCACAGCTTATCACAGTTGGAGATCCACCAGCCAGTTCTGCCACGTGTCCACCAACCTAGACATAGCTCCTGCGGTCCCTTCCATCAACTCTAATTAGCTATAGGCAAGTGCAGTACTGTATTTAAGAAAATATATTATGGATTGTTATGAGCTATCCTTGATGTAATCCATTGTATTTTCAGATGGCTTGGGTTTTAGTGAGCTAGGTCCTTTGCCTGCATAAGGACCTAGTTATGATGGATATTTGTTGTTGTTGTTTATTTGTTCTGTCGCATATGAAAACTGGAAAAATGCTTTTTTAAAAAGGAAAAAAACTGCCCAGTATTACCAGCTGTATTTTTAAAAATACATCCTTGGTGGTATTGTTACTGAGCAGATGTGGGCAACAATTGAAGACTTGGCTGCATTAGTTCAACTGGTCTTGCAAAATATACATTGTATATCCAACATTTTGGCTGCCAAATGCTCATTAGAGGGTATGAAAATGTGTTTGAAGCTATCCTAGTTTCCAGAAAGGGGGGGGGGGAGGTGTTGGAGCATTTTCAGGCAAAAAAAAAACCTTTTCCAAAAAGTGGGGTTGTCTTTGAAGACTTCAATTAGTCCGACGGGCGGCAGCCAGATTACTAACAGGAACGGTGTACAGGGGACACACAACCCACCTGTTGGGCCAGTTCCACTGGCTGCCAGTTTGCTGCTGAGCACAATTCAAAGTGCTGGCTTAGATCTACAAAGCCCTGAACTGCCCCAGCCCAACTTACCTGTCCAAATGCATCTCCCTCTATGTACCATCAAAGAGGTTAAGATCTTCTGGGGAGGCCCTGCTCTCGATCCCACCACCTTCGTAGGCGTGACTGGTGGGAACACTAGCGCCTTCTCAGTGGTGGCCTCTCGGCTGTGGAACTCCCTCCCTAGTGGAATTTGATTGGCCCCTTCCCTCCTGTCATTTCACAGACAAGTGAAAACTTGGCTTTGGGAGCAAGCATTTGTCCGAGCATAATTATCTGTACAATACAGTTGGACTTGATCCTGGATTGAGGAATATGATTATCTGGCTTTGGATCTATGCACAATAGTTGTCTAATGTTTACATATGTTGTTTTAATATTGTTTTTCATTGTTGTTTAATTGCTTTTAATTGTTGTAGTTGTTGGGCATGGAATAATGCCACTCATGTAAAACACCCTGAGTCCCTTTCAGGGTGAGAAGGGCGGGATAAAAATGTTGTGTGTATGTGTGTGTATAGACTCCTGAAGGGGTGCAGATGTGGTGAAAATTCCCTCTACAACCTTTAAAGATATTTTGGACCTTTCAGAACAAAGAAATTGTTTCACAGTTTTTGGGACCCACAAAAATGGCCTTAGTTGCATGTGGCTTCCGAGCCATATTTTGCTCACCCATTTTATACAGATTATGATGAGGAGGACCAGCATTCAAAATTCTGCATAGTCTGGAGTGGAAGAAATACTTTCCAAATGATATTTAAATATAGTTACAATCTTATTTGCCTTAACTGTGAAATAGCATATTTTATATATATATTTATATTTATACACACACACACACACGTCCCATTGAATGAAATGAAACATACCCAAGTAATCATGTACTGGACTGCAGCTTGAGGCATATATAGGATTGCTCTGCAAGTGCATTGCACAGTTTATGGCTGTAACATATCCCAGCAGCACGAATGCAATTATTTGGATATCTTGCCACATTAGGAGCTGGATGTTCATTTTCTTCCTCCTTTCCAGCTCTGTCACCCCCACCCCACTGAATTTCTCCAAGAATTAATTAAAAGATCTAGTCAGGACTGCTCCGACAGCTGTCTTGCTCTTCCACTTTCCAGCAGTTTGATTAATCTGTGACACTCCAGATGCAAAAGTCGAGTGTGTCAACACATGATTTGCTCTTCAAGTCTGTTTAAATCATGACTGCTCTTCTGTTTAATCAAAGACAAACGCCTTAAGAAAGTAATCTGTTACGAGGAATTAGCAGGGATGTCTACTTGTTGTTTGCCTTCTGACTTATGGTAACCCTAAGGCGACCCAATCATAGGGTTTTCTGGGGCTGAGAGTGTGTGTGACTCACTCAAGGTGACCCAGTGAGTTTCCATGGCCGAGTGGGGAATTGAAAACTGGTGTGTGCAAACAATTACTGGAGTCTTTCAGATATGTATAAATTATATTAATTATAAAGAGAATATATACTTTCCCCCCTTTGATTTAATTTTCCATCCATAGGAATATTCTTCAGGGCCCTTCAGGTTCTCATCGGTCAGACAATAACCAATGACTCAGACAATTTAATGGGCCTAAATACCCCCAAAGCACCAGATCCTGACAATTTAATGGGCCTAAGTACCCCCAAAGCACCAGATCCTGGCCCATCTTGGAAGTTAAGCAGGATCAGACTTGGTAGGTACTTGGATGAGAGATCACAAACAAATACCAGGTAGGTTAATTTCAGAGGAAGAAACTGGCAAAAGTATCTCTGAGTTTGCCTTGCATAAGGAAACTCTATAAAATCCATGGGGATACCTATGTCAGGTGACTTGAAGAGACATATGCAAACACATATTGTCATGAAATTTATTTATATACCGCTGTTCTCAGCCCGGGGGGCGACTCACAGTGGTGTGCAGGCTGAAAACAAAAGGCCCTCTGCTTCTTTTTAAATCAGCAATTGCTTATACTGATTAATATTGTTGCTCTCATTGGATGGTTCTGGAATTTTAAAGGCTGCCAGGAACCTGCAAAATTGGGGAAAATGACAAAATGGTACACATTACTGCCCATTTCTAGACATTTGCAACAGTAAGAAAGAAATCCATGGGGCAGCTCTTTTCCACTTGACTCCAAGGATGTGCCCAACATCTTGTTATCCAAACTGAGCCATCAAAAACCTCTGAGAGAATGTGAAACTGTTGCAGTCCATCTGTCTATGACCTTTCTAGTCATACAATGTCTCTGATCCTTGAGGTGGAACATAGACATCATAACCGGAGGTTCTCATGCTCTGTGGATTTCCTCTTTTAACGGGACTAGACTGAGTTTTATCATCTTGATAATAAATCAGACTTGTCATTTTCCTACCAGTGACAAAGAACAAGTTTCTTTTCTACTCAACACACAGAAACTGTTTTTACTAACAATTGGAAGATTGATTGTATACTGTAGTATTTTCTCGTATGTTTTTATATCCCTTTAATATCGTGTTATAATAGAAACTATGTGGATGATAATAAAAATATATATAAATAATTGCATATGCAAAGGAATTTCATCAGACACGCAAGCAAAACTTGCTGAAATGCTGCCTATTATGCATCTATTAAAAGCACAGAGGTTCTGACCCTTAGAGATCTGGCATCCCTATGTGCCATAAAAGTTTCAGATGATATGTCTATAGATGGCTAGTTAAGATTGTCATGAACTCAGCCCCATTATCAGGAGCTTTGTTTCAACACACAGAAGAGTCAGTCAAAGTTAAGAAGCCAAATTCAGGAGTCCTTGAAAATCAAGCCAGAATAACAAGTACAACCACAAACAGATGTGTGAGCCAATGCCAACATCTAAAGTCCAAGTAGCTGAAGTCAGAATTCCTTAAAGCCGTGGTTCCTAACCTTTTTTTTGACCAAAGACCACTTTGACCAGGAACCACTCTCCAGCAGTAGTGCCAGAAGGGTTACCAATCAGTTTTTGGTCAACTTTAGATTCAGTTTGGTAATTTGGGGGTGTTGATTCAGAAAACTGCATTGGATAGACCACATCATACAGAACATATGCCATCCAGTAGTCACCATCTGCTCACCCACAGAAAACCATATTTAATAATCTAGAGATACAGACCTTATTTTAGGTCTCACAGCCCACAGGTTGAGAACCACTGCCTTAAAGCCAAGCTGGTGAAGCAACAGGGTCAAGAAAGGAATAAGCGAGTCAGATAGCAATCAAAGTCAAGGCCACAGTCCAGGATCAGAAATGTCAGTAATCCTAACAGTAGCAGAATCAGGTTTTAAGACAAGAAAAAACGGACGTTGTTACAACAAGACTCAAGCCTGAAGGTTTTATCCTAAGATCTCGGCTATTGCTTGTTCACTGATTGTTGTAGACCTACAATGTACTCTGCTCGCTTTCTCTTTTTAAAAGAATGATTTTTAATATTATAATCCATTATAGGAGTAGATTTTGTACCTCAACATTTCCCATCTTCCTTCTGTTTCTCACTCTTCCTCATTTCTATATTACCCACTCATTTATCTAATATATCTTATCTTAGTTTTGTACTTCCTTTTTTCTTTTTTCTCCTCCCCACCTTCCTCTACTCCATACACAAACCCCAATTTCTGTTATAACTTTAACTTCATCCAGGAGCACAGTTTTTCTAGTCTCTGTACAATATTTACATTGACTTCACCACTTTTTATCCATTCCATATATATTGACCACTTCTCTTTATTTTTCCCCATTTTATTTTCCTGCTTATCTTCACAAGATAAACTGATTGGACATGATAAAACAAGTAATTGTTCCAATTTACCATATTCCCTTATTTTTCATCTTTCCAACCCCATGCTAATACTACCTTTCCTGCAAAAATTGTCACTTCGAATAATTTTTTTACCTTGTTCCCTAGTATTCCCATCAACTCCATATTTACTTGAAGTGGTATTTTAAATAATTTCTCCATTTTCTTTGTTATTTGTACCCAAAAGACTTTTGCCTTTGAACATTTCCATCACTTGTGAGCATACCATCCTTTGCTAACCCACAGTGCCAACGTATTGAACTTTTCCCCATAGTCATTTTTTATATCTTCTCGCTCTCTTCTAAGCTCCAAAGATGGGGTAGATTGACTCCTCCTCTAGCCTTTTCAGAATTGTTTTGTTTCAGCTTCCTCTGTGCACTGGGGAGTGATTGCTTCTGCTTAAGGCTCTTCTTCAGCAGTGGCTGAGCTAGGCTGAGGAGGCTGCTGGGAGTTGCTGATCTCCATCTCTGGCCCTTCCAGCAACTCCTCATCCTCACTTTCAGGGCTGGCCATAACACTAATGGGGAAAGTATCCCCCATCCAAAAATCCAAACCCCAATTTTTCAGATAAAATTTGAAATCCCAAACAATTCTGGTCCCAAGTATTTCAGAGAAGTGGTACTCAACCTGTGTCAGACTACCACATATATTCAAATCTGAAAATAAGATTATAAAACTGGATTGGATCAGGATCAGGCCATGTCTTCCTCCATTGGAGCCGACCAGAAGTTCCAGATAAGATTTTGGAAAAGTTATTTGGGGGGGGGGGGTATTACAGTTCACAGCAACCCCCCCCCCCCCCAAACTGTGCTCCCTTGGGGAGTCTGAGATTTAAAAGTCCAAATAGAAACCTTCCCAAGATTTGGCTTGAGGGCTGCTAACAATAGCCCTGCCACCCTTCTCGCTCGCACGTGAGTATCCTCGTGCCCTGTGGGGTGGGCACCAGAAAATTAGAGCAAGGAGCGATGTTTGATGTCCTGCTCTTTAAAGGATTAACCATCTTTTTTTGGCCTCGGAGAATGGTCTGAAAAAAACTCTTCCCTTGCAAAAATAATGAGCAGGGAGAAACATTTACTGATTAGTTTAATTCCAGATAATCCGATCTGATGAGCATATATCAAGAGATCCTTTAACTGATTTACTGTCAAAAAGGCTCAATCCAGAGCACGCTCTACTTCTGGTCCCTTTGTGCCCCTCTTTCTTTTGTTGCTTTAGGAGAAGAAAGAAGCTAAAAAATAATGGAAGAAGTGATGGAAAAGCAAAAAAGCCAGTGTAGTGTAGTGGTTTGAGCATTGGATTAATAGTGCATCATTCTACACTGTAGAATTAATGCAGTTTGACACCATTTTAAGTGCCATGGCTCACTGCTATGGAATCAAACGAATTGTAGTTTGGTAAGGTACCAGCACTCTTTGACAGAGATGGCTAAAGACCTTGTAACATGACAGTTTCCAGGATTCCATCGCATTGAGCCATGACAGCTACAGTGGTGGCAAACTGCATTAATTCTGCAGTGTAGATGAATCCCTGGAGAATCACAAGAAGTGACATGCTATAAAGTTACAACTTTTCCAGAAACCGAATCCTTATCTTCAAGTTACAAATAAACATGATCCTATCAATACTGTAGCTAATTTGGGGTGTAGATTCACCCTAGGACTCTGGACACCTGGAAAAGTCACACTCTCTCAGCCTTATAGGAAGGCAAAGACTCTCTGGACAAAGCTGGCCAAAAAAATTGATAGGTTTGCCTTAGGGTAGCTTTGTATTTGAAAGCACAAGTGCAGAAGCAAAGAAAGTGAATCGCTGTGCTTGCAAATATGCACATAGGGGGATGCTCAAATAGCTGAATAGAAAGCAGGAATTTTAAAATGATTTAAAATAACCCATGCTTATATGGGGGTATATCTGTAGAATTAATGCAATTTGACACCACTTCAACTGTTGTGGCTACGGAGTTAGGGGAGTTGTAGTTTTACGATGTTTTCAGTCTTCTCTGCAAGATAGTTTGGTGCATTACCAAACTACAACTCTCATGATTCTATAGCATCAAGCCCTAGCAGTTAAACTGCTATCTAAACCTTAGAATTAACCACATTGATTCTATGGTTTAGATGTACCCGGAGCTCCCGGTGGCACTGTTGGTTTAATCGCTGAGCTTGCTGACAAAAAGGTCACCAATTCAAATCCGGGAAGCAACGTGAGCTCCTGCTGTTAGCCCCAGCTTTTGCCAACCTAGCAGTTCGAAAACATGCAAATGTGAGTAGATCAATAGTACCCCTCCGGCGGGAAGGTAACTGCGCTCCATGCAGTCATGCTGGCCACATGACCTTGGAGGTGTCTACGAATAATGCCCACTCTGTGGCTTAGAAATGGAGATGAGCACCAACCCCCAGAGTCGCACACGACTGGACTTAATGTCAGGGGAAAACCTTTACTTTTATAGATGCACCCATAAGGTTCAAAACCGTGTTAGTTAGCATGTGAGGTAGAAGGTACAGCAGGCTTGCACTTACAAAATCCCCAGGTCCCTTATGCATGCCATACACTTCTTTTATTTATTTTTGTTTTTACATCTAGCTGCCTGGTACGTTTTCAATTTGCATCTGTCTCACTGCAGTGTGCAAGTATAATCACATCTCTCTGTGTTTTATTTCTAAAGTGCAGGGAAGAGATTTAAAACTCTGATTTCCTTTCCTCCCTCTAGATCGGCTTTCTCTCGCTTTGGAGCTTGTATGTTCTATAAACTGATTAGGAGCAATTATAGGTGCTTTATCCCTAAACTTTCAAAATGACTAGGCCATATGCATATTTAAGGCAGCTTCATTCCCCAGCCCTCCTGCCCACCCCTTTCCAGGAGCTCAGCCTGGGACATACAACTGCTGAAATTAAGCTGATTCTGGTGCCACGTCAAAAAAAGAAAAAAAATTAGGGGTTTATCCACTAATATCTGGTCGGACAGGAAATTTGTTGTGGCCGGTGAACGGATTACCGCTTCTCTAATTACTATAGCAGATTTTCCTGCCTTGGCGCTTGCAGTGAAAGTCTCTTGGTTTCCACAGAACGGTTGCAACAAACTTGGAAAGTGAATGTGATCAATTGAGGCTTCTCTTTAGCACACAACAAAAATGGAAAAAAGTAAATTCAGGCTGAGAATTCTTTATCCAGAATTATGAAAATATTCTGAAAACTACAATTGTCTATATGGGTGGATGAAATAGTGACATGTTTGCTTTCTGATGGTTTAGTGTACACACACTTTTTAATTAACACAGTTATGAAATTATTTTGTATAAAACTACTTTCAGATTATGTGTATAAGGTACATAAGAAACGTACATGAATTTCATGTTTACATATAATAATAAATCTTATTATCTTTTGGAGTACATAATAAAATATCATGTACTCCAAAATATAATAACTAAATAAAATCCAAAATATGGAATACTTTTGGTCTCAACCATTTTGGATAAGGAATACTCAGCCTATATATGTTGTACATCCCTATATAAGTGTCCTGTGAGTACTCAGTTGCCTGAATATTGAAAACTTGCCATCCTCGCCTTGAGTTTTGATAAAAGAGATGGCACGTATCATAAACAAAAAGTCAGTTTTGATCAATTTTAAAATCAGAGGTAGACACTTGTTACTGCTGTTAAGAGTACCATGCTTGAAGTAGCTGTAAAGGTCAGTAGCAGGAAAAATCAGTCAAAATTGCGGGATTGTGAAAAAGTGAGAGCACAATTCACTCCTCATTATGAATAAAATGCTATCCAGAAAAACAGGCTTTTCTTTATAGATTTTTCAGCACTGACCCATAGATGTCCACTGTGGACAACGGAATTTATTCTGAAGTCAATATGCAGGCAATCACAACCATTATTGTTGCCCACATTATAGCACATGATTCAAATCAACAACATCAATCTCCAACTGCTGATATGAAAAGTTATTAACTCATTGTTTGTTCATAAAATTTAAAAGACATTATAAAATTGTTCCAACATAATTCTTATTTTTTCTCTCCAGTATTTCACTTAACAGATCAGTCAAAGTGTGCTTAAGTTGATTATTTGAGACTACTTTTAATCTATGGATCTGCTGCACATGGTTTAAACTCAGGCAGCTTTTGCA
The DNA here is from genome assembly GCF_037176765.1 of Anolis sagrei. NCBI lineage: Eukaryota > Metazoa > Chordata > Lepidosauria > Squamata > Anolidae > Anolis > Anolis sagrei. The sequence goes on along the minus strand of NC_090021.1, from coordinate 21,608,442 downwards.
GATGTGTAATATCCCTGAGACAAGATGGAAAGTGTTAAAGATAATAAATATTTTGACCTAAATACTATTATTACTCCTGACTAAAATAAAGCCAATGAATCCACTGAATTTACAGGTGTGTTGACTCACCATTGGACAATTGATCTTTTCTCTAGTTGGGACTTTCCAAGGTGCATGTACACCAGCCATGGGCAAACTTCGGCCGTTGGGGTGTTTTGGACTTCAACTCTCACAATTTCTAATAGCCGATGGGCTGTTAGGAATTGTGGGAGTTGAAGTCCAGAACACCTCGAGAGCTGAAGTTTGCCCATGCCTGATCTACACATTAGAATAAATGAAATTTGACACCACTTTATATATCATTACCAGCGCTATGGAATCCTGGAGGTATAGTTTGTTGAAAGATAAGCACTATTTGGCAGAGGAGGTTAAAGACCTTGTAAAATTTCAACTCCCACAATTTCACATCATTGAGCCATGGCAGTTAAAGTGGTGCCAAACTGCATTAATGTTACAGTATAGATGCACCCTAAGAGAACTTCAGCCTATATTTTTACAGGGAAAGGTAGTAATTTCAGCTAAGGTAAATTAGCTTTATAAAAACAGAGTATCATTTTAAGATGTCAAAAACACTCATTGAGATTTAATAGTAGATAAATTTCTTTAAAATATTAGCAGTCCATTATGTCCAAGAGAGCTAAAGTTTTCCGAAAACTGGATGGCTGGAAATATAAATTATGATTCACTCCTTTCTATTCATGCGAATGTGCTTAGTGTTTTGTTTTGTTTTTTGCTTGGTGATTGTGGAAGAGTGTAGATTGCACATGTCATCCATCCAACATTTTGCATTGTCTAATGCATTGTTTCCTTCCACCTATTTGTCCTTTATTGTGGTTTCTGCAAAAACCGGCCATTTCTCTCTTCCTAATATGGGATAAGCAGAGCTGTTAGCAAAATTACCAGCAGCTTTAATAGTATTGTTGTCATTAAGGAGTCTGTCTGAAAGCTACTAACTCCCTTTTTGATCCCCCCTTCACACCTGACTAATTCAAAACGAGATTTCAGCTTTTCCCTTATAAACCAAGAACAATAATGATCACAAAATAATCGTCAAAAGCAAAACCATAAAACCCAAGCTATTCACATCACAATTACCCTAAATGAAAGTTATTGTTTTGCTAATCCCGGGAACAGCTTGCGAGGAGAGATTTGGGTCTTTCTTTAATAATGTAAAGTTAATACGCAGTCCTCTTGTAATTATCTTTATCAGAAGACCCCTGTTTAATCTGCATGTTTAGCAGAAAAGGACAAAATCAAAAAGTGATCTGCTTTAGAGCACTTGATGTAAGCTGTTTGTAAATCGTTTGCATAAACAGATGAAGTAGGGAAAATGCCATCCAGGTGCAAGAAATGGAATCAGAAGAATAAATGACTGAACTTCCCCTCCTCCCTTTGTTTGTTTGCTTGTTTACATGTGGCTGGAGGTGGATCCAAATCCCCCCCCTCGTTTTTGTTTGAGGAAGGAGAAACCCTGTGATCAACTAGATCTCATCTGAACTGATGGATTTCACAGACGCTAAAAATAATATTGACCTGGAATCGCAGTGTGAATTTGGCCAGGGCTGTTGCCCATGTGTCCAACAGACACACTGAAGAGCTGGCATGACGGTTTCATTAGGCAGCCAAAAACAATACACCAGCCTGTGGAATTTAGCAGTTTCTATTTTAAAAGAGTGCCTTTTAGTCTGGCACGCTTCACTTCTGCCTGTCTTTTATTAACACAGGATTGAAACCGAAAGAGGAAGCCAGTTTTTTAATCAGATGCACATCCTAGCCCATGTTGCTTTTACTTTTGATATTCAGACACTGGGGAGATGCAAAACCAAGGCGAGTCACTTGTATTTAGAACATAGGCAGCACAGGAGAGAGGGTGAAGTAGTGCTGGAGAACATATTGCTGCAAACACATACCCTTGTTGAAATTTCAGTTTAGTCATGCTGGAAATTAAAACAAACCTTTGTTCTTTATTTATTGGTTTGTTAAAATATTTAAAACCCACCTTAAATTCAGGGGTTTCTGAGTGGAATCCAATAAAATGAATGTGACCAATTTGAAACAATAAGAATTATTCTCATTCCGTGTTCACTTAAAAGAGAAGATAAAATAATACCCAATAAAACGAATTTGGACAGTTTAAAACAGTCAAAATAATGTTCACTTTAGTGCTCACTTGAAAGAAAAGATGCAAACATAAACAAGATTTTAGGGAAAAAACTATGTTTGGAATAGAACTACTGTATTAAGTGCTGTGAAGTTGGAAACGAAAGCAAACTTGGAGTCAGAGTCACTAGAAAGATACCGACTCCAGCTTCAAAATAAAAATGTATCATGTTAAATGCCTACTTTGTTGCAGGTTTATTTCTACAGAAATTCAGGAAAACATTCTTGTTTTAAGATTTTAATCAAATAAGTATAATTTATGTTATAGCTAGCTAAGTAGCTTAGGTGGTGGTGATGAAATGCCTTACAAATGCTATAAACTGTATTTCAAAAGAAAAAGCTCGGAAACCACACAAATATTACCTGACCAAGAAAACCATGTGAAATTCATGGGGTTGCCATAAGTCAAAATGCATATTAAAACCTGTGAATGAGCAAAGGGAGGACAGCAAAGATAACAGCATTGCCTGGAGAAGCATCAGATTGTATCCTGTTTCTTGAACACTAGTCCAGCAGTAATCTAAGCTTCTAAGCCACCTACAAAGACGTTACCCAGGGGACACCCAGATGTGTTGCTATCCTGCAGGGAGGCTCCCCTCATGTCCCCTGTAGTAATCTACGTATGCTGTATTCTCAATTTGCTTCTGACGTGATAAATAAAAAAATAGTCATCTATGCTTAAGACCCCGAGCTATAATATGTTGGACACTGCCATTCCTGAAGTGGATACTGTTGAAGAACTTACTTCCTTGCCATCCTATAAGGGACTGTGAACCAAACATGTTCACCCCTACAAGCAGCATGCCAGCCAAGTGATAATGAATGGGGTAAAAATGATCACTTCCCCTTCATAGAATCATAGAATCAAAGAGTTGGAAGAGACCTCATGGGCCATCCAGTCCAACCCCCTGCCTGACACATCAATTCCCTAGCAAAAGGGGAACAGGAGCATGGGACAACTTATTTAAAGCTATATGCAATCATATGAGCGGCTGTGATGGTGACATTTCTGCTTTCTGCTAGTTCCATGTACATAAACTGCTAGGCTATGAGTATAAATGTATCTACAAAATATAAATAAAATTCCTATTTAGGATATATGTTTCCAAAATATTCACTATGCCTATGCAAATATTCAAAAATCCAAAACATTTCAAAACACTTCTGTTTCCAGGCATTTCAGATAAGACACTCTGCCTGTACCTATCCAAGGTTCTGAAATGCCTACTTCACTGCTTCACTAGTGTTGTGCCCCAATGCTATCTCTCTAGAAGGCACTTTTATCATGGTCTTGGAATGCCCCATTCATTGTGGCAAGAAGGGGATCCAAATGACAGCCAGAATGGAATAATGCTCTGAGTGTTGGACTAGGACTCTTGGAGACCAGAGTTCAAATTGCCCCTTAGCCATGAAAACCCACTGGGCGACCCTGGGCAGGTCATGGTGAAGGCAATGCTAGGCCCTCTCTGAAGAAATCTTGGCAAGAAAAAACAGTTACATTTTTTATTAGGGTAACTGTAATGACTTGAAGATCTAGATACTTTCCCTTCTCTGTGCAGGGAAGGAAAAGGAAGAACAAAGGCAGCTGCCCTCCAATGCTTAGAGGTGCTGGTTAAGCTTTAGTTTTGAGATATGCTTTACTGCTCTATCCCCCTTGCATGTGTAGGAAGAGTAGCAAAACTGAATCTCAGGCAGAAGCATAAGATGGAGATGCTTCATCCATCAGTTTAACTTGTGACTAGATTGCTTCAGGCAAGTCCCCTAACATTATCTGGTCCTTGGAGTGGGGTGGGGTGGGGATCTAGGTTCATATCCCCTCCCCAATATGTTTCCACAATCCTGCTGCATGGGAAGTGGCAATTGTCTAGTAATAAAAAGCAGTGCCCCTCAAAGTGGCAGACTTTAGTACTACCTTTCCAAGGTAATAAAATTGCATGCTCCTCTGAGGCAAGAGGCTTTGCTGACAGCACTACTGGCAGGATCTCCCAAGGCAGACTGGATTTTGCTGAGCAGCCAAAATAAATAGGCCAAACAGCTACTGGGCAGCAGGTGTAATGAAGGGATGACCTGTGGAAGATCTTAGAGATCAATGCAATGACCCCTTTAGCTAAAAATTGTTAGTAGTGCACAGGAGACAATGAAAACAAATCTCCAAATGCTTTCTATGTTGAAAATCCCATGAAAAAAGACAGACACAGAATCTCAGAGTTTCATCAACCATGCATGGCCCCCAAAGTGAAAGAGAGTAAGTAACTTTGTACAAGAAATTATTTTGGTGAATCACTGCCTCATAATCATTTTCATCCTCCAGGTTAACTCTTACAAATCACAATGCACAGTGAAAGACACGGTTACAAATGAAGATGTGATGTTAAATATTAGGTTTTTTTTAATGAACTCAGTTCACTTGAACATTTAATGTTTATTTTTAGACCTTTTTTAAAAGCTTGCAGTCTCCCATATTACTTTTGAGCTGAATTGGTAAACAGGAACGTCACTTTCAGGGTCTAAATACTCTAATAGCAATAGATCCCCTCTGATCTTGGAAGCTAAGCAAGGACTTAGATAGGAGACCATCAACAAACACCAGTGCTGTATGCTTTGTTTCTGGGGATGGATCTGACAAAACCACTTATGAGAGTTTCATGCCTAAGAAACCCTATGAAATTCATGGGGTCTCCTGAAGCCAACAGCTGACGAAGGTACGTGTGCATGAACTATGGGTTGCTGTGAGTTTGTCAGGCTGTATGGCCATGTTCCAGTAGCATTCTCTCCTGATGTTTCATGGCAGGCATCCTCAGAGATTTGTTCAGAGGTCTGTGGGAATGAGATGTGTGTGTATCTATGGAATGTCCAGGGTGGGAGAAAGAACTCTTGTCCATTTGAAGCAAGTATGAATATTACAATTAGCCAGCCTGATTAGTATTCATTAGCCTTGCAGCTACAAAGCCTGGCTGTTGCTGCCTGGGGGCATCCTTTGTTTGTGAGGTAGATATACACCCCACTTGCATAATTCCCACAATCCTCTGAGGATGGCTGCCATAGATGTAGGTGAAACATCAGGAGAGAATGCTACTGGAACACGGCCATACAGCCGGAAAACTCACAGCAACCCAGTGATTCCAGCCATGAAAGCCTTCAACAATGCATGAACGATGTTCCCTTGAACCAGGGACAAGGACGGGAATCTGAGAAGCTGAAGTCTTTTTGAATACCCTAATGACTCCTCTTTGTTAAAGAGAATCACTAAGAAATCTTCATGTATTTCTCACCTGTATCTGCAAATGGCCAAAGATGCCAGCTGAAATGACACAATTCATTCATTGCTCCACTCACACCTGGAAGGAAGAAGGTGAAATGATCATTTCTTTTCTTTTTCTTGTCCTGAAGGGAACATTAAAATCCATTTCCACCGATCCAAAGGGCCATCTTGAACCATTTCACTTGGCTTTGTTTTACTGATTCAAAGGAGAGAGATAAAAAGAGAGAAATTAAAGTAGCTTTTGTACTTGTGTTTTAAACACCTAAAGCAGGCATGGGCAAACTTGGGCCTTCTAGGCATTTTGGACTTCAACTCCCATAAATCCTAACTGCCTACCGGCTGTTAGGACTTGTAGGATATGAAATACAAAATGCCTAGAGGGCCCAAGTTTGCCCATGCTTTATTATTATTATTATTATTATTATTATTATTATTATTACCTTTATTTATACCCCGCAAAATCTCCCGAAGGACTCCATGCAGCTTACAAAGGCCAAGGCCGCCGACAACAACAACATACAATACACAATAAAACTAAAAAAAAAATAAAAATAAAACTCATAAGCAAATAATAAACCTCAAGCAAACAATAAAACAGTAAAACGATGACACCGTGATGCAATTTAAAAACCTAAAGGCCAGACCAAATGTAATAGACAAATTTTAAAAGTGCTGAAACTTGACAGGTAATATGTAGAGGTATTTGGAGGTAGGTGCAAGGTGCAGATAATCCTGAATCTCTAACAAAGTGCATTTGGGACTTAATGCCAGGAGTTTCCTATTCTGGAAAGGCACACTGGAACAGTCAGGTCTTCAGGCTCTTCCTGAAGACTGCCAATGTTGGGGTTTGTCTGATGTCCTTAGGGAGAGAGTTGCTTTAGTATTGTATGATACAAGGGTTTCTTCTTCACTGTTTCTTTGACAGGCTTTTTTTTACAGATGTGAAACTTACGGTAGCTCACAACAAGATTAAACAGTAATTTATAATAATAAAAACACAACAAATTACAGTTATAACCTCAGTTGACAAAGCCCCTGGACATTATTAGTAGCTTAAATATGTTAAACGTATTTGAGCTTTTTTAGAACAAAAGGAATTCTGCAGCACCCCAGATGATGTCGGATTGCATTTTCCATCTGGGCTAGTGTCTATGAAAAATGCTGGGAGTTGTAGTCATCTCTGAAGGAACACACAAATCCTATCAATTTGAAGGTTGGTATGGTGAGCAACTGCTACCTTCTTGACTCTTCATTGTGCATATTCACAAAAGGGCGAGTAAAGCTAAGTAGGGACAGCCCTTATTGGGATAAGAATAATGACATGTTAGGTTCATAACCTATTGGGTAGCAGAGTTATGGAGGTGTTCCTTTAGTTTATTGAGTTATTGATGATTGCTGGGATTGTAAATACCTTGTTTCTATTCAATGCTCTCAGCAGACAAAAATTCAATTAGGTTTCTTTTAAAATAACTTGTTTGTTTTACTCATAATTTAATGTATTTAAATATTTAGGCACATTTCTTGTCAGGTTAAACTTTAAAACATTTCAGTTTGTAACTTTCACTTATTGCCTTTAACAGTCTCTTCAGAAACTATATTGCTCTATAGTTCTCTTTCATAAAGAGTCTACTTTCAAACAATTAAAGCATCAACAGTTTTCTAATTTCCTACACTGATATCTGACTGAAAAACAGACTTCTGTACTCAGGCTGACTCAAGGCTCAACCATCATTCCTCAACTGTCATTTGTAAACTGCATTCTGAATAGTCACATATCTGCAGCCCCTCCCACTGCCTCAAGTAAATAGAGCTAAGGAAACTACAAACCAATGAAGACATAAAGTAAAGGTAAACGTTTCCCCTTGACATTAAGTCTAGTCAAGTCCAACTCTGGGGGGTGCTGCTCATTTCCATTTCTAAGCCAAAGAGCTGGTGTTGTCCATAGATGCCTTTAAGGTCATGTGACCAGCATGACTGCATGGAGCGCTGTTACCTTCCTGCCGAGGTGGCAGAAGTTGGGGCTAACAGTTGGAGCTCACCCTGCTCCCCAGATTTGAACCACCGACCTTCCGGTCAGCAAGTTCAGCAGCTCAGCAGTTTGACCTACTATTCACTTCAGGAAATAAAACGACACATTGTAAACAGACATAACATTAAATAGAGGAGGTTTGAGAAGGTTGCTACCTCCAACAGACCTGGTTAATACTTGGATGGGAGACTGCCAATGCTTCTATTTGAGGAAGGAACTGACAAAACCATGCTTGAGTATTCTTTGAGGAAAGGTGCATCTACACTGTAGGATGAATGCAGCTTGACACCACTTTCACTGCCATGCCTTTGTGCAAAGCAATTCTGGGAGTTTTCTGGCAGAGAAAAACTTATAAAACATCTGTTGTTGTTGTTGTTGTTGTTGTTGTTGTCATTCCTCTGAGTTGGAGGACTCTTTACCTTCCTAATCTCTCTCCCCCCTGAAAATATCTATTGTTGTTATTTCTCTGAGGTAGAAACAAGTTGGAAGCCTCTTCCCCTTCCTATTCTCTCTTTTCCCCTGAAAACATCTATTATTGTTGTTGTTGTTATTTCTCTGATGTAGAAACAAGTTGGAAGCCTCTTTCCCTTCCTATTCTCTCTTCTCCCCTGAAAACATCTATTATTATTGTTGTTGTTGTTATTTCTCTGATGTAGAAACAAGTTGGAAGCCTCTTTCCCTTCCTATCCTCTCTTTCCCCGAAAACATCTATTATTGTTGTTTGTATTTCTCTGAGAAAGAAACAAGTTGGAAGCCTCTTTCCCCTCCCCCCCCCAATCTATTATTACTGTTGTTATTTCTCTGATGTAGGAACAAGTTGGAAGCCTCTTTCCCTTCCTATCCTCCCCCCCCCCGCCGAAAACATCTATTATTGTTGTTGTTGTTATTTTTCTGAGGTAGAAACAAGTTGGAAGTCTCTTTCCCTTCATATCCTCTCCCCCCCCCAAAACATATATTATTATTATATTATTATTATTATTATTGTTGTTGTTGTTTTTGTTGTTGTTGTTATTTCTCTGAGGGAGAAACACAAGTTGGAAATGATATCGAGCTCCTTTGGGGGCCCTCCCTGCGAGGGAAGTCCCTAGAAGGACCGCTAAGGGGGTCCTGACCTTGGCGAGCGGCCAGCGGATGCCAATTCAAAAAGACGCAAAAAACTAGAAAATCAATCTCGCCAGAGGCTGAAGAGGACGTCTGCGACCGAGGCGTTTATTTAGCGATTCAGCTGAAAAGGATGCATTAAAGGGATGAATCCACAGTAAGCATGCAGTACAGTGAATTTCAGGTATATTTATACAGGCAAAACAAAGAAATCCTGGTTTGAATCTCCCGCCCGCCTCCTGTCAGTCCCCTCTGTCCTGATTGGCCGGCTCCAGAACAGCTGGGAGGAGGCTTGGCCGCTGGTCCCGCCTTCCCTCCAATCGCCGGCCGCTGTCGCCTCCAGGGGGCCAATCAGAGCCCTCGGAGCGCCTCCGGAGATTGTCCAATCAGCGGCCAGGAGGCGGGACGTATCTTGACAGCGCAGAGGGGCGGATTTGCCTGGAGGCGTCCGCCAGCTGATTGAACACCTTTTGTTCTTCGCACGGCAGGGAGGCGGAAGGGGAGACAAGGGATTTCCTGGGTTCCGATAAAGGATGTGTATAGGAAAAAAGGGTGGCTATGGGTGGTGTCTGGATCTCAACCCTGTGGCGAAGGGAGTCCTTTGTCACAGGGGAGCGTACACAAAACACCATGATTGATTTAATCAGTCTGTTTTTCCGGGCCTTTTGGCTGACAGATTTCTGGCTTTTGTTCGTCTGACTCTGAAAACAAAGCCATAAATCTGCCAGTATTTGTCCATGCAATGTAAATATGAATGGAGTTCCTTCCAAGGAAATTGGATTTCCTTATCTGTAATCCCAGGTCACATACTCTTTTATAGGGTAAAGTTCAAGAGGGGAAAGGCAAGGAAAAGGGGGGGTTGAGGGTACATCTCATTTCATTTCATTACATATTATATATTTCATGCACATATTCTTTACAGATTCTTATAACTCATAGATTTCATATAAAAGATCCCCGTCCCATCCCTACATAGTTTATTAGAAAACACAGCAATTTGATGAGGGCAACCAGCAGAGTTCTTGAGGTTTGATCCTTGCAACAAGAGCATGCACACACAGGCGGGGAGCTCCTTCTCCCCAAACGGCTTGGTCTTGAGTTCATGGAGGAAGCCCGTGATGCCAGGGCACCAAGTCAATCAGGAAGGGCAGGAAAGGTCCGCAAAAGAATCTGCAAGTGATGGAAGGTGGGCCAATGTCCTTTGGAGAACTGCATCTCCCAGCCAAGACCTGGGACCCATCTGGCCCCCTCCCCGGGGCCGCTACAGTCGGCTACTACAAGTCCCATGCGGCTTGGATCCACGTGGAACGAGGGCTGCCGTGGAGAAGCGGGGAGTCCCGGTTTGACACTCAGCTGTTTCTCTGCAAGACAGAAGTTCTAAAAACAAAACTAATTTCTTCCCGGGAGGAGCAGCCCAAAACAGAGGAACTGGGATAGCAGATAGACTTAGAATTAATCATAGAACAAGGCAAAATTGGAACGGCGGCGATCCGCCATGTTAAATGTTTAGTGGATAGCGGGGTCCGCAATGGCGGTTTCTTTATCCGCGTTTTGGTCGAACGTAGTTTCGGGGTCCGGGGGGTACCTGGAGGCACCCCCCGCGAGCTCACGGCCCTCCGGAGCCCAGAAAGGAGTTTATGGAAACGTTCATGGAGTGCTGAGCCAGAAAGGGATACAAAAGTAGCATGCGGAAAGACAAAAAGTTTCAAGTTACAAGTGTTTTATTAGGGGAATGACACAAAGTAAGGGAGAGGGAAAGTTAGCTGAGGTTAGCAGGCAATCCTGGTCTTGGAGCTGGCGGCTGAGGCACATTCCATCTGCTGGCCCCAAAATTCGGTCCAGGAACTGCGGAACTCCCTGCTGCAGTTCATACCAATGTAAAGGCTGGGCTGCCGACAGCGCCAGCTGTCAGAAGCACCTTTCCCTTTTTATCCTCTCTTCCCTCCTGAAAACATTTATTGTTGTTGTTGTTATTTCTCTGAGGTAGAAACAAGTTGGAAGCCTCTTTCCCTTCCTATTCTCTCTTCCCCCCTGAAAACATCTATTATTGTTGTTGTTGTTATTTCTCTGAGATAGAAACAAGTTGGAAGCCTCTTTCCCTTCCTATCCCCCCCCCCCCGAAAACATATATTATTGTTGTTGTTATTATTATTTCTCTGAGGTAGAAACAAGTTGGAAGCCTCTTTCCCTTCCTATCTCCCCCCCCCCCCAAATCTATTGTTGTTGTTGGGTTGTTTTAGGTTTTTTTGGGGCTATATGACCATGTTCTAGAGGCATTCTCTCCTGACGTTTCTCCTGCATCTATGGCAACCATCCTCAGAGATAGTGAGGTCTGTTGGAACTAGGAAAATGGGTTTATATATCTGTGAAATGACCAGGGTGGAAGAAAGAACTCCTGTCTGTTGGAGCTAGGTGTGAATGTTTCAACCTACCACCTTGATAGCATTTGATGGCCTGGCAATGCCTGGGGCAATCTTTTATTGAGAGGTGATTAGATGTCCTTGATTGTTTTCTCTCTGTTGTAATTTTAGAGTTTTTTAAATACTGGTAGCCAGATTTTGTTCATTTTCATGGTTTCCTCCTTCCTGTTGAAATTGTCCACATGCTTGTGGATTTCAATGGCTTCTCTGTGTAGTCTGACATGGTGGTTGTGAGAGTGGTCCAGCATTTCTGTGTTCTCAAATAAAATGCAGTGTCCAGGTTGGTTCATCAGGTGCTCTGCTATGGCTGACTTCTCTGGTTGAAGTAGTTTGCAGTGCCTTTCATGTTCCTTGATTCATGTTTGGGCGATGCTGCGTTTGGTGGTCCCTATGTAGACTTGTCCACAGCTGCATGGAATACGGTAGGCTCCTGCAGAAGCGAGAGGATCCCTCTTGTCCTTTGCTGAACGTAGCATTTGTTGGATTTTCTTGGTGGGTCTGTAGGTGGTTTGTATGTTGTGCTTCCTCATCAGCTTCCCTATGCGGTCAGTGGTTCCCTTGATGAATGGCAGGAACACTTTTCCTCTGGGTGGATCTTCATCTCTACTCTCGTGGCTTGTTCTTGGTCTTTCAGCTCTTCTGATGTCTGAGGTGGAGTCTCCATTGGCCTGGAGAGCCCAGTTGAGGTGGTTCAGTTCATTTTGGAGGAGGTGGGGTTCACAGATTCTTTTTGCACGGTCTGCCAAGGCTTTAATGGTGCTTCTTTTTTGACTTGGGTGATGGTTGGAGTTTTCATGTAGATATCTATCTGTGTGTGTGGGTTTTCTGTAAACGGTGTGACCCAATTGTTGATCTGGTTTATGGATGACTAGGACATCTAGAAAAGGCAGTCTTCCTTCCTTTTCTTTTTCCATGGTGAATTGGATTTTTGGGTGGATGCTGTTAAGATGGTCCAGGAACCTGTTGAGTTCTTCTTCTCCATGGCTCCAAATGGTGAAGGTGTCATCCACATATCTGAACCATATCGTGGGCTTTTTGGTTGCTGTCTCCAGGGCTTGTTTTTCAAAGTGTTCCATGTAGAAATTAGCTATGACCGGGCTGAGAGGGCTCCCCATAGCTACTCCATCTTTCTGTTCGTAGAATTCATTGTCCCACTGAAAGTAACTGGTGGTGAGGCAATGGTGAAACAGAGCCGTGATGTCTTCTGGGAACCTCTGGTTGATGAGTGCCATGGTGTCTGCTACCTGGACCATGGTAAATAGTAGGGCTGGGCGGTTTTGTTTGTTAATTTCGTAATTTGTTATTAATTCGTATTTAAATTAGCTTACGATCCGATATCGAGCCATGCAGGAGCAATTAAAAATCAAAACAAATTTTTCAATTTATTTTGTAATTGTTTCGAAATTGTTTCGTAATTGTTTCCGTATGTCTGGTACAAGTTTTAGGGTTGTTGTTTTATCAGTGATAAAAAATAAATTATCACACCAACAGTCAACAACAGAGGGAGAGGGAAGCTTCAGAAGTTCCCCCTGTCCCATTTGGAGGGTTTTTTTTTGCATATTGCGCAATCGTGCCCGCCATTAACGAATCAATTCGTAATTGTTTTGTAATTTACGAAATTTCGTATATTTCGAACATTTTTAAAGAAAAAAATCAGAATTCTTTTAAAAAACGAAACGCAAAAACCCCCTAAAAACGAATCAAGTTTAGAAACAAATTTTTCCGTGGTTACCCAGCCCTAGAGATACCACATCGAAGCTGATCAGTTTGTCGTTGGTATTTAGCTTGAGATTGCTGATTTTTTTTCTATGAAGTGGGCTGAGTCCTTGATGTAGTGTGTAGTGAGTCCATTATTATTGTTATTTCTCTGAGGTAGAAACAAGTTGGAAGCCTCTTTCCCTTCCTATCCTCTCTTCCCACCTGAAAACATCTATTGTTGTTGTTGTTGTTGTTGCTATTTCTCTGAGACAGAAACAAGTTGGCAGCCCCTTTCCCTCCTCTCTCTCCCTCTCCCTCTCTCCCCCCCCCCCCCCCCGCCCGCCTTGCCCGCGTGCCACCACCAACCGCCACTCGCGCGCCTCTTTTTTCCCGGGCGCTGATTGGCTGCTGGGTCTCGAGGCGCGGGGTATAAAAGCCGCCCGCGAGCCGGCTCGCTTTCCTAGTCCGCTTCGGACCCGCGGGCGAAAGGTTGAGCGCGTTGTTTTCCCAGCAGCCATGACGGGCCGCGAGGAGACCCAAGTGGAGGGCAAAGCCAAGGGGAAAGTCTTGGCGCCCAGCGGCGGCGGCGGCAACGAGAAGGCGCGCATGGGCAGCCCCGCTGGAGGGCCCTTGCGCTCCACGCGCGGCTTCGCCATCACCGACCTGTTGGGCCTGGAGGCGGAGCTGCAGCCCCCGGCCGCCTCGGGCTGCGAAAGTGGAGGGGCGGCGGCAGCAGTGGCTGGACTCGGAGGAGGAGGAGGAGGAGGAAGCGGGGCGCCCTTGCCCTTGGGTTTGGGGTTCCTCTGCGGCTTCGCCACCCCTCCGCCTTCCTCCGGGGCGCACTGCCTCTTGCCGGCTCACCTGCCCTTCCTCCAGCACCAGCCCCAGGCCCACCCTCCGCACCACCACCACCACCACCCTCCCGCCCAGCACCACCACCATCCCCACCACCAGTATGGCGCCGAGAAGCTCAAGGAGAACATCTCCGGTAAGAGACACCCACGCTCCCCACCTGCATTCCTTTCCAAGGGGGCATCTGCTCTTAGGAGGACCCAGCAGTCTTTAGGTCAGGCAGGAGCTTTCCAGCAACCTACTGAGTTGAAGTCCAAAACACCTGGAGGGACCAAGTTTGTCCAAGGCTGTTCTAGGTCCTGGTTGGCTATATGGGTTAAATTAGGCATTGGCAAACTTCAGCCCTCCAGCAGTTTTGAACCCAGCAGTCTTTAGGTCAGGCATAGGCTTTCCAGCAACCTGCTGGGAGTTGTGGGAGTTGGAGTCTAAAACACTTGGAGGGCCGAAGTTTACCCATGTCTGATTTAACCCATATAGCCAACCAGGAACTAGAACAGGCTTGGGACTGTTTAGGACTCCAACTCCCACAGCTCCAGGTAGGTTGCTGGAAAGGTCATGCCTGACTTAAAGAGTGCTGGGTCCTCCCCCTTATTAGACTCCGTAGGGGTCCCAGTATGTCAATCTAAAAGGTAAAGGTTTCCCCATGACATTAAGTCTAGTTGTGCCTGACTCTGAGGGTTGGTGCTCATCTCAATTTCTCAGCTGAAGAGCTAGCGCTGTCAGTAGACACCTCCAAGGTCATGTGGCCAGCATGACTACAATGTATTGTCGAAGGCTTTCATGGCCGGAATCACTGGGCTGTTGTAGGTTTTTCTGGCTATATGGCCATGTCTAGAGGTATTCTCTAGAGGAGAGAATGCCTCTAGACCATGGCCATATAGCCCGAAAAACCTACAACAGCCCAGCATGACTACATTTAGGCGACTAAAATGATCAGATGTCTGGAGAACAAGCCCTATGAGGAGTGGCTTAAACAGCTGGGCATGTTTAGCCTGAAGATGAGAAGGTTGAGAGGAGACATGATAGCCATGTATAAGTATGTGAGAGGAAATCATAGGGAGGAGGGAGCAAGCTTGTTTCCTGCTGCCCTGGAGACTAGGACGCAGAACAATGGCTTCAAACTACAAGAAAGGAGATTCCATCTGAACATTAGGAAGAACTTCCTGACTGTGAGAGCTGTTCAGCAGTGGAACTCTTCGTCCCAGAGCGTGGTGGAGGCTCCTTTGGAGGCTTTTAAGCAGAGGCTGGATGGCCATCTGTCAGGGGTGCTTTGAATGCGATTTTCCTGCTTCTTGGCAGGGGGGTGGACTGGATGGTCCATGAGGTCTCTTCCAACTATTATTCTATGGAGTTCCGCTACCTTCCTGCCAGAGCAGTACCTATTGATCTACTCATATGGGCATGTTTTCAAACAGCTAGGTTGGCAGAAGCTGGGCCTAACAGCGGGAGCTCGCCCTGCTCCCTGGATTCAAACCATCGATTTTTCGGTCAGCAAGTTCAACAGCTTAACCCGCTGTACCACAGGCGGCACTATTAATGAAATTGTGTTTCCCATCAATAATAATAATAATAATAATAATAATAATAATCTTTATTTATATCTTGCCCCCTCTCCCCAAAGGGACTCAGGGCGACTTACAGCAAATAAATGAATACAATAAATGATACAAAAAGACAATAATCACATAATAGTATTATTATTATTATTATTAATATTATGTATTTATAGCCCACTCTATCTCCCTGAGGGGACTAATAAATAAATAATCAGTTTAAAAGACTATTTAGCCCTCTAAAACAGTAAATATATATAAACAGTTTAAAACCAGCCAGTTCCTATGATTGGGTATCCAGCATTGTAAATTCTAGTTCTATAACTATTTAAAATCCTGTCTGATCAGATGGCTGATAATCTTAGCTGTGACCAAAAGGTTATTTAAATCGTCAGGTTTTCAACTCTTTCCTGAAAGTTATAAGAATGGGTCCTTGTCTAATTTCCTAAGGGAGGGCATTCCAGAATTGGGGGGGGGGGGGCACTACCAAGAGCATCTCGTTTGTCAGGTGGGACCAAGAGGATGGCCTCCCCGGCTGATCTTAGGGCCTGAACAGGTTCAAAAGACCTGTGGTCCTCCTTTTTTTGTTGTTGCTTACAACTATAGTGTATTGACTGAATGCATCTGATTCAAAATGGTTTAGGATTTCCTTGATTCCTGCCCAAGAGGCTTCCCACAATGTCATGAACATAGTCATTAGAATGCTATATGGTTAGGAATAAGTTTACTTAAACTAGACTTTGCTGAACATCAACAGAATTGGCATCACATATCAGCAAGAAACATCAGCTTTTGTTTTCTTACTTATGGTTCCCAAAAAGAAACTGTTCAAGATAGACTGACAATGCTACTTACCCTGATTTCAGGTTTGATTCTTAGGCAGTATGGCTGGTTTTGGTACTATTGGATCTCCCCTGTTATCTCGGCCACTTTGCTCCTTTTCCTGAAGTTGATCAGCTCATTTCCATGTCATTTTAGAAATTCAGGGTTTTGTTTGGAAATTCATTTTTTGAAACCGCAAATTAAATTTTCTAAAAAGTAGAAATTAGAAACTAGAACTTCTAGAACATGACCATTCAGCCCGAAAAACCTACAACAACCCAGAAATTAGAACATGTTGCCTCCTCATTTTCAAGGGTGCAACTGCACCAGGCATGCGCAAACTTCAGCCCTCCAGGTATTTTGTACTTCAACTCCCACAATTCCTAACAGCCGGAATTGGTGTGCAAGTTCAGTTATGGACCTTGAGCAAATCTCACTCTCTCACACTCTGAGGAAGACAAAAAAAAAAAACCCCTCTCTGAACAGGTCTGATCAAGAAAACCTCATGATAAGGTCACGCAAATCTGAAATAACCTGAAGGCACACAACAACAATATATATAAAAAGATGCACGCACATGCGCTTACATACAAAGACGTGCCTTTGGGGAAGAGCATATCTGCTTCCTCTCCTTACTGCATGGGTTTTGTGTGAATAAGCAAATCTTTTGCACTGTTAGCCTCCAAATTCCCTAACTGAACATATCAGCATCTCTTTTTGGAAAAGATTTTTTCCCTTGGTTTATCTTCCTTTTAAATTCTGTGCCTATAAGAGCCACATGGCCTAAATCTAGAGTGTGAGGAAGTTACTTTGGAATTGCACCTCCCAGACTCTTCTCGTCCAAAGTTAACTTTTGACAGCCTAAACATGAAGAGAAACATCCCGTTTTGGCCACATCTTTGCATATTCTGGCAAAACCTGTCATCTGTTTATCACGGAGTATTTTTTTTAAAGAAGCAGGGTCCATCAAAAGTTGCAGAATCCATAATCTTGAATTACGAAAAATTAAACTTGGCTGTTTCAGCAACTATGCTGCATTGCCTAAGAGACAATTATTCTATTTTGTTGTGTGCAAACCCAGTTGGCGACTTTTGTTAGAGAGAAGTAGCAATGGAAGAGGATGGTTTGGATGCACAACTTCTGAACCTCTGAATGAGATTCAATGACTTTGGAGAGTCAATACTACAGGTGAATAACAGATGGGGGAGAAGCAATGCTTTGGAATGTGTGTGTGAATTCAGCAGTTCCTAAAATTTCTCAAATCAGCCCAACTACTGATTGGGGTAACCTGAGAACTATAGTCTAGAAAAGGACCTTTCCCAAACTTTGAGTATGCTCTTGCTTCTCCTTACAGAAGTGGTTGCTGGATTTTTGCTGCATATGGCGAATGTAATACGAACAAATATATACAGGTCTAATTGTTGGTGTTGTGTTCACTGTGAGTGGTTTCCAATTTAAGGCAAACTTATCATGTTTTTTTCTTGGTAGGATTTGTTCGGGGGGGGGGGGGGGGGCTTTCCTTCCCCTACAGCTGAGAGTGTGTGACTTGGCCCAAGATAACACAGCGAGTTTCCATGGCTGAGCGGGGATTTAAATTTTGATCTCCAGAGTTATAGTCCAGTACACAAACTACTGCACTATGCTAGCTCTCACAGTTCTAGCTGCCTGCATTGAATAGGCATCCACACACTGGAACTGGTCTTTTGTGAAGCTCTGTAAGATAAAGAAACTCAGACCTCATTACCTCTGAGGATGCTTGCCATAGATGTAGGCGAAACGTCAGGAGAAAAATTGCCTCCAGAACATGGCCATATAGCCCGGAAAAACCTACAACAACCCACAGATAAAGAAATGTTTTTGTTTTCCTTTGTAATGAAATATGAACAATTAAGGTAACAGAGCTTCCATGAGAATGGGCAGCCTGCTTTTATTTGCTATAGCTAAATAACAATCAACGCTTTTCAGCTTTATGGGATTTACAACACAATTACTAAGTTTAATCAGACTTATTTCTAAGTAAACAAAAGACAACAACCCCATCTACACTGCAATATAATGCGGTTTTATAACACAGTTTGACTGCATTGAACTGCATTGTATGGCAGTGTAGACTCACATAATGCAGTTCAATGCAAACTACATTATGAACTGCATTATATGACAGTGTAGATGGGACCAACATGACTCATGGGAAAATGGTAATGACTGGTAAAAGGGAAAGCAGTAGGAACTTATATCAGTGAAGTAAACCATGGCAAGAATTAAGCAGTTGCAAATAACATCAACAATATAACATGTGCATTGGATTCCAGCATAGGTTTCTAAGCAGGTTTGATTTTCCAAAAAAGCATTAATCTTTGGCTTTCTGTGAACTAACCACTGATTCCACCAGTTTCCTCTACCCATTGCTATTCCTATTGGCTCTGTCTGATGTGCAAACAGAGACGGTCCAACTATATACATTGGAAGTATTTTGAGTTACCACTGGCTACATCTTTGACCAAAAGCCATGGTCTATCAATCCTGAACACATGGTAAGGTTAGTTGTAATTCAGCAAAAGCATGTTCACCAAAGTCTCTCTCTTTCCTTTCTTACTATTTCAGACATCTCATTTCATTAGCACTGAAAAGAACTGAGATTTCATCATGGAGTCACGGTCAACTGCTGTCACAGATTCAGAAGGCATGTTGTGCCAAACAATTCTGGAAATATTATCAACTTCCAAAGTCTATCTCCAAAATATATTTCTGAGAACTGGGAGATAACCTAAGGTCCATACATCGTTGACAGATCATTCATTCAAAAGCAGATGTTGAGAGGACTTAAAGGGCAATCCAAGAGAGGATATCTGAGCCAGCATTGGCATTGGCCCATAGATCAGTGGTAGAACCCATCATTTGCCAAAAGCAGATCTCTGGCAACTGCATTATTCGATCCATTCCTCTCCTGTTGTATAGGGTCACAATAGCATAATCTTTGGCCATGCTGGCTGTGGATGATGGTAATTGTCATTGACACACATGGAGATTCCTGGTTTGAGGAAAGCTGACTTTGATTTTGTACCTTTCTAACTCAGAAGGTAGGTAAGACCCATGGAATTGGTCTTGCCTGTTTTGTTGTGGAATTCACTACAAGAACAAGATAAAATATCACCACAAAAAAGTTTCTATCTGTGCATCTAATGTGTACCTTCCTCTTTCCAGGGAAGAAATCAAAAGGAGTGTTTGCTTGAGTTAGTACTCTCAAAGACAGTGTACTAATGCTGACTGAGGGGTCAGGATAATAGTGAAGGGATAAAGCTCTAAGAGACTATTAAGTTCTGAAAATTACTGTACTTATATTTTGTGTGTTAGTGCTGGTCTTGTGACGTGTTTTTTGTTTGGAAATAAGTAAAACTGTTCCAAGAACTACTGAAATGAATTGTATATTTCGTCTTGTCTCTAATTCTGTGTATCAACAAACCTCACATTTTACTGAAATATTAAAGAATTGAAGAAAGAGACCGCCATAGCCATGGATTCTGTATTCACATATTCATCAATCCATGCCTTGAAAATCTTTTTTTTTTAATTCCCAAAAGCAAACTTGGTTTTGCTATTATATATAAAGGGATACTATTTTACTACACCTGTCTATATAATGAAAATTGAGCATTCACAGAGTGGATTTGCATATCCATGGTTAGGTTCTGGTACTAAACACCAGCAGATACCAAGGATCCATTGTATTGGATAACCTTTGATGTGTTCCAGAGATGCTCCTTCCAAGATCAATTGAGTTTGCTTTGGATACTCCTCTCTTCTTTCTTTTGGCCCAGTTGGTAGACAAATTGGGTTGCCTCTAATTCTACTCCCGCCTTAGCCTCCCAGAAAGCTGCCCATCTGTTCTTGCTGCTCTCCTGGTGCTGAAAATCCAGTGTTTGTGCCAGCACTCCCCACCCATTTCGTTTGCCTGGCAGTGGGGATGGATAGAGATGACCTATATTCCTAATGACTGGGGAGAGTGGTTTTAATCAGCGCTGGCCATGTGCCAACCCTACTTGCTGCCCTGGATGGCAATCATCTGCCCACCTTTTTTCTTGGCTATTGACATGACCTGGCTTGGCAGGGAGGTTGCCTGTGAATTAGGTGTTGGCATAGTGGTACACATAGACTACCTGTTGCATGTACACACACACACACACACACACACACACATGTGCACACAAGTACAGCCACATTAATCAGAAACAGACTATAACAGTGGCGATTAGCTGATGTTGGAAATGCCATCCCCATTAGAATAGGAGTGGGCAGAAGATACGGCTGAATGTACCAGTAATTGGTGGTAAATTGGCAAAGAATCATGACAACTAATTATCAAACAACAGCAACAATATGGCCTTTCTGCTGCTCTAGAACTGTACAGCTGAAATTAAGAAGGATTTTGATTAATCAAGAGTGAATTTTTGCATGGAAAGAACATGAACAGGGTTCATTTCTGGTTCTCCAAACAAATTCCTCTATCAAGAATGCTTTTCTTTCTAGTTCTGTTTTTTTTGTAGATCAAAGGGTTCTGATGAAAAAGTTGATATTACAAAGCTGACATAAGTTCATTGCTACATTGGAATATGAGGTGTCAGTACTTCCCATCTTCATTTTTAATGTGTGATGAAAACTGAGTGGATTTTCATAACTGATTTGTAATAATTTCTGGTGTTTTTATGTATTTTTCTTCTATTTTGATATGTTTACTTCATTTTAATGTTGTGAGACTATTGCTATTCTTGAAAGGATATACATACATAATGAAAACAAAAGTGAATAAAAATAACTGAACAAGAGATTTGATCAGTATCTTTCCCTCTTTCTCTCCCATCAACATGACAAAAAGATGAAGACAGTTTATCAGGTGACAAGAACAGTTTGAAGATTTCCGACTCTCAGATCAAGAGAAAGAAACGCCGGCACAGGTAAAAAATATATAAATATTGGATGTGTAGCAAGAGCCTTCCCAGCCTTTCCCCATGTACTGAATTAATTACTCTTAAAAGATTTTCTCTCTGTGACTCTCTCTCATGCCCACACATTCATTTTGTATTTCTGTCTTGTATAAATTTGATTTCTTTAAAAAACAACAACTATGATCTATAGATGTTTCAAAAAGAAATGTTTTTATAGTAAGTCACGTGCATATTTCTGGTGCTTTGTTATACATGAGCATTTTGGAACTTGAGACAATCCCAAAACTATCCCCATATATCCTAGAAAGCTTTAAGGAGTGAGGAAATCCTTCAAATAGTTAAACTCAAATAATTACAATACTGTATAAAGAAAGCAGTAATTTATGATAATGTAAAACAGAAATACACCCAGAGCTGGAGAAATTTACTTATTTGACTATGATACTGTATACAGGGAGAGCCCAAGTTACGAACAATAGATTATGTAGGTTTGTTCTTAAGTTGAATTGTATGCAACTATGAACAGGTACATTTTTTAAAATGTAACTCCAGCCATATATAAGCTCTGGATAGCACAGGGATAGGGTTAATAACCCTGTGGTATTTGTCTTGCTGTCTGTGCCTGTGTTCAGAAGACTTTACCTCATTTACTGTTCCCATGATAATTGGATTTTGAAAAATATGAAACAAGGATTGGTGAGAAAGCTTCATTGGAGAAACTTTCCCCCCATGATAATTCTTTACCTTCCGAGTGATACATTTCTCTCACTTACTGTTGTCCAATCCCCATTGTTAAGTGCGAATCATTTGTAAGTTGGATGTTTGTAACTCGAGGACTGCCTGTACTTTGACTTTTATCTATATAGATAAATATTTTGTTAAACTTTATTAAATACAGTCACACAAATACCTTCCACATTTAAGGAAGAGAGGGGCACCTAACTTGCATTCCTTTATGATAAAGTTGTTTCACTAGAGCCCTGAAACCCCTTTTCAACACAAATCACTCTCTGTCCTGGTAATCCAGCAAGCAAAAGTTTATTCAAAGAAGAGTATATAAAAATAAGCACGTCTAAAAAGGACAATAAAAGTTCAAAAAGTTAGCCAATAGTCCAAAATCCTTTCAAATACAGTCGTAAGAGTCAATCCACAGATATATCCATAAACATGATAGCATGAAGCCATCATTCCTCACATACCTGCTTTTCCTCTCATCTCTAAGCCTCTGGGAAAAGTGATTTTGTCTCTGTTGTATGCTTTGCCTCTGAAATTTCAAGTGCCTTAATTGTCTCCCACATTTCTCTCAGCTTTTACTTCTGGCAGATTCTCAAGAAAACTGATATCACTTTCTCCAGGGAACTGCCAGGAGATTCCAAAACAACTCTCCCCGGGCCACTTGGGCCCTCTGAATCTAGCCCAGCATCCACTTCCTTATCTTCTGAGCACTCAGAATCTGACCAGGCTACAACAAATGTAATATACAAATTCATCCAGGGCTGGAGAAAGTTTCTTTTTTTATTACATATCCCATAACCTCATTGCCAGCATGGGTACTGATCATGTTGCCTTAGAGTATTCTGGAAATTGTCATTCAAAAAAGTAATTTCCCTAAGCTCTGAACACACCAAATAATTTCATCCAGAATGAAATCATTTTTTCATAAGAAAATCAAACTCACAATATTCAGTGTTTCAGTAAAACCCAGGCACTGCCAGATTATTCCGGATTTTCATCTCTTAAACAAGTTTCCCAATTTCCCCCTTAAGGGTACAACAGCTCCTAGAATCCTCCCATTCTGGCTAGGGGATTTGGGAGGTTCAGAAACTCTATCTGCACAGTGGGCTTCATTAACATTGTGGGTTACAAATTGTTCATAGTTAACCTGACACCATTTGGGTAAAATGGCAAGAGGCCATCTCAGGTTCAGAACAGCCTTACCCAGCCTGGTGCCCACCCACAACAAATGTCATAGACTTCAGTTCCTATCAACTTCTTGTGCCATCAGCTCATGCAGCAGGTGAAATTTAAATGATGTGCTAATTCATTGTACCTATAGTTGGCCCAAGACTATTCATTGTCTGAACAAAAAGTGCCCTTCACCCCCTCAGGTCAAGTTCGTAATACTCAAAGCCACATAAATTATTCTGGGTAATGAGGCAGAAAATCCCACAAGCTCCTTGTCTTATCCTTGACAGTGGTAGGAAAAAACACAAATTGAATAATACATTAAGTAACAATTTGCTGCCCTTTAATTACACCACAAATCCATTGTTTAAGATGCCTCACTTTAACTATTGGTAAAGTGATCCTGATTGTCCTAGTTGCATGCTTTTGTCCTAGTGTCTAAAGCTGCTTTTTAAAAATTGGATGAAACATAGGTGCATCTATACTGTAGAATGAAAGCGGTTTGACACCACAGCATTGAACTGCCATGGTTCAATGCTGTGGAATCACAGCAGTTGTAGTTTGGTGAGGCAATGGGGCTTTTTGACAGATAATGCTATGTAAAGCTAAACTCCTGTGATTTCATAGTACTGAGCCATGGCAGTTAAAGTGGTGTCAAACTGCATTCGTTCCACAGTGCACCCAATGAACATTTTGTCACAGCCAACAGTGGTAAAGAAATACTTGTGCTAGTTGCTTGGATTAGTATAGATTTCCTTCCTCCTTGCATATGTATCTGATACTTCAAACAATTGCAACATAGTCATTCTGACGATGAGTTTCTTGTCCCTGCAGGACTGTGTTTACTGCCCATCAACTGGAGGAACTGGAAAAGGCTTTCAATGAAGCTCATTATCCTGATGTGTATGCAAGAGAAATGTTAGCTATGAAAACGGAGCTCCCTGAGGATAGGATACAGGTATGTTGCCTGATAAAGTATCATAACTATAGCACACATATTGTGTCAATATATATGTATATATTAGTGGCTATATGTAAAGGCTGGAAATGGGGTTGGGACTTACTACAGTAGACTATCAATTAACAGGAACTCAAGCAGCCAGAACTCTCAAGCAGCTGGCAAAAATCAAAGAAATTATACTGCAGTCACAAAGCTTTTTTTATAATACAATAAAACTATTTTACATTGTTAAGTTTATCTTTATTTGTCTTCATTTGCTATTAATTATGCTATTTCAATAATAATATTAAGTCAATACAGAGTTTATGGTATGGTATAGTATGGGTTATAGTATTAGTTAGGCATGCTTTTAATAGTGGATGTCAAGCAACCAGAAACTACATTTATCTGGCATCTTCCAAACCCCGTGGTTGCTTGTTAACTGAGAGTCTACTGTACTTTAGTGTGCCTTGAAGTTTTACAATGTGAAAGGGATCTAGGAGTCCTGGAAGATCAAAAGCTGAACATGAACCAACAGTGTGATGCAACAGCTTAAAAAGCCAATGAACTTTTAGCTTGCATTAATACGAGTATAATGTTTTTATCAAGGGAAGTCATGGTCCCACTCTATTTATTCTGCTTTGGCCAGAGCTCACTTGAATGCTGTGTTCAAAATGGTAAAACATCTTGAAACAATGTGCTATCTGGAGTGGCTTAAGAAGTTGATTATGTTAAGCCTGGAGAAGGGAAGGTTAAGAGGATACATGACTGTCATGTTCAAATATTTGAAACAATATTGAAGGTGGAGCAGGCTTGTTTTCTGCTGCTCCAGAGGGTAAGATACCAAATAATGGATTCAAACTACAAGAAAAGAGATTCCATCTAAACAATGAGAACATCTTTCTGACAGTAAAAACTGTTCAACAGTGGAATATTCTGCTGCTTAGGAGTTGTGATCGAGACTCCTTCTCTGAAGGTTTTTAAATAGGTTGGATGGCCATCAGTAAGGAGTGTTTTAATTGTGTGTTCCTGCATGACTAGGAATTGGACTGGATGGCTGTTGTGCTCTCTTCCAACTCTATGATTCCCATTTCACACAAATGTCCAAACTGAGGCACTTAACAGGGTATAGTCCTTAATGTCTCGGTGGATGTGATTGCGTGTCACCTGAGGAACGTCCTCCTCCATGGCTTTCCACAGAGAATGGTGATCATTGAAGCTGACACCAATGGGGTTTAGGAGAGCCTAGATAAATATATCTCAGGAATGAATTTATCTTCACAAATCCAGCCATAGTATAGTGCACGAGCCTGGAATTGATAATCTTCTAGCTGTCTGATTCTAATTCAGCACTGTAAAAATATGTGTGGTAGAAACAACTGCTTTACCTTGCTGAACTATAGGATTGCAAGTAGTATTCAATTGATGCTACTTGCAATCAATAATTGACATTTCCTTTGACTTGTGTGGGAAAAGTCTGTGGTTAAAAGGGTTGTCGTTTGCAAACAATGGACAAGCTAATTTAGACTGGAGAGTTTGCATCATGCAACATATAGCCCTGATTATTTTTTGTACCCCGGATCCACTTGTATCTCCTGTTATAGTGTTTCTAAAAAGAGTGGCAATTTCCCTTTTAAAACAAATTAAAGCTCTCCTGAAAAGACTATGTATGAAATCAAAACTGGACTACTGACCAGGTTTGGTTTCATTTCTAGAGATAGTGTCACTCATGGTGGTTTATGAGAATGTGTGTGGAAATTGCATCATGTGCTCACTTAACCTCACCCTGCTTTTCTTTTAACATTGGGCCTAAGGATCTTACAGAAATCCCTTTGCCCAAGAGTGAGCCATGTGTAGCCATCCAGATATTGGTGGACCAAATTCCTTAATGGTTCCACACAGCTGTTACAGTTTGAACACTATTTTGGTACATGTTTTGCAAAATTCGAAGTGATTTTTTAAAAATTGAAAATGAACATTTGGGTATTTGAATGTTTGGGTTATCCACCCCTACTTCAAAATATTTTAATTTGAACTCTTATTTGAGAACCAAGTGACAAACCGCTGTTAATATAAAAAGTGATCTAACAAGATAGGGTGGGGGTAGAAATTACAGAAGTAGCAATGGATAGGGTTTTTTTTTCAAGCAACATCTTCACTTAATACCGAGTTTGTATGGGAAGGAAAGTTGTGGTGTTTTAGAGTTATTAGAAATAAAATGGAAAAGCTGTTAATTTCTTTTGTGAGCTGCCTTAGGTTTCCTGTGAGCCCCTTGGGGCTCCAGGCAAAAAGCAGCATATAAATGGATATAATAATAATTATAATTTCAGACAAAAGCTGTGTCCAGTTCTCCAGTCAACTGAAAAACTGGATATTGCTTAGACCTCAGTGGTGGACAGATTTCATGCTTTGGTATCATACTTTGACTGGTTTGTTTTAATCTGAGATTGCCTAATCATAACCAGGAGCAAAATGGTAGTTTAGGATCAATTGCCTACTGCAATTCATGAGTCAAGAATATATAGAAACCTACATCTGAGTTACTAATGATCAAAGATTTTTAAACAAAACTCTAAAATTGGTGGCCAGAAATTTAAGCATTGGTCATCCTGGTTCAAGTCCCCTATTGAGTCATGAAACCTTGAGCTGTTCAATCTGCCACCCAGGGTTTTTGCTCAAGGAAAAAATGGGGAGAAATATAGACTTGTATGCATCTTTTTTGAGGAAAGGCAGGATATAAAAGTAACGAAAATAATAAATCCATACTTCTATTTTATATTTAAGGAATACTGAGATTAAGGAAGTAGTGCAATATTAGCTCTTTAATTACTTGCTATTTTGAAGTTACTTTGAATTAGAAATGACTTGGCAGTCTAATTCAGACCACAAAGAGATTTGCCAGTGGATCTGAATCTACCTTTTGTTCACATCTGGATGCGAAAATACTTAGGTGTTCTTGATGTAATAGCTTCCTCTCAATCTACATAGTTGCATATAGTCTATTCTTAAAAATGCACTCATTTTCGGAACCAAAAGGTTTGGTTTCAAAACCGAAGAGCAAAGTGGCGGAAACGTGAGAAGTGCTGGGGCCGCAGCAGTGTGATGGCTGAATATGGCCTCTACGGAGCCATGGTGAGGCACTCCATCCCACTACCAGAATCAATCATCAACTCTGCCAAAAATGGGCTTGTGGGCTCCTGTGCCCCTTGGCTGCTTGGTAAGTGGACACCTCACTCTATGAATGGCTCAACCCTAATTAATATAGAAACTGCTTTCCTAGGTTCATTTCTAGCACCGTATCAGGGGTGGGAAACAACTTCCCTTCCTAATGTTGTTGAGCTTCAGCTCTAAACTTTCTTCACAATTGGCTTTGCTGGTTAGAGCTTCTAGAACTTATAGTCCAACAGGATCTGGAAAGCCACTTGAATTCTCCCCTATGCATTTTATAACCAGGAGGAAAGTGTTGTTGTTGATCTCGCATATGGACCATATCCTCTCAGGGAAATAAGGTGGAGATTTGGACTGTAAAACCTGTGTGGTGCATTTCCATGTACAACAGATGTTCCCCTCTTCAGATGGTTTCTCTGTTCACATGGAGAGTATGGGAAAAGAGTTTTGACTAACGTATGCTCCTTCTCATATGATTAGTTATCTCTAATACAGAAGAGATGAATAGGGGTTACCAAGTCCAACAAAACCCCCATATCAGCCGCGGGATACATTCCCAGCTGGACTATGGTTACATGAAACCACAGATCTTAGAG
Organism: Anolis sagrei; assembly: GCF_037176765.1. NCBI lineage: Eukaryota > Metazoa > Chordata > Lepidosauria > Squamata > Anolidae > Anolis > Anolis sagrei. The sequence goes on along the minus strand of NC_090021.1, from coordinate 21,580,933 downwards.
AATCAAACAATATTACTGACACAATTAAATCACTGGATTCCATTGTGTACAAGAATGAGGTATCCTTTTTTACTTTAAAAAAACAAACAAAGCAGGTGTGCCTTACCAAAATCAACTGCAAATATACAATGCAATTCATCAACTAAAATATACACACTGTCTTGGAATATAAAGTGCTAAATTCTAAACTCTTGACCTGCTGTCTTCCTTCTGCTCTAAAACCCTAAGCAGGCGCTGCCTGTCAGTGCCATACTAGATTGACCACTATTTACTTGATTTATATACCTCTTTTCTCACCAGGGGGACTCAAAGTGGTTTCCAGCAAAAATTTAATGCTTACAACATATAAAAAACCTAGTATAAAAGCAACTATAACATCTAACTATAAATTAAATTAAACCATATTAAAATCACAAATCCAGAAGCTGAGGTCTGAGGCCTTTCAAAGAGTCAATTGCACATAATCCTGTACATTTTTTGCTTTGCTTACTGCCCAAAGGCTTGGTCCCACATTCATGTCTTTACTTATTCTCCTCTGTATATACACACTGGATATGGGAAAACCTAGCAAATTCCTAGAAAGGATACATCTCTAAGGATCTCTAGGTCCTCTTAACACTGGGACTGGAAGTGAGATAATTCAGTGGTGGTGGTCATATTTGAAACCTGCTGGAAATGCCAAGGTTTGAAATGAATCTTTTGCCTGCAAAGCACTTCCTTTCCTTTCCCCTTGTTACATTCCTCTCCTTGTATACTCTTCTTAGACACAAGTTCATTGAGAAAAATGGGAAGTATGCGCAATAGAAATGTTTCATAATTCTTACAATTAATGGCCTAAATCCAGTTGTTAGTACTGCCTAAAGATGATGCATCAAAGCAATTATTAAGTCAACATTTAAATCCCAATTTTAATGCTGTATCTGTTTTGACCTTTGTATGCTGAACTTGAATGGTGTACTGGGGAAAAACGGTAGTAGTGGTGGTAATAATAGTGATGATGATGATAGACTAGAAAAGTCTTGCTTGATGATTTAGTGAGGCTATTCTTGTTGGGACTAGCAATTGGATTTAGTCCAATGTTATTTAACCTTTACAATACATTTATGCTACAGTCATAAACATTTACTTGCCACTTTAATTGTCCTGGCTCCATCCTATGCAGTACTAGGATTTGTAATTTGGCAAGGTACTTCACATTATTTCTGCCAGACATCTGTAAGGACCACACTGCACTACAAATCCCAGGATACAGTAGGATAGCACAGTGAAAGTTGAAATGCTACCCAGCTCCTTTCAAGTATATGTGAGCTTTCACCTTTGACAGTTAAAGAGGATTCTTGACTGGGTTTTCACTGCTAAATAGATATCCACAACACCCAGATTAGCTCACAACTTTCACTGACATGGAAGCTACTAACCATCACTAGACATGTTTCCCATCCATAGTTTTAAATAGGTATTAATAGCAATGTCTTTTGGGTCAGATAAAGCCGCTTTGAGTGTCCTTTGTGGAGAGAAAAACATAAATAAACATAATAATAATAATAATAATAATAATAATACCAATCTTGTCTGTCAGATCAAGATGTAATCAGTATTGCCATCTGTTTATCTTATTTTATAAAGGAATGCATAAGAAGTCAGTTGATGTTCCAAGGAAGTCTGAAAATGAGGAAAAGGGTAATGTTGTCTGGAAATCTGAGCTCCCTGAAGAGGAATTAAAAATTAAGCCAGAAGAACAGGAGCAAAATTCCACTGACAAATTCAGTGCCACGGACAATTCTGAAGACATTGCAATGGATCTTTCCAGCACTGCAAAGCAGGAGAAAAAGAGCAGCACTTTGAGACAGAGTCTGAGTGGAGCATCACATCCCAAAATAAAAGACAGTGAGCGCTAAGTGTGGGACATTGGCAGCACAGGGTGGTGGGTAGAGGGTAGGTATGAACCACAGACTCAAAATGAGATAAGGAAACCTCTCCATTGCTTGGAAATGTGAATATTTATTAATATTTATTAGTATTTTTTTCCTGCTAGGTTAATGCATTTTACATGCAGATGGGACCTGCCCAAGATATTATTTATTTTTTCATCTTTAAAGTTCTTTATATGTAATTGAGATAATAGATGTAGTTGAATTCTCTTCTTTCAAATGTCACACTAAGTCACCTTTTATTAGCAGCTCCAGAAAATGCTAATAATGTTCCCTCCTGTAACAGAAACCCCACATAACTCTAGAAGTACCATATTTCCTCAAATCTAATGCTCACTTTTTTTGCTAAATTACATAGCCAAATATGAGGTGCACATTAGTTTTGACGGTGTGTCTCCTAAACTAAGCCAAGAGATGATAATTATAAAACTGATTTTGTTTTTGTTTTCAGAGATGTTAATCCTTCTGAATTAGAAGGATTTCTTGGTTCTACAATCCATGGTCCAACAAGTTTGTTATTAGGCTCAAACCCATAGAGACAAAAATTGTCCATAGCTTGGGAAAGTTCACAGTTTTCAAGAGGTGGTCACAGTGTAATTATTTGATCAAGGATTAAGGAATTTTTATCATAAATTTACATTTTTAATGTTTGTATATAAGCTGCTTCTGATATTAGCTGCTACTGTAGAACAGGAAGAGCTTTCCTCTGTACTGTTGGAGGCAATGTAAACTTCACTGTGGAGTCTGGGAAAGAGGTCTCACAAGAGGTACCAAACTGTGTAGCATTGTTATCTTTGCCTTTTGCATAAAAGGGCTTTGAAAATGGACACTTCGTAGCCAAAATACTCAATTTTTCTTACTCTTCATATAAAACAAAACAGTAAACAATGCTCCTTGTATATAGCTTGATTAAAATTTGTTGGCACAGAGACAGAATCTGCTAAGCCAATGATGTTCACCATTTGGCTTTCCAGATGGTGTTGAGCTTAAACTCATCCCTCTCTGTTGGCTATGATGGCTAAGACTGATGGGATTTGCAGTCTACTATCTGGAGGGCCACAGTGTGTCCACTTCTGCTTTGGGAGCTGGATTAACTCCATCTGGCCACCCATTCGTATGTGTTGGCCTTTCCACACCTCAATTCAGTACATCCCGTCTCCAGTCATCATGATCAATGATAATAATAAAAACAAGAAGTTTCATCCCATCTGGACGGCATCATCTTTGAAAAGGCAGGCTGTGTATACCAGATAGATTCACATAATTTCTGATACCTTTCTGCTTGTACTCACTTGAATTGGTTAATTGTAAGCTGTCTTGGATCCCATGGCAAGAGAAAGGCAGGGTATAAATTGAATCAATGAATGATTTTCAAGGCGAATTGCAGCAGAACAGTGTAAACTGTGCAAATTCCAATTGTTAATCTCAATTAGGATGGATTTGTTAAATCAATAGGAACTTAGTAAATCAACATCTATGAGTTCTGTTAGTTCAGTTGATCTACTGTTGTTGGGATTAAGGGCAGGGTACATGCCAGGAGTCCCCTGGTAGTGCAGCGGGTTAAACTGCTGAGCTGCTGAACTTGCTGATATGAAAGGTTGACGGTTCGAATCCAGGGAGTGGGATGAGCTCCTGCTGTTAGCCCCAGCTTCTGCCAACCTAGCATTTTGAAAACATGCAAATGTGAGTAGATCAATAAGTACCGCTTCTGTGGGAAGGTAATGGTACTCCATGCAGTCATGCCAGCCACATGATCTTGGAGATGTTTATGGACAACACCGGCTCTTCAGTTTAGAAATGGAGATGCATATCACCTCCCAGAGTCAGACACGATTAGATTAGGCTTCACATCAGGGGAAACCTTTACCTTCTATAGGCCAGGAGTAGGATTTTTTTTTTGCACTCCAGATGTTATGGAATAGAAATTCTTGGCATTCCTTGCCATTGGCATGTTGGCTTCAAAATTCCCACCCTTGATTAGGGCATCTTTCCCAATACCCAGATATCACATGGAATTATACATGAAACTAACAGCTGCCTTTTTTGATGGCTGGTGTTGGTGGGTCTGAATGATTTCTTGACCTTCAGGAAACTCAGGAAAACCTCAGCACATATACAGAGCAGAACAAATGATCACATTGGGAGTTTTTCTTGCACCAAATGATGTGTTTGTATCAGGGGCCCTTCATTTGTTTTGTAGATGCTGCATCAGGGTGTGTTGTGTGGCACATTTACAGTTAGGGAGTTCTCCCCTTCACTGCTGGCTTCAGTGTGAGAAAATGAATTGAATGGTGCAGCTGCAAAATTTTGTTTGGGGAAAAATATGCAATAACTCTACATATTTGAATGTTACTTGCTATGCTATGCATAATAGAACTCAAACATTTATGGAGGGAAATCAAGCCATAGAAAACAGTAATAAAATAATGCTATTTTGTAAAATGTCATAGGAAAATATTTTGTAATATGTCTGTAAAAGTGTTAATGTTTTGATTCCTCCTGACTCCCCTACCCTTTTTATATTAATGTCCAGAAGCACTTTAGATACCTGTATTTTCTAAACGTTATCCTCCTTGCATTGTTTGTCATTTATTTATTATGTATTCATAAATAAAAGTCTTGTGTTTCTTTGTGGAGTGCATATATCTATCATTTGACATCTATCATGTTTTTTATTAAATGTCCTGCACTTCTCCCAACATGAGGCTTAAGTTAGTTTACAGTACAGGTCAATATTCTGCACCTAAGCCAAATACAGATTTGTAGGAATCAGTACTTCGAATTGTGCTTAGAAACAGAACAATAGTGGACCTCTCGCAACAAGGGAATTATGTGTTTCCTGTAAGGCAGTAGTTTCCCAACCTTTTTTTGACCAGGGACTACTTCACCAGGGACCACTCTCCCACATTAGTACCAAAAGGGTTACGAATCAGTTTTTGGTCAACTTTAGAATTGGCTTGGGGAACTGATTCAGAAAATTGCATTGGATAGACCATATCAGCTCTAGTTTCTGCTACAGAACATATGCCATGGTCAGCGACAGGGAAGGAGTGGCAGGCGGCGCAAAAGGAGCGGAAATAAAAAATAAATAAAGAGGAAGGAGGCTGCGGAGCAGATTATCGTCCTCGCAGCTCACTGGTGGTCTGCGGTACACAGGTTAAAAACCACTGCTGTAAGGCAATCAGCAGTCGAACTGCAGCATTTCCATACCCTCCTGAAAGCTAGAACATTATCAGAGCATAGTCAAGGTGGTAAAGTCATGTGAAAGAAAAAAACTAGACGAGCTTGTACCAGTATGCTTTTGCTCAAACCTAGTGGAAAGAGCAAGATCTTGCCCATTCCCTTCCTCTTGCTGAGTTAATTTAGTGCAAGCTACTTTTGTACTTTGAATTCAGTATACAGCAATTGAAGTAAGCCACAGAGAAATGGGGAGAGAGAGAGAGAAAGAAAATGGGACATGGGATGACAGGATTAATCAGGACTGTCCTTGTCAAATCAGAACAATGGGAGGGGATACATGAACAGTTTACAAAAGCAGCCCAATGTAGAGTACATTGTTAAGTACCCTCAAGTAGACAGCAGCCTATGGCCCCACGAATAAAAGACCCCCCAAACAGGATGCAATGAGGCTTGTGTTACAGCAGTCCCAAAATAAGGTCAAGTTCTATTACGGAAATCTATGCTGGTGAACCACTTTGACACTTGAGTAGTTCAGATTCAGCAAATTGCCTTGATATCACAAACATAACAGTGCTGTCAAAGGCTTTCATGGCCGGAATCACAGGGTTGCACAGCAACCCATCTCGCAACTGGCTAAACTTCCGGTTGTAATCAAAGCTATAACTAGAATTACTCTAGTTTTGCAGGCCTGTAGTAATACAGACACATTGAGGTATTCCTCAGTTAATAAAACAGGTGTCAAAACCAACAAAATGGTACTGGATGGAGAAATAACACAGAATATGGATTCTTACACCACACAAATAATGTGCCATTCAACATGTTTCAGTAAAATTAACAATATGGAGATATTAAACAACTAGGTCAGGTAAGCCTTGCATAAGTAAAAATATTTTGAACTTTCTAGAGATCACTTGAAAACTTACAAGGATGCATATAGGCATGGCTTTTTCTATTTTAAGATTACTCAACTTAGGCTTTGTTTATTGCATTGTTTATTATAGATGATAATAATTATTTTATTCCGCACCTGCCTCTCCTTATGGTGGGTTACATCATAGCTAAAAACACTTAAATCATCATAACGATCATATAAAATACATATTTCTACAAAATACACACATTGAAATACACAACAAATATTAAAATATAGTGAACACAAGATGCGAGTTTAAATTCATGATTAAAACTGACAAACAGAAACTGACGGGGGAGGATGCAGAACAAGAAAGTGGTGGTCTTGAGATGCTTAAACAATCAGTGAAGGGTTGGATTTTTTGAGAGTTTTTGAGTGGCAGCAGATTGAAGAAGAAATATTCTTGGCATGGAGATACCATTTTTCATTGCATAATAGTCACCACAGAAGTGACTATTATGACCCCCATTTTTGGGCACCAAATTGGCATTTTTGTGTTCCTCGCATAATAGTCACACCCCCATTTGGGGCTGATTTTCCCTTCTTACTCCAAAAACAAGGTAATTTTAAAATTATAAAATTGAGATCTCTGAAGTTCTACTTTTCACTCCTTTCTACTTCTTCTGAGGCAAAACCTGAAATTGAGATCTTTGGAACTTGGCTCTCTTTCTTCCTTCCTTCCTTCCTTCCTTCCTTCCTTCCTTCCTTCCTTCCTTCCTCCCTCCCTCCCTCCCTCCCTCCCTCCCTTCCTTCAAATAACGCTATTCCAGGTTATGTAAACTGTGTTGCCTTTGGAAAAGAAAGAAAGAGGAAGGAAGGAAGGAAGGAAGGAAGGAAGGAAGGAAGGAAGGAAGGGAAAATCAGCATCAAATGGCTCTACAATTGTTGTTTTTTTTAAAAAAAAAAACCCCAAAACAAACTGAACTGTTTGTTTGAGGCTGGATCATCCTGTCATCTCTTTCCCTTTGAGAGCCGAGACATTTATTTTTTTTTGTGTCAGGAGCAACTTGAGAAACTGCAAGTTGCTTCTGGTGTGAGATAATTGGCTGTCTGTAAGGACGTTGCCCAGGGGATGCCCAGATGTTTTACCATCCTGTGGGAGGCTTCTCTCATGTTCCCGCATGGGAAGCTGGAACTGACAGACAGGAACTCACCTGACTCCCCAGATTTGAACCACTGACCTTCAGTCAGCAGTACTGCTGGTGCAAGGATTTAACCCACTGCGCCACTGGGGGCTTCACTCAACTAACTGGACTCATTGAATCAGATTATTGCATATATATAATGTAACAGATGTTGGATTCCACATAGTCATCGCATGGTTCCCCTGAAGGGTAGGAATGAGACACAACCACATGCCCCACAACTGGGCATACCACTGGTTGCCCATTACCACATCCTCCCATAACAAGCTCTGATAAGTGCACAGTCCTTGGCATACTACTCATTGTCCACTGCTTCATGGTTCCATATGGGGACTGACTTTCAAGAGGGTTGGATACAACACAGGTTCCATCTTCACTCAACTGGATCTGGGTTCAATACTGAAAACTGCCTCAACTTATGATGAAAATTAAAGAATCGTAACACTAAGAACTTTACTACCAGTTGGTTGTGGTCTCATGGAAATGGCAGTGGGAATGGGTTTTGTGCAGATGTGAGTGAACTTTGCCCCTCAGTGCAACCTTTAAAAAATCCTACATTGGCTAATTGGGCAGAGTCTCCCGACTGCTGCAGTCCAATAACACCTGGGAGGCTACAAAATGTTGACTGCTGATTTTGTAGACAGTCAAGTTAGCCAGTCCTTGTCTAACTTGGGGAAAATAACACCAACCAAGGAAAGGGAACTGAGATTTCCAGACAGGAGAGGAAGACTACAGAAGTATAAAAAAGCACCCACTTGCTTTAAGATTTATCCCAAAACCTATTTGAAATACATGCATCACCAGAATCTTTACATGGTTTTCTCTCCACTGCATATGTCTGTGTTTTGGTTAATCTGTTATAACTCAAATATTCATAAAATAACTATCAGTAAAGAAGAGGCACAAAAGGAGCATGCAAAAAAAATACTTTCAGTTCCTGTCTTATTTTTTAAAATTATCTGGAGTTTCTACTTCACAGTTAAGAGATCGTTAATATCTTCAAATTATTTTCAACTTATGGTGTCCCTCAAATTAAACTGTCATGGAGTTTTCTTGACATGAGTTATGCAGAAGCATTTGCCATTGTCACCTTCCAGGGCGAGACAGTGTTACATGCCTAAGATCACTAGGTGGATTCCTACAGCTGAGCACGGATTCAAACCTTGATCTCCTGTAGTCCTAGTCCTATCCTCACATCACTATACCATGCCAGTTCCTAAACTGCAGTGTAAGTATTCTGAAATTACACACGAAATAAATCAGTTTGAATCAGAGGACAATGACACAAACATAACTGCTCTCGAGCCAGGGGATGCCTGGCTTGTGAGCAGTACGTGTGAAAATATCTTGGAGTCCTCGTGGACAACAAGTTAAACATGAGCCAACAATGTGATGTGGCAGCAAAATAAGCCAATGGGATTTTGGCCTGCATCAATAGTATAGTGTCTAGATCCAGGGAAGTCAAGCTACCCCTCTATTTTGCCTTGGTTTGACTACACCTGGAATACTGTGTCCAATTCTGGGCACCACATATGAAGGGAGATGTTGACATGCTGAAAGGTGTCCAAAGGAGGGCAACTAAAATGATCAAGGGTCTGGAGAACAAGCCCTATGAGGAGTGGCTTAAAGAGCTGGGCATGTTTAGTTTGAAGAAGAGAAGGCTGAGAGGAGACATGATAGCTATGTATAAGTATGTGAGAGGAAGTTATACGGAGGAGGGAGCAAGCTTGTTTTCTGCTGCCCTGGAGACTAGGATGCAATGGAACAATGGCTTCAAACTACAAGAAAGGAGATTCCATCTGGACATTAGGATGAACTTCCTGACTGTGAGAGCTGTTCAGCAGTGGAACTCTCTGCCCCGGAGTGTGGCGGAGGCTCCTTCTTTGGAGGCTTTTAAACAGTGGCTGGATGGCCATCTGTCCAGGGTGCTTTTAATGCAATTTTCCTGCTTCTTGGCAGTGGGTTGGACTGGATGGCCCACGAGGTCTCTTCCAACTCTATGATTCTATGATTCTATATGTTGAGTATTCCTATATTATAGGGTCCAGTGGTTCGGCTTCCACCATACACTGGCAATTTGAACAGAGATATATGAATAATGTTTCCCACAAGAGTCACCTCAGCAAGTTCAGCAGCTCAACGGTTAAACCCACTGTGCCACCGGGGGATCACATAAGAACAAATACCACACCAAAATTATCCACTTCCTTGTCTTGCCTCCACTGTGTAAATATGGCTGTGTTAATGTAGAAAATAAGAAACTAAAAGTCCTTTGTCTCACCCTGGTCATTCCACAGATATATAAACCCATTTTTCCTACTTCCAACAGACCTCACTACCTCTGAGGATGCTTGCCATAGATGCAGGCGAAACATCAGGAGAAAAATTGCTTCCAGAACATGGCCATATAGCCCGGAAAAACCTACAACAACCCAACTAAAAGAATGCTGACGAGCTCTGTATGGATCTAAATTCTACTAGTAAATCCATAGAATTTATCTAAGTGTTGACTTACTACATTAGTATTAATTCAATAGGTCTGCTGTAGTTAGGCGTAATGATTGGATTTAGACCACAGTCTCTGTGTATTTTGCTTTCTGCATAGGATAGAATTGGCTTGCCACCAACTTCTAACAGATACATTGAAATATTTCCAATTTTTTTTCCTGGCCAGCCAAATTTATCTGAAAATGATTTAAAGGTTTTATTAAAAGCTAGTTAATTCCAATTTGGAAAGATTCCTAAGAGAGATTAATGCATGAAGAAATTATGTTTCGGTTTGATGTTGTTTTTAATTTACCCAAAGAAGGAATTCTTCCTTTATAAACAAGGAAATACATATAAGAAACGCTCTGCAAAACACATTCGCTAGGAAAGTTTTAAAAAAATATTATTCGGAACATCATAGTATTAAAAACGGGACAATCAACAGATGCTCTGGACTGATATCCTAATACATGTTCTGAAACACTCTTAAAATAACTAGGATTGGTTGGAATGAACAGGAAGGGATAATAAGAGATTGCAGAGTAAGTAATTATTTGTGAGAGATTCAAGTACTGAGTCCCTAAAAGTGAAATTGTAGTGAACATAGCAAATAATGATTGGTAAAAGCTTATTTAATCAGAAATTAGGCTTTACAAGAGCCGAGGTTTGGCACATTTAAAGCCTAATCCCGATTCGGCAGCATTTGCAAACAAATTTATCTGGGCCGTGTAATGCTGGCTTTGGCATTCTGTTGCATTTATGACCACACCTCCAGCATGACACAGATGGCATCTATCTCTTCACTTATCACTTTGCAGAGGAGCAGCCAGCGTCGAATGAAAGCAGAAGGGGGAATCAAAGGCACATGTCAAAAGCACAGCAACTTTAATTTTTTGTTTCTCCTCTTTTTTAAGGTGCAGTGGGTTAAAGCGCTGAGCTGCTGAACTTGCTGACCGAAAGGTCGCAGGATCGAATTTTGGGAGTGAGGTGAGCTCCCGCTGTTAGCCCCAGCTTCTGCCAACCTACCAGTTTGAAAATATGCAGATGTGAGTAGATAAATAGGTACCGCTCCGACGTGATGTAACAGAGCACCGTTGACCTTGGAGGTGTCTACGGACAACATGACCTTGGAGGTGTCTATGGACAACATGACCTTGGAGGTGTCTACGGACAACATCGGCTCTTCAGCTTAGAAATGGAGATGAGCACCAACCCCCAGAGTAGGACACAATTAGACTTAATACCAGGGGAAAACCTTTACCTTTACCTACCTCTTTTTTTTTAATTACCCACAACATGACCACTGCAGGGACTTATGCCAGAAAATACTGGGTGGTCACATTTAACTTTGTTTCCTTGCGTGCCTTCAAGCCATTTGCAATGTATGGTGACCCAAAAGCCACCCTATCACAGTGCTTTCTTGGCAACATTTGTCTTGACCTTCCTTTGAGAGTATGTGACTTGTTCAAGGTCATCCAGTGGGTTCCAATGACCAAGAAGGAATTTAAATCCTGATCTGTAGTCTAACTACACTAGGCTCTCTTCTCTCTCTTTACAGAAACAGGCCAGTCCAAGATCATTTGTTGTCTAGGATGGATGTCATCCATACGCAGATGGCGTTAACCTCTATTCCTCCTTTTCACCTGCTGCTGTCTAGGTCCTGAACCAGTGCTTGGCAGCTGTGACAGTCTGGATGAGGGCGAACAAATTAAAATTGAATCCAGGCGACACAGAGGTACTTCTGGTCAGTCGCAAGGCCGAACAGGGTATAGAGTAACAGCCTGTGCTGGACAGGGTTACACTCCCCCTGAAGACACAGGTTCACAGCTTGGGAATGATCCTGGATTCATCATTGAGCCTGGAACCCCAGGTCTCGGTGGTGGCCAGGGGAGCTTTTGCACAATTAAAACTTGTGTGCCAGTTGTGCCCGTGCGTCAGACATGGCCACGTTGGCCCATGCTCTTGTTACATCCCCTATAGAGTACTCCAACATGCTCTACATAGGGTTGCCTTTGAAGACTGTTCAGAAGCTTCAAGTGGTTCAGAAGCTTCAATGGGCAGCAGCCAGACTCTTTTCTGGAGTGGCGTACATGGAGCACACCACCCCCCTGTTACGTCAGCTCCACTGGCTGACAGTCTGCTACTGAGCACAATTCAAAGTGCTGGCTTTAGCCTATAAAGCCCAAGTGGTTCCGATCCAGCTTACTTACCCAAATGCATCTCCCTCTATGAACCATCTTGGAGATTAAGATAATATGTGGAGGCCCTGCTCTTAGTCCCACTGCCTTCATAGGTGTGGTTGGTGAGGACAAGAGACAAGGCCTTCTCAGTGGTGGCCCCTCACCTGTGGAATTCCCTCCCTAGTGAAATCAGATCAGCGCTGAAGACATGTCTATGGGACCAAGACTTTGGTCAGTAAAGTAATGCAGTGCTTGAAATGGATATGGAATATGTGCAATTGACAACTGGAATGGCTCTGGATTACAATTTTGGACTGTGTGGTTTTAAATGTTCTTGCTAAGTTGTTTGAATTTTATGGTTTTAATGTAACATTTATTTCTAATTGATTGTTTGTTTTATATGGCATTGAATTGTTGCCTACCTGTAAGGCAGCTCTGTCAGTATGTCACGTTATATGGTATGAAAATTTCTTATAGTTTAAACCATGTAATTGCAAAAATGCATGGGTTAAAACATAGAGATGTGTAGTATTGGTAGAGTGTCACTTTTGGAAGATCCTGTGCTGACCGGATGAAGAAGCTCTGATAGGAAAGGAATGCCTTGAAGTAGAAATTTGGAAGGTTGAAGCAGTTGAGATAAGGAAGGTGATTTATCTCAATTTATCAACAAGCTCTGAATCCTCTTGGGGGTGAGAAGGGAGGGGCATAAATGTGGTAAATAAATAAATGGAGACATTCATGGTTATGTTTTATCTACCAGTCAAAGGGCATAGGGCCCTCAAACCCAGTCGGTTTCTTCCAGTATTTGGGGAGGAATATCCCAGAAGCCTATCTCTCCCTCCGTGGCAGTAAAAGTTGAACAACAATAATAACATATTTCATTGGGACACATCCTGAGGCACCTGATTCACTCTTCCTGATGGTAATGCAAGCTTTTCAAACATACAAAGAGAGGAAGAGGAATATTTATTTATTTATTTATTTATTTTTTGCACTTATTGACCGCCCCTCTCAGCCCGAGGGCGACTCGGGGCGGTGAACAGCAACAAGAAGAACAGTGTACAAAAGGTCCAGACAATACAGACTCGACAATACAAACATAACATATACTTATCCTAAAAATCCGCTTCGTCAAGTCCTGGGGTCATGGCCAATTTCGTATTCCTAGTCCATTCCAGTGTCGTTCACGATAATTTCAGTTAAAGGCCTGCTCGAAGAGCCATGTTTTTAGGGCTCTACGAAAGGCCAGCAGAGAGGGCGCCTGTCTGACTTCAACAGGGAGGGTGTTCCACAGCCGGGGGGCCACCACCGAGAAAGCCCGCTCTCTCGTTCCCGCCAGGCGTGCCTGTGAGGCAGGCGGGACCGAGAGAAGGGCCCCCCCGGATGATCTCAAGGCCCTCGTGGGCTCATAGGCCGAGATGCGGTCTGCAAGGTATTTTGGGCCGGAACCGTTTAGGGCTTTGTAGGATAATACCAGCACCTTAAATTGGGCCCGGTAGCGAATCGGCAGCCAGTGGAGCTGGGACAGCAGGGGCGTTGTATGCTCTCTGCGTCCTGCTCCCGTTAACACCATGGCAGCCGCACGTTGGACTAGCTGTAGCTTCCGGGCCGTCTTCAAGGGCAGCCCCACGTAGAGAGCGTTGCAGTAGTCGAGGCGGGATGTGACCAAAGCGTGTACCACCGTGGCCAAGTCAGACTTCCCAAGATACGGGCGCAGCTGGCGCACGAGCCGGAGCTGTGCAAATGCTCCCCTGGTCACCGCTGAAACCTGAGGCTCCAGGCTCAGCGATGAGTCCAGGGTCACACCCAAGCTGCGAACCTGTGCCTTCAAGGGGAGTGCGACCCCGTCCAGCACAGGCTGTAACCCTATACCCTGTTCGGCCTTGCGACTGACCAGGAGTACCTCTGTCTTGTCTGGATTTAATTTCAGTTTGTTCGCCCTCATCCAGACCATTACAGCGGCCAGGCACCGGTTCAGGACTTCGACGGCCTCCTTAGTAGCAGGTGGGAAGGAGTGACAGAGTTGGACATCATCTGCGTACAGGTGACACCGCACCCCGAAACTCCGGATGATCTCACCCAGCGGCTTCATGTAGATGTTAAACAGCAAGGGGGACAAGATGGAACCCTGAGGAACGCCACAAGTCAATGGCTGTGGCGCTGAACAGGAGTCCCCCAGCAACACCTTCTGAGTACGACCCTCCAGGAATGACTGGAGCCACTGCAGAGCAGTGCCCCCAAGACCCATCCCTGCAAGGCGCCCCAGAAGAATACCGTGGTCGACGGTATCGAAGGCCGCTGAGAGGTCCAGGAGCACCAACAGGGACACACTCCCCCTGTCTAGCTCCCGGCGCAGATCATCCACTAAGGCGACCAAGACCGTCTCAGTACCATGTCCCGGTCTGAAACCAGACTGTGCCGGATCCAGAATATCCGTGTCTCTCAAGAATACCTGGAGTTGTGAGGCCACCACGCTTTCCATGACTTTGCCCAAGAAGGGAAGATTGGAAACAGGCCGAAAGTTGTCCAATTTAGTGGGGTCGAGTGATGGTTTCTTCAACAGCGGCTTTACAATAGCCTGTTTTAGGCTCGCTGGAATCTTGCCTTCCCGAAGGGAGGCATTAACCACCACCGTAACCCACTCGGCCAATCCCCCTCTGGCCTCTTTCAGAAGCCAGGATGGGCAGGGGTCTAGGATGGACGTGGTGGGTCTCATTCCTCCAAGTATCTTGTCCACATCCTCGGGTTTCACAAACTGAAAGGAATCCAACAAAATCGGACAAGCAGGTGCTTGTGTCACATTCACAGAGACTGCATCTAATGTGGCGTCCAGCCCAGCGCGGATCAAAGCGACTTTGTCTGCAAAGAACCGAGCAAATGCTTCACAGCGTGCTGCCGAGTTGTCAGGGCTCCCACCTGAAGTTGGGGGAGTTAAAAGACCTCTGACAACCCGAAACAACTCCGCCGGACGGTTTTTTGCAGACGCAATAGTGGCCGCAAAGAAAGTTTTCTTTGCGGCTTTTATTGCCGCGGCATATGCCCTTAAAAAGGACACAAACCGTGTTCGGTTTGACTCGCTTGGGTCTGAGCGCCACACGCTCTCTAGAACCCTCTTCTTTCGCTTCATCGCTGCCAGCTCCTCAGTAAACCAAGGGGCTGGTTTAGCTCGGTTACTCGAGAGGGGACGTTCCGGAGCGATCTTGTCAATAGCCCTGGTCATCTCCCCATTCCAGAGAGCGACCAAGGCCTCGACATGATCACCTACCGCGGCGGCGGGAAACTCCCCAAGAGCCATCAGGAATCCATTTGGATCCATTAGTCTCCTGGGGCGGACCATCCTAATGG
The DNA here is from genome assembly GCF_037176765.1 of Anolis sagrei. NCBI lineage: Eukaryota > Metazoa > Chordata > Lepidosauria > Squamata > Anolidae > Anolis > Anolis sagrei. Next base: position 21,565,749 of record NC_090021.1, on the reverse strand, counting down.
GTCCTCCACCCTTGCGGAGGTTAGGGGGCGCAGTGAGTCTAAATCTAATCAGGAAGTGGTCGGACCATGGCAACGGAGAGCTAGACAACTCCTCCACCCCGCCACCTTGCTCCCATCCCTGACAGAAAACCAAGTCCAATGTGTGTCCAGCACAGTGGGTGGGGCCAGTTATTCGTTGGGACAGCCCCATGGTTGCCATGGCAGACATGAAGTCCTGAGCCGCACCTGTGAGGGTTGCCTCGGCGTGGATGTTGAAGTCCCCCAGCACAAGAAGCCGTTGGGACTCCACCGCCAGGCTCGAGACCACCCCCGCTAGCTCAGGTAGGGAGACTGTAGTGCAGCGAGGTGGACGGTACACTAGCAGAATCCCTATTCTGTCCCGGTCACCCACCCTCAGGTGGACGCATTCAAAGTTTGTGGTCTGCGGGATGGGGGTCCTGGCTAGATGGATGGAATCTCTATAGACCACTGCGACCCCGCCTCCCCGTCCTCCGGCTCTTGGTTGGTGTTGCACGGAGAAACCTGGAGGACAAAGCTGGGAGAGGTTTACGCCCCCCGCTTCATCCAACCAGGTCTCCGTGATGCACGCCAGATCTGCCCGCTCCTCCAGGATTAAATCCTGGATCCAAGATGTCTTTCCGTTGACAGACCTGGCGTTCAACAACACCACCTTCAAGCCAGAGGGCCCGCTCACCTGGTTACACCAATTTACCTTCGGAGACCGATTGGGAATAGTTAATTTGGATAAGCGGTCCGAATTAAGCCGAATTCGAGGTCTCCGTCTCCCGCATCTCCTCCTTCCCACCACGACCTCTATGGGGGCCCCACGGCTAGTGGAACGCCTCCCCCCCTCCATGCCGCAGTTTCGAGCCAATATGCACACTTCACAGAGGTACACCTCACTTTCCAAAGACACAAATTGAACAATGTACATGTATTTATTTATTTATTTATTTATTTTTGTTAAAACTGTTTATTTTTATTATGGTACATAACAGAAAAGCAAATCATGGCAGATATAATCAGGTACCAATATTTTTGACGTGTACATGCCTATCTACCTTATTCAGTCAATCAGTTAGTTTTGTCATTAAGTACAAATTATTATCATTTACATATCTTAATACACATAGACTTGCTATTTCTGCCTGTTTTCCACTGCTTTCTGTCAGAGCTTTGTATTAAATTTTTTCCATAACATTCAGTAAATCATCACATGGCATTTTACACACATACCACAGACCTTACACTCATCCCAAAACCCCTATCCTAAACAAAATAAACCCTCATCCCCACACCCGTGCACCCTTCACCATGACTTCCCACACCAAAACACTATGAAGCCTTTAAGCCTATTTATCTATCCTTATTCATGGTAAACCTAAATTCCTAATGGAGCTCCTCTATATTACTGACTCTCTATTCAGATATGCCATGGCCAACTTCCATTTTTCTAGAAAGTCCTTATTACTCTTATTCCTCCTGTTATAAGTTAGTCTGGCCATTAGCATATATTCTCGTATTCTTTCCCTCCAATCCTTTTTGGTTAGACCTTTTTCCCCTTTCCGATCTTTGGCTATGGTCAATCTTGCCGCTGCAAAGCTATATTGATATATTTCTTGGTCCTTTTGATTATTGTTTTCTCTCTGTAGACCTAGCAGACACAGTCCTGGGCTTTTTTAAATCTTGTTATGTAACATTTTATTTGTTTCCTTAATTACCTTATCCCAAAATTCCTGTATGATCACACAGGTCCACCACATGTGGAGGAATGTCCCTTTCTGTTTCCTGCACCTCCAGCAAATACCTTGTTGTGATTTGTCTATTTTAGCCAATGTTGCTGGAGTGATATAACACCTATAAAACATTTTGTATTGATTCTCCCTGATTGAACCCGATAAAGTAAATTTGAATTCTTTGTTCTATAGGTATTCCCATTTGTCCAATTCTAGGTCCTGCCTAGGTACATGTTGACAGAACACAAAGCAATTGTGATCTATTCTTTACACTAAGCCAATTTGGTGGGTGTGGAAAAAGGAAGGTTAGAAGTGAACAGTTGTATTAGTTACTTGCACAAAAGTACAATAAACTGTCTACTGGCACCTTATATATCCATAGATTTTGTTTGGCGTAAGCTTTTATGGACTGCTCTAAACTTCATCAGATTCACAGAATGCTTTATCAGTTGGTACATTATTTGGTTAACTTTACTCAATGGGGCAAAAAAGGAAATACATGCAAACAAAGAAGGAAATATAGCAGTCACTACATCAACAATGGGACAAGATCTCTTGGCATACCAATATCCCAGACTAACATAACAAGATCTCTGAAGTCTACATTAACAGTTGTCATTAACTTTCAATAACTTTGTGTAGTGTTCAGTGGAGGTTCCCATTATATCAGTGGGATAGCAAATCCATCATGGATTCAGACTTTAATGGCGATATCTATCCCCAAAGTAGGTTCTATCAAAGTCGCACCTTGGATAGATCCTTTTACATTTGGATTAACCTCATTCTCCAAACAAGGGAGATGTTGGCTGTCACTTTTTGGTGAACAGGTGAATTGGTTAAATGCATGTGGTGTGAGTTTTTTTAGAGCTTCTCTCCATGTTCCTTGCAGAAGGAAGAGAGGGCGCATCTATACTGTAGAATGAATGCAGTTTACACCACTAACAGCCATGGCTAAATGTTATGGGCTCCTGGGATTTGTAGTTTTGTGAGACATCAGCACTTTTTGGCTGATGTTTAACATTTACACAAATGATCAGTCCCCCCTTGGCAGAAGACTGGGCAACTTGGAAGGTACTGAACAGACTGTGCTCTGGGACCACGAGATGCAGAGCTAACCTCAAGAAATGGGGCTACAAAGTGGAATCCACAACATGTGAGTGTGGAAAAACAGCAAACACAGATCACTCACTACAATGCAACCTGAGCCCTGCCACACGCACAATGGAGGACCTCCTTATAGCAACACCAGAGGCACTCCAAGTGGCCAGCTTCTGGTCAAAGTTTTTAACTTTGTTTGTGGCTTTTGTATACATTAAGTCCCCTTTGTATACATTGAGTCCCCTTCGGGATTGAGAAGAATGGGGTATAAATACAGTAAATAATAAATAAATAAATAATAATTAATAGCTACCATCCGTATCCATGCCCTGCTCGCCCCACCTGCTCAATAGATATATTGAGCAATGATCAATCTATTTACCCAAAGGAACTGGGAAATTGTTGCTTCTGTTCGATGTTTGATGTTTTGTCTTATGTCTGCTATAACAGGCTGCATTTTTTATTTAATTTTAGTTGTTAAGTCATAATTTGTGTTTACATGTTGGGTTGTTAAATTTTGTTAGTTTGGATGTATTGTTATTGTATTCGGGCATTGAGTGTTTGCCTTTTATGTTTGGAATCTGCCCTGAGTCCCTCTGCGGAAATAGAGCGGAATATAAATAAATTATTATTTGAAACACAAGAAGAGTCCACAGCAGATAAGATCACTCTGCTAGCTGTTGTATTGGAGCACACATCGGACACTTTCCAAGTGTCTAGGACTGTGTGATGTATCGGCGAATAATGCGTGATGCCAGTAAGGTGACCTTTTGCAGCTGGCAGATGGTGATTTTGTCAGTACCAATTGTGTTTAAGTGCATGCCAAGGTCTTTAGGCACTGCACCCAGTGTGCCCATCACCACTGGCACCACCTTGACTGGCCTGTGCCAGAGTCTTTGCAGTTTGATCTTTAAATCCTTGTATTGTGTCAGCTTTTCTAGTTGTTTCTCTTCAATCCTGCTGTTGCCTGGGATTGCAACATTGATGATCCATACTTTGCTTTTTAACACGATTGTAAGGTCAGGTGTAGTATGCTACAAAACTCTTGTCAGTCTGAATTCGGAAGTCCCAGAGTAGTTTGACATGTTCATTTTCTGTAACTTTTTCAGGTTTGTGATCCAGAAAGGAAAAATTACTCACAGTGAGAGCATAGAGATGCCAAACAGACAAACCATAAAATGCAATCAGCCTGAAGCCTATAAATATATTATTATTATTATTATTATTATTATTATTATTATTATTATTATTGGAAACACAAGATTCATACACAGCAAACAAGATCAATTATTATTGTTGTTGTTGTTGTTGTTTTTTTTTTTTACTGACACAAAAGCACAGTATGTCACAGCGAACAAGATCTATATCCTGGATTTCGTATCACAAAATTACTAGTCGAACACTTCCCAAGCGTCTAGGACTATGTGATGTATTTTTGAATAATGCACGCAGATCCAAGTAAGGTGGCCTTTTGCAGTTGACAGATCGTGATTTTGTTGATGTTGATTGTTTCCAAATGCCGGTTGAGATCTTTTGGCATGGCACGCAGTGCGCCAATGATCACTGGGACTACCTGCATTGGTTTATGCCAGAGTCTTTGCAGTTCGATTTTGAGGTCCTGATAGCGGCTGAGTTTTTCCTGTTGTTTTTCCTCAATGCGGCTGTCACCTGGTAAGGCGACAACAATATTGTTGTTATTATTATTATTATTATTAATAATAATAATAATAATAATATTATAATAACTGTATTCTCAATTTGCTTCTGACACAATTAAAAAACACTTTTTGGCAGAATAGATGAAAAGCATTTAAAGATTCCATAGCAATTAACCATGGCAACTCAAGTGGTATCAAACTGGGGAGGCCCTGCTCTCGGTCCCGCCTGCATCACAGGTGCACCTGGAGGGGAAGAGAGAGTGCCTTCTCAGTGGTGGCCCCTCGGCTGTGGAACGCCTTTCCTACAGATATCAGATCAGCCCCCTCCCTGTTGGCATTTCGGAGGAAAGTGAAGACCTGGTTGTTCAAACAAGCATTCGATTAAGCAGTGTAATTGAATATAGGAATACGGAATAATGGATGATAAGATTGGATTCTGATTATACTGATGAGACGCTAATGATTGTTATATTGATGTTTAATCGTTGATTATGTTACTGTTTTTAACTGTCTCATATTCGTTTTGTGATGTTTTTGCATTGAATTTTGCTGTTGTTAACCGCTTTGAGTTGCCTGAGGGCTGAGAAAAGCGGTATATAAATGAAGTAAATAAATAAATAATAAATAATTGCACTTATTCTACAGTGTAGATGCACCCAGAGTTAGACCTCTTAATACTTTCTCTGGTTGTACATGGATAGAAGGAAATGAAATCTAGAAAATATAAATGGTGGTAACTGTCTTGGCAAGAATCAGTCCGTATTTTTGCCATCAAAACTTTTAACCATTTCCTTTTGTGGAAGGGGAAAATAATGGGAAGCTTAAATTAGCTTCTAATATGAAAGAAGCTGACCCTGTACCTCAATTAGCGAGAGGCAATTGCAAGAAATGTTGCAAACAGAAATAAAATATAATCACAAGGCATTTAGAAACCATATTCCTACATATTATTGTTATCTCAGTGATGATCTGTATTGCTTTAAGGTAGTGATGGTTCTCCTCCTGATTGCTGTGCTGAAGCCCTGGTTGTTTGGCTGGGAGACGGATGTGACTGTTAGCCGTGCTAGCAAACAGCAAGAATAAATGTCATAAGTGCTGTTCTAGAAAAACAACAACACATTCCTCCCCATCTGGAATGTTTTAAAATAGAAGCATGCATAATGCTGTAAGTAATTCCACATTCTTTTTAATTTATCTGGGTTACAACAACATTTTCTGTCATATTTACATCTTTTCACTTTGCCATATGGACCGTTAGATCCTAGGATTTAAAAGTATTTACTGAATTAATGATAACAGAGGCCGGGGTGGGGTGGGGGTGAGGGGGGTGCATAAAAATGAAACATGAAAAAATGAGATTATTTAGATTTTAATTTGGGGGAGGGTTGTTAGGAGATTGACTGGATTATGCCTTTCTTTAGCTTTCATAAGGAGAGACTTTCCCCTCTCTTTAATAACGAGACCCCTGCGCCCGAGTTCACGTTTTGTAACAGGAAAGGCTTGTGTGTGTTTGTGGCAGAAACATCTGTATTGTGCCATTACCGAATGGCTTAGGGATATTAATTTTTAACTGGCATTTTATCTAGCTTTATCCCATCTTGTGGTTTGATGGAGTTTGAGATTGAAAGATTAAGTAAATGCGATGTTTCAAAGGACTGCCCTCCAAAGGACAAAATAGCCCACTGCAGGCAAGGGAAAATGGACGCAGAACTTCTTAAACTTTTTCCACTGGTGACCCCTTTTTGCCTAGGATTTTTTTCTTCTTCTTTAAATTGTTTCTTTACTTATTCAAATAGACATACATTTGCAAGTGTTTGTTGCATTCAGAGCAATGCTTTCCATCGATTAGTGTTCAATAATAATTTCTCAGATAATATATTTCCTTTAAGGAGGCACAGTCTACTATTTATATCTATATAAATAAAAACGTAATGTTCGTTTGTGGGATTAACATAACTCAAAAACCACTGGACACCAAATTTGGACACAATACACCTATCAGGCCAACGAGTGACCATCTTCTATATAAATAAAAATGTAGTGTTTGTGCTAGTACGGCTGTACCAGGACCTCCAACTTTGTTTTCTTTCTGTTATCTGTTTTGCGGTCATAGGACAGACCTCCTGTCCATCATAATTAAGCTTTGGTTCCGCCCCTTGTTCTGGGCTCTGGGAGGGAAAGGAGCCATTTTTTGGGCAGTCTCACACAAGGTAGCTAAGCTATAGGACGGAGACCAGCTCGTCCCGTAGAAAAGCTTCCTTTCTCAAGAGCATCCAGGGGAGGAACAGAGCATCCAGGGGAACTTAACCATCCAGGGAAAAAATAACATCCGGGGATACAGAAGCAGAAATTCCAGGAGAAAGGTCCCAAAAGCTCTGGCTGAGAGCTCACAGCCTCTCAGCCTCACAGCATCAGAGGGAACAGCCCTGAGGTTTTCTAAGAATTCTCAGAGGGAGAACAGCATTACAGATCCACTGAACTCCAGCTGAAATATCTTCAAGCCTCGGCTGGTAGGTCTACTCGATACCCAGACGCTACTCGATACCCACAGCTTAAGAAGCAATGATCTAAGGCAGGCATGGGTAAACTTTGGCCCTCCAGGTGTTTTGGATTTCAACTCCCACAATTCCTAACAGCCTCAAGCCCTTTCCTTAAATGGCTGAGAAGGCAAAGGAAGGGGTCTGAGGCTGCTAGGAATTGGGAAATTGGAGTCCAAAACACCCAGAGGGCCCAAGTTGGCCTATGCCTGGTATATACAGTACTGAAATTTTAAAATACAAGTTTTGTAATATTGGTGAAGGGGCACCAATGTAGGGATCACTCCAAATGCACAAGCTTAGTTCCCTCAACAGCCCAATGTAGCTATGCAAGGAAGAAGCCATAAGTTGGATTCTTACTACAAAGGCTTTATTGCATGGCCATAGCAATATCGACAAACATGCACACAGGAATGCAATAAAAAGGTTTGTTGCAACCCACAATGGGGTTTCAGAGCTTTTATCATTTTTGGCAGTACATTGAATACACATTCTCATTGGTTTCCAAAGACAAATCATTTCATTGGTCTAAGCTAGCTCACTGGCTCTTTATGATTTTGATTGACTGTTGTATCTCAGGCTAAGATTCACCTTGCTATCTTTAACAAACCAGCCACAGTCGTGAGGTATAAAGTTTATTGTGAGGTTTTCAAGCAAAGCAGTTCATAAGCAGTGAGAAGATCAGAAGTACAAGGTAAAAATCCAATATAATCCCTTTGGTCAAAGCAGGAGACTTGAAGCATAGAATCAGAGTAAAGTCCAGGAACTAGCATGAGGTAACATGAGGCAGCCTTTCCCAAGGCTCCAGAGCCGAAGCAAGCCATAAAACAACGGGAACTACCACTGAGCCAGCTCCAAGGCAGAGTACTTATACATTACACATCAAAACATTGAACATCAAACAAGCAGCTAACAAGCAGTTTTCCCACCAACGGATGATCTCAACATTTGGCCGCAATCCGTGGGCTCTGTCTCACCTGGCCAGCGTGAGCCTGATTCCCACCGATTGTCTTATCAGCTGCATTCCGTTCTTGTGAGAACAGCGGTTTGTCTCTAGCTACAGGCTGTGACTGAGAAAACTGAAAGCCAACATCTGCACTCTCATCTGCACCCTCATTTCCATCATGCTGTTCTGCACTCTCATTCCCTTCTGCACTCTCATTCCCATCATGCTGTTGCTGTTGAACCACAACATTGACATAATAGCACACGCAGGGGCGGCTGAAGCAATAGGCAAGATACGCGTTTGCGTATAGCGTGAATCCCCGAGGGGTGCTTTTAAGGTGCCCCTGCAGGTGATGAGGAGGGTCATGGCCAGTACCCCCGCCATGCCCAGGCATAGCTTCTCCATGGCTGCAGTTTAGGGGTCTCCAAGGCAGGCAGAAAGAAAGAAGCCCAGCCCAGGGCTGCTCCGCCTTTGCTGCGCCTCCTTGGCAAGCCTCCTTCTTCCAGGGAAGGAGGGCAGGAGGAGAACAGAAACCCAGCCCCTTGGCTTGCCTTTGAGGGAGGAAGGAAAGGGGAGGAAAATGGAACGCCGCTCAGTTTTGGTTTCCAAATAAAGGGAAAGAAGGAAAAGCAAGGCAGGCTTTGAGCAAGGGCTGGCAGATTGCTTGCTCTGCCTGCCTGCCTTGATGGCTCCCAGATGAGCTCAGCCCTCAGCTGGTTTATCCCCTCCACCGCCACTCCAGAGCCCCTGCTCGACCTACACAGCGGAATAACGCACTTTCATCCCGCTTTCAGCTGCCGTACTTTTACATGGCCATGAGCCCTTCTCGCCCAAAAAGTGCAAGGGTTTCAACAAACAAAAGAGCACCTACTGGATGGGATGGATGCAAACTGACCTTGCTTGAAATGCAAGGGAATCATAGACTGCATCTAGAGCAGTGGTTCTCAACCTGGGGTCCCCAGATGTTTTTGGCTTACAACTCCCAGAAATCCCAGCCAGTTTACCAGCTGTTAGGATTTCTGGGAGATGAAGGCCAAACACATCTGGGGACCCCAGGTTGAGAACCACCGATCTAGAGGGTATCAGGAATGGGCAAACTTCAGCCCTCTGGGTGTTTTGGACTTCAACTCCGCAATTCCTGGCCTCAGGCTCCTTCCTTTCCCCCCTCATCCGCTTTGTGTTAATTCTACGTAATGTAACTATAAACATCTGATTTGTTAGGTAACTCTTATATTCACCTCTACCTTCTACCTTTTTTCAGTGATTGGTTTGGGGAGGGGGGCGTGAAATATTGTTTGCTCACACTTGAAAATTACCTAGGCCCAGCCATGAGCACACATGGGACCCTAACAATGGTATAACTATAACACAACTATAGTCTATTGTCTTAATGAATCAATCTTATCCTTTAGTCTGTTTCAAACATAACTCCAGAGCACCTGGGAAACTCGGGGGTTCTCAATAGCTACTAGCTAGCCGCTTTTGTGCGGATGTACTGTTATCCTTGAATAGTATTTTCCTCTCTGTAGCAACGTTTTCTCAAACAATCAACATTTTATGTAAGCAAAGGCCTACTGCAGAAACAGGCCAACATGGCAGTAAATCAGAACATATGGGCATTGGGAACAGCTCTGAAAATTCCCTTTTAAAACTATGTCTCCTCCATTGGAACTTCACATTGAACCAACAACTCAGGCTACGGGCCGTCTTTTGAAAATGTCAGGCAATGTGAGGTGGTGTCGGTGTTGCTTAAGTTTGTAGAAAGAAGAAAAAGAAATGCATCTAAGCCTGGGAATTTCACTTTCTGTACCAAAAATTATACTTTTTGCATTCTTGTTAAATTGCAGGAGGAAAAATTCAAAAACAGAAACCCGTAGGTTGCTTGCCATAGATGCAGGCGAAATGTCAGGAGAAAAACTGCCTCCAGAACATGGCCATATAGCCCGGAAAAACCTACAACAACCCAGTGATTCCGGCCATGAAAGCCTTCAACAACCCGTAGTGCTTCTAAAATCTGTTGTACATATAATTAACAGTAGAGGGCAATATTCTGTTATTTTTCATTGTTACGGGGGAAAAAAACCCCAAAGCTGGATGAGGAATTATTGATGTCAGAAGAGTGTATTTACACCACACATTTATAAGTCTGACATCACTTTAAGTGTGGTATCAGTAATTATGACTCCTATACTACCTAATCTTGGGATTTGTAGTTTGTTGAGGTACTTAATGGGGCCGCAGTGGCGCAGCAGGTTAAATCGCTAAGCTGCAGAACTTGTTGACTAGAAGGTCGGCGGTTCCAATCCAGGGTGAACACCTGCTGTAAGCCCCAGCTTCTGCCAACCTAGCAGTTTGAAAACATGCAAATGTGAGTAGATCAATAGGTACCGCTTCAGCGAGAAGGTAACGGCGCTCCATGCAGTCATGCCGGCTACATGACCTTGGAGGCGACTACAGACAATGCCAGCTCTTCAGCTTAGAAATGGAGATGAGTACTGACCCCCAGAGTCATCCCTTGAACTTCTGTCAAAGTCTTCAATTTTAATTTAAAGGATAATACCTGCAGTTTTTGATGTGTGCTAAATTGCTGAAACATATTTCAGTTTCAGCCATTATAACAGTATGTTGGAAAAAATCCACTAAAATTAGGTGCAATTACGTATTATCAATTTAATTTAATGACATGGGAATGGGTCATTTGTATTTTTCCAATAGCAGACCTGAGAATCAGTTATCTATGTTATTTGGTTTTACTCTTATTCAGCCCACTCAGTGTTTTGAGGTTTTGTCTTCTTAGGATGCATCTACACCAGTGTTTCTCAACCTTCCTAATGTTGCGACCCTTTAATACAGTCCCTCATATTGTAGTGACCCCAACCATAAAATTATTTTTGTTGCTACTTCATAACTGTAATTTTGCTACTGTTATGAATCGTAATGTAAATATCTGATATGCAGGATGTATTTTCATTCACTGGACCAAATTTGGCACAAATACCCAATATGCCCAAATTTGAATACTGGTGGGGTCGAGGGGGGATTGATTTTGTCATTTGGGAGTTGTAGTTGCTGGGATTTATAGTTCACCTACAATCAAAGAGCATCATGAACTCCACCAAGAATGGAACTGAACCAAACTTGGCACACAGAATTCCCGTGACCAACAGAAAATACTGGAAGGGTTTGGTGGGCATTGAACTTGAGTTTTGGAGTTGTAGTTCACCTACATCCTGAGAGCATTGTGGACTCAAACAATGATTGAACTGGACCAAACTTGACACGAATACTCAATATGCCCAAATGTAAACACTGGTGGAGTTGGGGGAAAATACTTATAGTTCACCTACAATCAAAGTGCATTTTGAACCTCACCCATGATAGAATTGGACCAAACTTCCCACACAGAACCCCCATGACCAACAGAAAATGTGTTTGATTATGGTCTTTGGCGACACCCCCTCTTGCAACCCCCCTCCCCATGGTCCCGACCTCTAGATTGAGAAACGGAGTAATGTTGAAGGCTTTCATGGCCAAAATCACTGGCTTGTAGGTTTTTCGGGCTGCATGGCCATGTTCTAGAAGCATTCTCTCCTGATGTTTCGCCTACATCTATGGCAGGCATCCTCATAGGCTGTGAGGTCAGGAGAGAATGCTTCTAGAACACGGTCATAGAGCCTGAAAAACCTACAACAACCCAATGAACAGAGTATTTCAAAACTCAGGCACAAGGATTTCTGGGCTTTGTAGTTCTAAATATGATAGGGTACATCAAACAGAGGAAAACAAATCTCTGTGCTTTCTCAGCCTTGCACTGTCTTATTTCAAGCACTCTTTCTATTCCGTAGAAGAGCCTTAGACCTTGGTGGAACTGGGCCAGAAGGCCAGCAGTTCAGAATGCGTCTTGAGATTGCTCCAATACTGCTTCTGATTGGCTCCAGCAAATCTTGCCAGATCTGGAAAACAGATATGTAGATACGAGGAAGTAAGTTTCTATAAATATCTGCAGGCAGAATTTGGACTTACTGTTTCCCCTTCAGTGTTGAGGACTACACTTTGGGCTAGGCTCTTCCTTACCTCCAACAGCAGGTGATGTGTGTGTCTTTATCCCTTTCCCTTTATCCTTTTGTTGAGGCTTGAGCTATGCACATGCAGAGAGAGACCGAGTTTGGAGTGTACTCTTGTTTCATGAGCTGCTGGAGTAGTTTTTCCACATGGACAAGAAAAATTCCTGTGATAGGGTCGCCTTATATTGCCATCGTTGGGGCATGCAAGGAATCAGTTAATTTGTGTCAATTGTAAAATAAGATGCATGAAGCTGATTGGTTGAGCAATGCTCGGGGAGCAGGGTGAGCCTGGGACTTTTGGGTACTGTTACATTTTTGTTCAGGCTTGAGCTATGCAGGTGCCGAGAGAGAAGCAGAGAGAGTTTGGTGTGTGCTCTTGCTTCATGAGCTGCTGAAGGAGTTTATCCACATAGACAAAAGAAAGACCATTTTAAATCTCTCATAAAAGGACATTATGCGAGTTGATGTAACTTATCACATTGTACATATGATGTTCTGAACTACGAAGAGTAAACTACTTATTCTTTTTTATTCACCTGCGTGGCATATTTTCTTTCTCTGGCAAGGCAGTGTGTGGGCTGATCAAACGTGAAATACACATGGTTTATTTTACATTATGCCACAGATCATAACATAGATATTACATTATTTTTCCACATAATCACCATTCAGTTAAATACATTTTGTTGTCTTGTGCAATTAGTTTTTTGATGCCTGTGTCAGAACTGCGTTTTTCTGCCAGTTCATCACTTCGATTTTCACCTCGTTGTCATTGAAAAAGTGTTTCCCACCCAGGTGTTCCTTCAATTTAGTGAACAGATGATAATCACTGGGTACGAAATTGGGGCTGTGAGTGGGGTGCCTTAAATCATCTCAACTAAATGAAGTCAACAACTCTTGTGATGCACGAGTGATGTGCAGATGCGCATTGTCATGAAGGAGACAGACAGAAGGGAAACAGAGTGAGGACGCTCATCTCTAACCTTCACCACAATGCCAGATGATGACCTATTGATGACTCGCACTGCTTGTTTGCTTTCGCTGGCTTCCTGTTACACTGAAGTGATATTAATTTCCCGTGCAAAAACTCTCTGCAAGAGCTACGTGCCTTAGAATCATAGAATCATAGAATCAAAGAGTTGGAAGAGACCTCATGGGCCATCCAGTCCAACCCCCTGCCAAGAAGCAGGAATATTGCATTCAAAGCACCCCTGACAAATGGCCATCCAGCCTCTGCTTAAAAGCTTCCAAAGAAGGAGCCTCCACCTCACTCCGGGGCAGAGAGTTCCACTGCTGAACGGCTCTCACAGTCAGGAAGTTCTTCCTAATGTTCAGATGGAATCTCCTCTCTTGTAGTTTGAAGCCATTGTTCCGCGTCCTAGTCTCCAAGGAAGCAGAAAACAAGCTTGCTCCCTCCTCCCTGTGGCTTCCTCTCACATATTTATACATGGCTATCATTTCTCCTCTCAGACTTCTCTTCTTCAGGCTAAACATGCCCAGTTCCCTAAGCCGCTCCTCATAGGGCTTGTTCTCCAGACCCTTGATCATTTTAGTCGCCCTCCTCTGGACACATTCCAGCTTGTCAATATCTCTCTTGAATTGTGGTGCCCAGAATTGGACACAATATTCCAGATGTGGTCTAACCAAAGCAGAATAGAGGGGTAGCATTACTTCCTTAGATCTAGACACTATGCTCCTATTGATGCAGGCCAAAATCCCATTGGCTTTTTTTGCCGCCACATCACATTGTTGGCTCATGTTTAACTTGTTGTCCACGAGGACTCCAAGATCTTTTTCACACGTACTGCTCTCGAGCCAGGCGTCACCCATTCTGTATCTTTGCATTTCATTTTTTCTGCCAAAGTGGAGTATCTTGCATTTGTCACTGTAATCTCGGCCTTGTAATCTTACTTTCCGGATAACCCTCGTACTTCTCTTCCAGAACTTGATTGTTCTGGGCATTAGAAGCACAGTGGTTAAAGCCGCCAGCTGCAGGAAAGGCTGCTGACCAGAGAGTCAACAGTTAGCCGCAAGTTGAGATGAGCTTTCAACTATCAGTCCTGCCAACCGAGCAGTTCGAAAGTATGCAATGCGAGCAGATCAATAGGTATCACCTTGGCGGGAAGGTAAAAGGGCGCCCCATGTAGACATGACTTCAAAAAGATTGGAGTTGTCTATGGACAGTAGGCTCCTTTGGCATGGAAAATAGAACAACAGCACCTCCCCATGGCCAGAAGTTGAACATCACCTCCGGACGCCAGAGATAGAAAAAGGGGAAGGCCTTTGCCTTATCTGTGTATTGTATGTTGTTTTTTGCGTAAAAAGCCATTCAATGATTGCCTCATATGTACTTTAATCTGCTCTGAGTCCCTCTGGTGAGATTAAGCGGAATATAAATAGTGTATTATTATTATTATTATTATTATTATTATTATTATTATTATTATTATTAGAGACACAACAAGATGGGTCCACAGCAGACAAGATCACTCTGCTGGCTGTTGTATTGGATCACACTTCCCAAGTGTCTAGGACTGTATGATGTATTGGCAAATAATGCGTGCAGATCTCAGTGATGGCCTTTTGCAGCTGGCAGATGGTAATCTTGTCAACGCCGATTGTGTTTAAGTGCAGGCCAAGGTCTATAGTCACTGCACCCAGTGTGCCGATCACCACTGGCATCACTTTAACTGGCTTGTGCCAGAGTCTTTGCAGTTCGATTTTTAAATCCTCATATCATGTCAGCTTTTCCAGTTGTTTCTCTGCAATCCTGCTGTCACCTGGGATTGCAACATCGACGATCCATACTTTGATTTTTAACACGAGGTCAGGAGTATTATGCTCCAAAACTCTGTCTGTCTGAATTCGGAAGTCCCAGAGTACTTTGACGTGTTCATTTTCTGTAACTTTTTCAGGCTTGTGATCCCATCAGTTCTTTGTCGCAGGCAGATGGTATTTGTGGCACAAATTCCAATGGATCATCTGAGCAACAGTGTTATGCCTCTGCTTGTAGTCTGTCTGCGCAATCTTCTTGCAGCAGCTGAGGATGTGATCTATTGTTTCATCTGCTTCCTTGCAGAGTCTACACTTGGGATCTGTCGCCAACTTTTCAATTCTGGCTTTGATGGCATTGGTTCTAATGGCTTGTTCTTGAGCTGCCAGAATCAGGCCCTCCATCTCCTTTTTCAAAGTTCCATTTATTATTATTATTATTATTATTATTATTATTATTATTATTATTATCTGAAACACAACAAGATGAGTCCACAGCAGACACTCTCCTGGCTGTTTTATTGGATCACACGTCAGACACTTCCCAAGTGTCTAGGACTGTGTGATGTATTGGCGAATAATGCCTGCTGATCTCAGTAAGGTGGCCTTTTGCAGCTGGAAGATGGTAATTTTGTCAGCTCCGATTGTGTTTAAGTGCAGGCCAAGGTCTTTATGCACTGCACCCAGTGTGCTTATTATTATTATTATTATTATTATTGAGCCCCCGGTAGCACAGTGGGTTAAACCCTTGTGATGGCAGGACTGCTGACCCAGGTCAGTGGTTCGAATCTGGGGAGAGCAGGTTGAGCTCCCTCTGTCAGCTCCAGCTCCCCATGCGGGGACATGAGAGAAGCCTCCCACAGGATGGTAATACATCAAACATCCGGGCATCCCCTGGGCAACATCCTTGCAGACGGCCAATATTCTAAAGCGAATATTGGCCGTCTTGCAGAAGCGGCTTGCAGTTTCTCAAGTTGTTCCTGACATGAAAAAAATAAATATTAAAAGGAATAGTCATCCACGTCAGAAGATCCAATTCAACAAGTTTCATTTCTGCAGAAGTTTCTTCTATCAGGGCTTATCCAAAGAGCAATACAGATTAGAAGCCAAACCAGGAAGCAAATGTACGAGGTAACAGGCAAGAATTGACACTGCCCTTCAGTACTATGCATTTTGCTGTATTTGGCCTACACTGCTTTTTGAAAAAGTCTTTTAAAAATATATAATCAAATAGCCATTTCACTCAAGTGCCTTTTAAACTATTACTTTGCTCCCTGTTTCAAGATCTTATATGTAGTATCTGACATTCATCGTGTTTAGAGTACAATTTTATTTCTCAGCAATGTCCTGTGCTCAGTGTTAAAGGGCAATTTGGAATACTTTTCAGCACGTACTAACTTATCGTTTATTTGTTGGTGATAATAAAAATATGTTACAGAAAGATTTAATCTTATTTTTATTAACAGCGTAATTTTATGAAATAGCCAGCAGCTGCAAAAAACTGAGTGTATAGAGAACCGGTTAAACAGAATTTGCTCTCCTGTGCTTTTGCAAAAACATGCCCTTTAAGAGTCACCTAACATCAAGGACACGAGAAACAAGTTTCTGAAAAGGTAATTTCTCTTTTGTTTTGTTTTGCAATATGAACACATGTTTGTGTAGCAACAAAATCAGCATATAGTTCTGTGATCTTGAGAACAGATTGTGCTTTAGTGTTATTGATGTAGTGATAGGCAAGAAAAATGCTATTTTATCTATAATCTCTGATTGCGTAGCTTTCTCTAAGAAATTGATTTTAGAATTCTGATTCTCATTGTTGTGCTTGTCTTTGCTTTCCCAGATTCAGTGGACTGTTGGCATGATTTATAAATTAAGTAAATGTCTCTTAAAAGTTATATTTGTGGAACGCCCTTCCTGCGGACATTAGACTAGCACCATCCCTAATGGTATTCCGTAAAAAAACTAAAGACCTGGCTGTTTGAGCAGGCGTTTGAATAATTAGTGCAATGCTTGATTAACGAACAATGGAATGGAACAATGGATGACGAATCTGGATCATGTTTCTGATGATGAGACGATAGCGAATGGCTTCTGTAGTAATTGTTTATTAACTGTGTAATGTGTAGTCTGTTAATTGTTTTTATACTTAGCATTGAATTCTTGCTGTTGTTGTTTGTTGTACACCGCTGTGAATCGCCTTCGGGCTGAGAACAGCGGTATATAAGTAAGGTAAATAAATAAATAAATAAATAAATAAATAATTTTTTAAAGAAAAGGAGCCCCTAGTGATGCAGTGGATTAAACTGCTGAGCTGCTGAGCTCCCTGTTAGCCCCAGCTTCTGCCAACGTAGCAGTTCGAAAACATGCAAATGTGAGTAGATCAATAGGTACTGCCTTGGTGGGAAGGTAACGGCGTTCCAGTCATGCTGGCCACATAACTTGAAGGTGTCTATGGACAATGCTGGCTCTTCGGGTTAGAAATAGAGATGAGCACCAGCCCCCAGAGTCGGACACGAATGGATTTAATGTCAGGGAAAAACCTTCACCTTTACCTTGACAAAAGGAGTGGAAGAGATATAGTTTGTTTTATACAGCGTGGTGGGGGAAATATTGCAGTGGGAATTAAATGGATTTATTTTTGCTGCACTTCAGACCCGGAAACACCTATGATCACCACACTAGAGTCCAGGAATAAAAGCCAACAGTTTATTGTAAAACACATAAAAAGCATATAAAAAGCAGGAATAAAAAAAGAAAATATATTATCCAAAAAGGTTTAGCTATAGGTGATAACCAATCAATAAACCAAATGTCTCATCAAGTTCCAGAGGTGACAAAGTCCAGGAAGAGCCAGAAATCAGATACAGCATAAGTCCACAAGCAAGAAGGTATGACTACTAAAACTTGTTAGAAGTACATGAACAGGAACATAGAAAACTTCCAGGATAGATTAAATTAAAAACTAGACTTTACTTGAACCCAGAACAAGAGAACTCAGGCTTAGCTTCTCACTCTAACATGGTGTTGCCAGAACTGCCCTTAAAGTAAACAACTTGTTGTTTAATAGACCTTCATGAAAGCATTACGTCTCCCGTGAAGTTTCTCCACAACCTTCCCACATAATCTTTCTGACCAATGCAATCTATTTTTGGCTCTGATTTGTAAATGAAGACTTTTGTTGATCTCCGTAATTACAGATGGTTTCTCTTCACTCGATTCCTCATCTACTGTTGCTACTTCTGTTTGTCTTTCAACCCGCAGTTGAACAAAATACAAAAAGATGCACTGAAGTAAACTACTGGAACTGGTTTGTTGATTTTGAGATAAAACACTTCTGGAATTTCTGGAAAATCTTGAGCTGTGGTATATGGGAACACATGTGCACACACGTACATGGGTGCTTGCATATTCACTCTTCCTGAGTCATTGGGAGCACCTGCATTCCCATATTTACCTGTAAAGCATAGATCCCCCCTGGGACAGGTGTGTTCTTCCTGACAGGCAGCCTTTAACATATACACTATTTTCTTAACTATATGTGTATTCATATGTTTGTATACATGTGTCTTTGCTAAATTTTTGCTTGTTGTACTGCTATTAAAAAACCAGATGAGGACTGCCATTAAAATGCATATCTCTTAAAATAATAATAATAATAATAATAATAATAATAATAAACTTTATTTGTACCCCGCTACCATCTCCCCAAGGGACTCGGTGCGGCTTACATGAGGCCAAGCCCAAAGTACATCAAACAAAGCATCAATAAACACAAAAACAATAAAATGTACCACACACTGCAAAATAAAATCAATTTATGTTGATGGTGACGAATTAAGTTCTTAAATTCCAATTAATTACTTGTGTGAAATCTCAAAGCAGATCTCAATTACCTGAATTGATAAGGACCAGTGCTTATATCCATTGTCTGCCCATGAGAAAGCCAGCCAATGTGGTATAGTTGTTTGGATGACTTTGGAGACCAGGATTCAAATCCCTGTTTGGCCATGGAGATCTACTAAGTCACCTTGAGCAAGTCACACTCTCTCAGCCCCAAAGGAAGGCAAAAGTAAAACAAATCTTGCAAAAAAATTTCCTGCGATAGGGTCGCCTTATATTGCCATCGTTGGGGCATGCAAGGAATCAATTAATATGTGTGTGTCAACTGTAAAATAAGATGCATGAAGGTGATTGGTTGAGCAATGCTCAGGGAGCAGGCTGAGCCTGGGACTTTTGGATACTGTTACATTTTTGTTCAGGCTTGAGCTATCCAGGTGCAGAGAGAGCAGCAGAGAGAGACCGAGTTTGTCATGTGCTCTTGCTTCATGAGTTGCTGAAGGAGTTTATCCACGTGGACTAAAGAAAGACCATAGAATCATAGAGTTGGAAGAGACCTCATGGGCTATCTAGTCCAACCCAGTTCCTGCCAAGAAGCAGGAATATTGCATTCAAAGCACCCCTGACAGATGGCCATCCAGCCTCTGTTTAAAAGTTTCCAAAGAAGGAGCCTCCACCACACTCCGAGGCAGAGAGTTCCACTGCTGAACGGCTCTCAAAGTCAGAACGGCTCACAATCTCATAAAAGGACATTATGTGAGTTCATAGAATCATAGAATCAAAGAGTTGGAAGAGACCTCATGGGCCATCCAGTCCAACCCCCTGCCAAGAAGCAGGAATATTGCATTCAAATCACCCCTGACAGATGGCCATCCAGCCTCTGTTTAAAAGCCTGATGTAACTTATCACATTGTACATATGATGCTCTGAACTACGAAGAGTAAACTACTTGTTCTTTACTGTTCACCTGTGTGGCATATTTTCCATGGGTGTCCCAAGTGGGCGGTGAAGTGACAGCTCCCCCGGTGGCCAGAATTCGAAGCTGGAATGTTAAATAGCTTCTGTGTGTCTGTCTATATACGTTGTGTGTCTGTGTCATGTTTATGTGCATTGTGATCTGCCTTGAGTTCCCTGCGGGGGGTGAAAAGGGTGGAATATAAATAGTGAAAATAAGTAAATAAAGGGAGGCAAAAGTTCAACACAGCGAACGAGGAGTAAGAAGAAGAGGAAGAGTATTAAGTGTCTAGATCTAGGGAAGTCATGCTACCCCTCTATTCCGCTTTGGTCAGACCACACCTAGAATATTGTGTCCAATTCTGGGCACCACATTTCAAGAGAGATATTGACAAGCTGGAATGTGTCCAGAGGAGGGCGACTAAAATGATAAAGGGTCTGGAGAACAAGCCCTATGAGGAGCGGCTTAAGGAGCTGGGCATGTTTAGCCTGGAGAAGGCTGAGAGGAGATATGATAGCCATGTATAAATATGTGAGAGGAAGCCACAGGGAGGAGGGAGCAAGCTTGTTTTCTGCTTCCTTGGAGACTAGGACGCGGAACAATGGCTTCAAACTACAAGAGAGGAGATTCCATCTGAACATTAGGAAGAACTTCCTGACTGTGAGAGCCGTTCAGCAGTGGAACTCTCTGCCCCGGAGTGTGGTGGAGGCTCCTTCTTTGGAAGCTTTTAAGCAGAGGCTGGATGGCCATCTGTCAGGGGTGCTTTGAATGAAATATTCCTGCTTCTTGGCAGAATGGGGTTGGACTGGATGGCCCATGAGGTCTCTTCCAACTCTTTGATTCTGATTCTATAATGTATGCTCTGTACCCAAACAGAGGATGCCTACAGGCAACAACAGCCAGGCGACCTCTAGGCAGCTACTACAGTACATTGACTGATTGACTTTGCAAGCTTCAAACTTGAAAGGAAGGGGGAAGTGGCTGAGGGTGTGTAGGATTGTGGGGAGGAGGAGGAGGAGGAAAGGGCGGGAACGGGGCGGTGGGGAAAGAAGGAAGGAAGGAAGGAGAGAGAGAGAGAGAGAGGAAGGAAGGTGCAAGGCTGCCTTGCTTTGCCTGCCTGGTCCCTCGTCCCGATGGCGAGCCTTGCAACTTCCTTGGGGCGGCAAGGCAGGCTGTGGGGCCGCCCTCTCCCCTTCTCCGCCTGCTTCGCCTCCTTCTCCCGCCTCTCTCCCCCGAAGGGAAGCCCCGAGGAGCTGCGACGGGCCGCCTTGGAGCAGCCGGGCGCCTTCTGGGGGTCGCAGGCCCGGGAGGAGCTCCAGTGGGAGTCCCCGCACCAAGCCCACTGCGAGGCGGACTTCAGCCAAGGGAGAGTCCGATGGTTCCTTGGTGGCCGCCTCAACGTGGCTGGTAAGCAAGCAAGCAAGCATTCAAGCAAGCAGCGCCTGCCTCGTTGCTCTGCTCTATATACTGCCCTTTGAGATTATACTGCATTATAGGAGGCCTGGGCCAACTTGGGACTTCCCTCCAGTCCAGGTGTTTTGGACTCCAACTCCCACCATTCCTAACAGCCTCAGGCCCCTTCCTTTTCTCCCTCAGCCGCTTAAGCAGTCAGGAAGTTCTTCCTCATGTTCAGATGGAATCTCCTCTCTTGTAGTTTGACATAATAGAAAATATTATTCTTTTACATGACACAAGACTGTTGCTTTTGCTGTCATAGGACTATGAGCCTGTGTGACAACTCTGCTGATTTTAACATCACTGTATTACAGTAAATCCTTCCAGCTGCTTTTTTGTATGGGTGGTGAGAGGAATATTATAAATTAGTGTTATCTATATTAATAAAAATGTAATGTTCATTTGTGGGATTAACATAACTCAAAAACCACTGGATGAATTGACACCAAATTTGGACACAAGACACCTATCAAGCCAACAAGTGACCATCACTCACATAAACACTGAAAAACACAGTGGAATAGACTTTAAAAGCCAAAAAAAATACATTACAACGCATGCACAAAACCACATATATATATATCAAACACACATATACACAAATATATACACACACAAAACACATATACACAGACTGGGCCACATAAACATATGGCAGGGGATGGCTAGTGTTACTATAAATTAGTAAACACAGCATTTCCACATCTTTCAAATAAAGTAAAGGTAAATATTTCTCCTTGACATTAAATCTAGTCGTGTCTGACTCTGGGTTGTGGTGCTCATCTCCATTTCTAATCCAAAGAGCTGGCGTTGTCCTTAGACACCACCAGGGAGCCCTTGGCATTCAAATATTTATGTGAAAACCTGTGTGAATTTAATGCTCTCGCTCAGTGTTCCTAATGCCACGACCCCTGAATTAAAAAAATTAATGCCACGACCCCCAACCAAATAATGATTTTCGTTGCTACTTCATAATTGTAATTGTGCTATTGTTATGAATCGTAATGTAAATATCTGATATGCAGAGTATATTTTCATTCACTGGATGGTCCAAATGCCCGATACGCCCAAATTTGAATACTGACAGGGTTGGGGGGTGCTGAATTTGTCATTTGGGAGTTATAGTTGCTGGGATTTATAGTTCACCTACAATCATTCTTTACCACACCAACACAAATGACCACATCTACACAAATGACCAGCCACTGCCAGAAGGGACAGAGAGTTTCATCTATGCTGATGACCGTGCCATTACCACTCAAGCAGGGAGCTTTGAGAAGAAGCTCTCCGAAGCTCTAGGTGCTCTTACTGCCTATTGCAGGGAAAACCAACTGATCCCTAATCCATCTAAAACACAGACATGCTCCTTTCACCTTAAGAACAGACAAGCATCCCGAGCTCTGGGGATTACCTGGGAAGGAATCCCACTGGAGCATTGCAGCGCACCCAAATACCTGGGAGTCACTTTGGACCGTGCTCTGACCTACAAGAAGCACTGCCTGAACATCAAGCAAAAAGTGGGCGCTAGAAACAACATCATACGAAAGCTGACTGGCACAACCTGGGGATCACAACCAGATACAGTGAAGACATCTGCCCTTGTGCTATGCTACTCTGCTGCTAAGTACGCATGCCCAGTGTGGAACACATCTCACCACGCTAAAACAGTGGATGTGGCTCTTAATGAGACATGCCGCATTATCACAGGGTGTCTGCGCCCCACACCACTGGAGAAATTACACTGCTTAGCCGGTATTGCACCACCTGACATCCGCCGGGAAGTAGCAGCCAATAGTGAAAGGACCAAGGCAGTGACATCTCCAGCTCATCCCGTTTGGGTATCAGCCAGCACGTCAACGACTTAAATCAAGACATAGTTTTCTTAGATCTACAGAGACACTCGCTGGAACACCCCAGCAAGCGAGAGTCCAAAAGTGGCAGACCCAAACCCAGCACCTCAATCCATGGGTGATACCAGATGAGAGACTCCCCCCTGGACACACAGAAGACTGGGCGACTTGGAAGGCGCTGAACAGACTGCGCTCTGGCACCACGAGATGCAGAGCCAATCTTAAGAAATGGGGCCACAAAGTGGGATCCACGACATGCGAGTGCGGAGAAGAACAAATCACAGACCACCTGCTGCAATGCAACCCGAGCCCTACCACATGCACAATGGAGGACCTTCTTGCGCAACACCAGAGGCACTCCAAGTGGCCAGATACTGGTCAAAGGACATTTAACCAACTACCAAGTTTGCAAAATCTGTGGAGTTTTTTTTTCTTTTTCCTTTTAATCTGTGTGTTTGTTTTGTTCTGTTAGAATTGTAACACAATGGTATGGTTGCTGATGACACGATAAATAAATAAAACCACACCAACAATAGAATTGGGCCAAATGTTCCACACAGAACTCCCATGACCAACAGAAAATACTGTATTATCTGATGGTCTTTGGCAACCCCTCTGACACCCCCCTTGTGACCCCCTCCCAGGGGTTCTGACCCCCAGGTTGAGAAACGCTGCTCTAGCTGGATATTCACACATTTTTTACATGTAGTATTCTACCTGTAAAGAATGTATGCCAATCCAGCTACAAGGGTTGAATGAAAAGTAATGTCTCCACCTTTGTTACTTGGGTTTGGATGGGAATATTTTAATAAATCACACGCATAAATAATCCTTATAATGTGCTCTTTAACTACCACTATTCACTTTTCCACATGATCACCAAACAATTGGATACATTTCTGCCAACAATGAACACGTTTTCTGAAGCCGTCATGGAAGAAGTCGACACTCTGTTTCTGCAACCAGTATCTCACGCTTCTCTCAATGTTTTCATCAGAAGCATAATGATGTCCCCGCAGATCTTCTTTCATTATCGAACAAATGGAAGTCAGATGGTGTTGCAATCCAGAGCAGGGAACGAGGCCCTAAGATAACTATCCACCACACTTGACTGTGAAAAACAATCCTTTTTATTGAAGAAAAATGGTTACAAAATAAAGGAAAAATGCAAGTCAAAAGCCACAGCAAAATCAGCAAACATGAATTGAAATGGACAAAACAAAACCCAAAGCCACACTGTAAAATACTGGAACCTGTTAGCAATCCACTAACCGTGCTTGATATCCTAGAAATCTTTCAAGACCATGGTCAGGGAAACCGGGAGAACTGCCAAGGTCTTCATCAATCTGAAACGATGCCTGAACTGAGAAAGTCAGCCCGGCGGAAGGCACTTAAAGCCGAAGAATTGGTTCCGTGAACCGCCCCTCTGCTTTGAAGCCATTGTTTGTATTTCTCTTAATTGGGAAGACCTACGCAAGCTGAGTGATTTACTTCTGTCTTGCCAAATCTGGCCCCTTCTGTTGTCATTAGAGTTACCAGGTGCAAAAGGGAGTGAAAGTTCATGGCTTCCCTCTGAAACATTCTCATGAACACTGGTGCTTTCATTTTCCAAATCTACAGAAGTTCCTTCCTCACTAATTTCAGGAACATTGGCATTTTCCAAACCTACAGAAGTTTCTTCCTCACTAATTTCAGGAGCATTGGCATCAAGAGGTACATTTTCATTAGCATCAGTAAATATATTTTCATTAGCATCAGGAGGAACAAACAGAGAATCAGGTTCAAGTTCAAACTCAGGCTGAACTCCAACAGATGGTGCTAAATCTGGACTGTATGGAGGATGTCATATGGTGGTGAGATCCAGTCTCTGAAGTTTCAAGTCTGTGCACTTTCATTTCAGGCATCAGCATCCTGGGTACCCATCATGCACAGATTTTCCGATAGCCAAGCAAAGCAATAATGTGACCCACACGTTCTTGTGAAATGCCAATTATGCTTGAAATTTCTCTCTGAGTGATACGACAATTGTTCTGAATCAATCTGTCAACCTTTTGCTTGTGAAACTCGGGAGTTGCTGTCACAGGACGTCAGATATTTCCACCTCAACATCTTTAAACTTACTCACCCAACGATGCACAGTACTCACATCAACACAGTCACAATAAACAGCTGGCATTCTCTGATTAATCTCCTTTGGTGTTAAGAATTCAAGGAATTCAAGAATTTAAGTCGCATTGACCGACCATCTGCGCAGGGTTCCATACTTTGCACTTTAACGACACAACCATTCAATGCTAAGGCTTCCCGCCAAAATGGAACTGTAGAGGAGAGTCTACTGAACAAGTCAGTACCTGCTGCATAGCAGTACTGCCATCTGTTGAGGAGTTATGAAGGTGGAAGCATTACTTTTCATTCAGTCCTTCCTCGTACAGTCCTTCCTTCCTTCCTTCCTTCCTTCCTTCCTTCCTTCCTTCCTTCCTTCCTATTCCACTAGAACTTTTTAAAGTCCAGTTTGAAAAAGTATGAGAAAATAGCAGAAGAGGAAATCTATCTGTCAATTGTGATGGAGCAGAAATGGAAAAAAAGCTATTGCTTTCATGTCCTGCTTGTAGGCCTTTTGAAACGATTTGTTCCGCAACATAAAGCAAGACCGGATGGTAAATGAGCACAACTTTTGTAGATGGGAACCAGGAGTCCTCTCAGACTATTTACTCATGCCCCCAGTGCATGAGTAAAAAAATCTTGGCAGGCAAGAACAAGGAGGAGGAAAGGGCTGGGTGGGCAAAAGACTATCACAAAGGAGTTTTAAAAAGCTTTCTTACTAACGCATGCCTATACTATATCACTTTCAACTTGTGATGTATAACATGAATAATTCTGTGCAAGGTTTTATGAGATAAATGGCTCGATAGGAATTTATATTTTCTACAGTTGCAGTCAAAGCCATGGTATTCCCTGTAGTAACCTACGGATGTGAGAGCTGGACCTTAGGGAAGGCTGAGCGAAGGAAGATCGATGCTTTTAAGCTGTGGTGTTGGAGGAAAGTGCTGAGAGTGCCTTGGACTGCGAGAAGATCCAACCAGTCCATCCTCCAGGAAATAAAGCCCGACTGCTCACTGGAGGGAAAGATACTAGAAACAAAGTTGAAGTACTTCGGCCACATCATGAGGAGACAGGAAAGCCTAGAGAAGACAATTATGCTGGGGAAAGTGGAAGGCAAAAGGAAGAGGGGCCGACCAAGGGCAAGATGGATGGATGGCATCCTTGAAGTGACTGGACTGACCTTGAGGGAGCTGGAGGTGGTAACGGCCGACAGGGAGCTCTGGCGTAGGCTGGTCCATGAGGTCACGAAGAGTCGGAGACGACTGAACGAATGAACAACAACAACACAGTTGAATAAATCATCACAACAAAAGCAGTATCCAATGATATGTCTAGGACAGCGTTTCTCAACCTGGGGGTCGGGCCCCCTGGGGGGATTGTGAGGGGATTTCAGAGGGGTCGCCAAAGACAATCAGAAATCATACATTTCTGATGATCTTAGGGACCCCTTTGGCAGAGAAGGGTGAAGATCTCTCTACCTGTCCTTCTCTTCCTTTTTGGAAACAGACGGTGAACCCTCCCACCAAAAGCCCGCCTCCACTGTGATTGGCCAGATTCTCCGCTGACCTCTCAGCCAAGGGGAGGGCTGTTTCTGAGAGCAGGCATGCTCAGCACTTGACAGTGTGGTGCGCATGTGCAAGTGAGGGAGAGCATGCGAGGCAGGAGGGAGGCTCATGCAGAGAGTCCCTTCAAGGCATGGGGTTCTGGTGGGAAGTTTTGCCCAATTCCATCATTGGTGGGGTTCAAAATGCTATTTGATTCTAGGTGAACTATAAATCCCAGCAACTACAACTCCCAAATGTCAAGGTCGATTTTCCCCAAACTCCACCACATTTGGGCATTTTGAGTATTCGTGCCAAGTTTGGTCCAGATCTATCATTGTTTGAGTCCACAATGCTCTCTGGATGTAGGTGAACTACAACTCTAAAACTCAAAGTCAATGCCCACTAAACCCTTCCAGTATTCTCTGTTGGTCATGGGAATTCTGCATGCCAAGTTCCATCGTTGGTGGAGTTCAGAATGCTCTTTGATTGTGGGTTAACTATAAATCTCATCAACTACCAACTCCCAAATGACAAAATCAGGTATTTACCTTACGATTCATAACAGTAGCAAAATTACAGTTAAGAAGTAGCAACAAAAATAATTAAATGGTTGATGGGCACCACAACATGAGGAACTGTATTAAAGGGTTGTGGCATTAGGAAGGTTGAGAAACACTGGTCTAGGAGATGATGCACATATTCAATAAAATCAGAGGCAATTCCATTATAAAGTTCCCATTAACCTTGTCAAAGGCTTTTTCAGCGTCTAGAAACAAAAAGCCCACTTCTTTTAGGATGTGCTTATCGTAGCACTTGATAGCATTTAATATTATCCTTATGCTATCCTTGATATGTTGTCCTGGTAAAAAGTCTGTTTGGTCTTTGTGTATTCTTTCTTTTAATACTTCCTTTAATCTTGTTGCTAGTATTCCCGTGAATATTTTATAATTGGTGTTTAATTGGGAGATCGGTGTGAAATTTTTAATCTTCATGTCATTAGTATTATCTTTATATTTGTGGCTTTCCATGTTTCTGGTATTTTCCTGTCTTCTATGGCTTTGTTCATTACTATTTTTAGGGGTGTTATCAAAATTTCTGCGAATATTTTATAATATTCTGCCGTGAAGCCATCCGGCCCTGGTGTTTTATTTAGTGGAAAATTCTTTATAACTTTTCGTATCTCTTCCTCTGTTATCTTCTTATTTAGTATTTCTCTATGTTCATCCAAAATTTTCTTAATTTTTTGGTTTCCTAGATATTTAAATCAATTGTTTGTCCAATATGTGTTTGTTTAAGGTTGTTTATGTTACTCACTAATAAAAATTATTTGGAAAAATAAAATAAAATTAGAGGCTACAGTAGCTCTCTGTCAATGTAAACAAAGTTGTACATGTTGACATTATTCCGTTAAAACAAAGATAGGCCTGGTTTCCATGAAATACCATCATTATATCATTTGTTACAATTGTGATGCATTTATTTATACTTGGCCCAATTCTGCTGAACTCTCCGCTAATCCCAGAGAGTTCAGCAGAACTCAGTAATTGCTTAATCATTCCTGTATAAATCATGCTTCAATACAGCTTTATAGACCTAATCGGAAAATAAAGAGCAGGCGTGCCTATCACCCTTCTGAATATGAGTTTGTATTTACAAGAACTACCTGTAATACCACAGTGTTTAGGTTTAATCAAATGACAAATGATTGACTGGAAGTTAAAAAAAAAGCCTTTGGAGAAATCAGTGGCATTTTTAAGGTCACACAGAAGTCATAAAATACTTCTCAAATGAGAGTATTTTGAAGTTAATATTCTACAGAGTAGGCTGCTTATATCCTTGCACATTGATACATGTTTATGTGTGATTGCATGGAAAAATGCACTGCAAGCCATTTCGGATTGATCATTGACTAATGTGCGCTATAATTCTTGACGGTTTTCAAGTGTCATTGTTTAAAAGTTAAAGCTGATGCCAAATTCCATCTATTTGAATGAAGAACATGTTGGTCAGTAATGGAAATGGTTCCATTTTTTATTAGATCCACTTGTATCACAGTTGTTTGTCCTTCCTTAGAAGATGTCATTGATTTTAACTTGATTTTAACTGGTGGTGCAGTGGGTTAAACTGCTGAGCTGCTGAACTTGTTGACCGAAAGGTTGCGGGTTTGAATCTGGGGAGTGGGGTTAGCTCCCACTGTTAGCCCCAGTTTCTGTCAACCTAGCAGTTAAAAAACATGCAAATGTGAGTAGATCAATAGGTACCGCTTTGGAGGAAAGTTAATGGTGCTTGATGCAGTCATGCCGGCCACATGACCTTGGAAGTGTCTTCAGCTTAGAAATGGAGATGAGTACCAACCCCCAGAGTCGGGCACGACTGGACTTAATGTCAGGGGAACGCCTTTACCTTTACCTTATTTGCTTAAACCAGTGTAAATTTTATAATTTTAGGGAGAAAAAATACCTAGATTCAGCCAATTGAAAGTGAACATGCACTTACAAAATGTACTTGGTTATATGTACCTGAAATTCTGTATGGCTTTTTATAACTGGGATGCTAGAGGCTTGTGGCAGAACACAGGATATAAAACAAACTTTTTATGTATTTTGTGTAAATAGCATTGCATAAATAAGGTTAAAACTGATAGAGGGAGCACAAGTGGTTAAATAATTTTTGACCAAAAATGGGCAACAGTGACTGCATTGTCTGTAGCTTTAAACAGCTTTTCCTCCGTGCATGAGGCAGGGAATTGTGGATAAACGTACATATGCGCAGTCTGTTCTGCTCCACAGTCGCACAAGGTGGAGGATTCTTCAAGGTAGTTCCATTTTGCCAGGTTGTCTTTTGATCTGCCTGTTCCACTTTTGAGTCTGTTCATGGACTTCCAAGCTGCCTGTTCTTGGTTTGCCCCTGGAGAAAGACCTTCATACAGGGCCATCCAGTTGGGATTTCCTGGTTTAGCTGCCCAGAGGGATAACTTGCTATTGCTGGAGGGATATTTAGAGGAGTGGTGGTTCTCATGAAGCTTTTCTTTGATTTGAGTCCACTGGGAGGAGGCTGATAGCCATGCAGAAGATGGCTTTCACAATGTTCAACCTTATTTCTCTCACAGTTAGCAGCAACTTCCCATTGCATATCAATGGGTGGTGGGCAATGCCAGCTAGCTTATAGAGTTTATCAGCAGGTGTAGATTTAAGTCAAAATGTGATTATTCTGCAGGTTTCATTCAATGCTGTATTCACCTGTTTCGTGTGGACAGACTTGTGCCAAACAGGGCAGGCATACTCAGCAGTTGAGTAAGACAAGGCCAGGGTTGATTATCTTATTAATTTTGGGTATGCACCCAATGTGCTGCCAATATGTTTCTACAGGATATTACTGCATTCAGCTACTTTGCGCTTGGTGTTCATGCAGTGTTTCCTAAATGTTAGTGTTCGATCTAAGGTGACACCAAGATATTTAGGATGGAAACAGTGTTCGAGCTCTTGGCCTTTCCAGGTGACTTCCAATTTCCTGTTGGCTTCTCGGTTGCACAGGTGGAAAGCACACACTGTGTCTTGACAGGGTTAGGCTTCAGATGGTTATCTTTATAGTAGCTGGAGTGATCTTTCAAGGCATTAGTATTTATTTATTTACTTCATTTTTATACCGCTTTTCTCAGCCCTTGGGCAATTCAAAGCGGTTAGTTGTTTTTCGACTGTTTCAAAGTATTTTGCTTGTGTTGTTAGACCAAGGTCATCAGCATATGTAAACAAACTTAACAGACTGCTATGATTGCCTTTCTGGGAATTATAAGACTGTGTATTAGTTTCCTTAAATAGTATGGCATTAGAGATCCATGTATAGCAAAATACTAACATAACTGTTTTCTGGAAAAATGCAGCTTTCAAAATAATTATTTGGATTGCTTATTTTGGCTTTTTGTTTATGGATTCCTATATAGGATTTGCAATGAAATCATGCTTGTAGATCAGGCATGTGCAAACTTTGGCCTTCCAGGTGTTTTGGACTTCAACTCCCACCATTCCTAACAGCCTCTGGCCCTTTCCTTTCCCCCCTCAGCCGCTGAAGTGGCTGAGGGGGAAAAGGAAGGGACCTGAGGCTGTTAGGAATGGTGCGAGTTGAAGTCCAAAACACCTGGAAGGCCAAAGTTTGCCCATGCCTGTTGTAAATTAATGCTTCCTATCTTAACTCACCCTGGCATCCAATGTCAGCACCTTCCTATCTGTCTTGCATCACCTTCATGGTTCCTTTCTAGCAATTATGTGCTGACACCTATCTGTTATACTTGATTGTGGCCTGTAATTGTTTTATGGCGTTTTACAGTATCTTGTCCTGATAGTTCAATATAATACACAGAGGGTTTTTTTGCTTAAAGCTCTTAACGATTCATTTCCTTTACAATTTATTTCTATCCAGTGAATTGCTTGGACCGCCATGTACAACGTTCTCCAAACAAAGTGGCTTTGATCTGGGAAAAAGATGAACCTGGAACTGAAGAGAAAGTCACTTATGGGTATGGTATCTTTCTCATTTCACCTGTGAATGTGTGTTATATAACATATGGAGCAGATTTAATCCCTTTGACATAGCACACCGTGAGCTTGGCTAGTGAATTTCAATCCTTTCTCATTGGGTCCTTTTTGGTTTGAAGTGTCTCTCCTGTGCTACACGTGATTAAGATTTACTGATAAAGGTTCTGCAATATGTATGGTGAAAAGATCAGAAGTAAAATTATTATTCCTGAACTCGAGAGTAAATCTAGAACAGACCACAGAACAACAGATTAGTTCAAGATTGGGAAAGACGTACGACAGGGTTGTACACTCTCACCCAACCTAGTCAACTTGTATGCAGAACACTTTGTGCGATGTGTGGGGCTTAATGAATGCAAGGCTGTAGTTAAAATGGCTGGAAGAAACATTAACAACCTTAGATATGCAGATTTTTTTGTCGTGTCAGGAGCGACTTGAGAAACTGCAAGTTGCGTCTGGTGTGAGAGAATTGGCCGTCTGCAAGGACGTTGCCCAGGGGACCCCCAGATGATTTGATGTTTTCATCATCCTTGTGGGAGGCTTCTCTCATATCCCCGCATGAGGAGCTGGAGCTGATAGAGGGAGCTCATCCGCCTCTCCACGGATTTGAACCTGCGACCTGTCGGCCTTCAGTCCTGCTGGCACAGGGGTTTAATCCACTGCGCCACTGGGGGCTCCATTTAGATATGCAGATGATACCACTTTGATGGCTGAAAGCGAGGAGGAGCTGAGGAGCCTTCTAATCAAGGTGAAAGAAGAAAGTGCAAAAGCTGGGTTGCAGTCAAACATCAAAAAAACCAAGATGATAGCAACCAGACTGATTGATAACTGGCAAATAGAGGTAGAAAATGTGGAGGCCGTGACAAACTTTGTATTTCTAGGCACGAAGATTACTGCAGACGCAGACTGCAGCCAGGAAATCAGAATACATTTATTTCTTGGGAGGAGAGCAATGACCAATCTTGATAAAATAGTGAGGAATAGAGACATCACACTGGCAACGAAGATTTGCATAGTTAAAGCAATGGTATTCCTTGTAGTAACCTATGGGTGTGAGAGCTGGACCTTAAGGAAGGCTGAGTGAAGGAAGACAGAAGTTTTTGAACTGTGGTGTTGGAGGAAAATTCTGAGAGTGTCTTGGACCATGAGAAGATCAAACTAGTCCATACTCCAGGAAATAAAGCCCCACTGCTCATTGGAAAGAAGGATATTAGAGGCAAAGATTAAGTACTTTGGTCACATCATGAGAAGACAGGGAAACTTGGAGAAGATCATGATGCTTGGGAAAATGGAAGGAAAAAGGAAGAGGGGGTGACCAAGGGCAAGATGGATGGATAGTGCTCCAGAGTCTAAAACATGGAGTGATGAATTCAAATGGCAGGAAAAGAGATTCCATCTAAACATTAGAAAGAATGTCTTGCTTGTAAGAGCTGTTTGACAACGGGCTTTAGCGCAGCATGTTAATCACCACTGCTGTAAATCTTGCCAGTCGAAAGGTTGACAGTTCGAAGCGCAAGACGGGGTGATCACATGGCCTGTAGCGTAGCTTCTGTATACTTTGCAGTTGGAAAGCAAAATGTTAGTAGATAAATAGGTACTACTTAAGCTGGGAGGTATTTAAGGCACCCACAAGGAAATGCCAGGAAATGCCGGCGATTCGATCAAGGAGGAAGTTTATGAACAAAGCTCTTTAGCAGGGGAGATTGAACGACAGCATCCCTTCATGGCTGGAACCAAGCACAAGCCTCCAAGACACCGAAGGTGGGAAAAGCCTATGTATACCTCTATCTGTGTACAGCTGTCTGTCTTGTCAGTGTATAAACAGCATTGAATGTTTACCATATATGTGTTCTGTGATCTGTCCTGAGTTCCCTTCCGGGTGAGAAGGGCGGAATATAATTACTGTAAATAAATAATATCCTCCCTTGGAGTGTGGTGGGTTCCTTCTCTGGACGGTTTCAGATAGAGGTGGGAATGCTTTCATTGTGAATTGCTGCATGGTAGGGGTTTGGACTGGATTGCCCTACTGGTCTCTTCTAGGTCTATGTTTCTGTTTAAAGATCAAGTTATCTTCACTTTTAATGCAATCCAGAATTACCTTTGTCTGTCTGAAAGCTGCTGCCTTGGTGCTGGCTGCTAAATTGCTAAAATTTGCATTTGTTTGTCTGCTATTTATTTATTTTATTTATTTATCTATCGTGTCAGGAGTAACCAGACATTTGTATTACATTTTTAACAAAACAAACAAACAGACAGACAAAACACAAAGTTTGCAAGCTTGGTAGTTGCTTAAATGTCCTTTGACCAGTATCTGGCCACTTGGAGTGCCTCTGGTGTTGCCTCAAGGAGGTCCTCCATTGTGCATGTAGCAGGGTTTGTCTGTTTATATGTATGTTTGGCTCCCCCTTTGTGTACCCCAGCTCTGACCCTCGGGCTGAATTGTTTGAGCACCCTGACTAAGAGCAAGGCGCTTTTTACAGCAGGCTATTATAATGTCTCTGCTATTTAAAATTATGTTATTAATAGCCACTATCTCTCATCTGTTTAACCAGGCTGCTACAGAAATGTACTGACTGCTTAAAGTAGTTTTGCCTATAATCAGCTGTTGCTAGCAAGAGCCAGATATAGCTGTTGTCATGGAGGGAACAGGTTATTAATCATATAAAATATTTGCATGTGTGTTTCTTGGGTACATCTACCTTGACAACAAAGCAAGATGTAAATAAAACATGGTCGCTGGATTATTATCCTCTCTCATGTTTGAACAGGAAAGAATGTGTCTTTCATAAATAAGTTGGAAAATGAGAGTGGTTGAAGGGGGCTGCTGTTCCTTTGACGGTCGTGTGGAAGAGGGAATTTCAGCAGGTGTTGCTGGTTGCCGGGTCGTATGACAAGCTGCACCTGTTGAAATTCCCATTTCTTCGCCACTATTGACGGAGAAGGAGCCTGCTCCCATTTTTAATTTGACAACTCTAATTTCAATATGTATGTAACAGACTAGTGAATGTCACTATTGTTGCACTCCAGTCCAGGCAACGTCTCTGTACTTAACCCTACACTCCAGTCCAAGTTAGCAGCAAAGCAGTTGTCATAAAGATTACATAAAAAGATTACATAAAAAGCATTTCAGCAAAAATAGTAAAAACTTCAAAGTCCATATGTGTAAAATAGTCCACAAGATTCAAGGTACAAGAGTAATCCAAAATCCCAAAGCAACAGGACATCCAGCACAAGAATACAAGAAAAACAGGAAGTACAAGGCAGCATAGAATCCAATACAAAAATCCAGGAACAATCCTTCAAACTTGGAAGCATGAAACAGGAACAAAGACATTGAACTAGAATTCTCTCAGAAAGCTTGACTAGGACTTGGCAAGAGCTGTTGCCTCAATTACCAACGTTGAGCTGACTGGCTGGAAAATCCCCCTAGCCTCTCTAATATACACATGAAATCATGCCTTCTCCCATGACTCCTGATAGTGGGTCTCTTCTATTACAAATGCTGTGACCTTTGGACGTTCTGTTGAGCAGCATGAAGTTTCCGAAAACTGAGTCTCCTATCAACCAGCTCACTGTCTTGCAACTCATTCTCTCCACCTTGGATTTCAGCCTCTGAACTCATTTCCCTAGAGAACCACTCCTCTGCACCATCTCGGCATCTCTCTGGAACAGTGGTTCTCAACCTGGGGTCCCCAGATGTTTTTGGCCTTCAACTCCCAGAAATCCCAGTCAGTTTACCAGCTGTTAGGATTTCTGGGAGTTGTAGGCCAAAAACATCTGGGGACCCCAGGTTGAGAACCACTGCTCTGGAATGTCACCTTCACTAATTGCTGAAGACACAGACTGATCATTTTCAGGACTTAAAATCTCATGTTGGCTCACAGGCGCAGAGTTCCCTTGATCCACTTTTCCATTTACATCGGTATCAGCCACAACCATGGGCTCAACTACAACAACTATATGGTGATTTTTTTGAAACACATTAATACGTATGTATGCGTAGGAGCATATGTGCCTTCAAGTTTCCTGTCAATGTATGGTTTTCTTAGGGAAAGAATGCTCAGAGAATGTTTTACCAGTTCCTTCCTCTGAAATATAGCCTACAGCACCTGGGATTCATAGGAGATCTCCCATCCAAGTAGTAACCAAGATTGACCTTGATTAACTTGATGGACCGGGCTGGTAGCACAACTTGTTAAACAGCTGCAATAAATCACTGCTGAGCAAAAGGTGGCAAGTTGGAAGCCAGAGTCGGGGTTGAGCGTCTGACTGTTAATAGCTGTTAAAAAAAACTGTTAAAAAATTGCCTAGCTCACTGTCGACTTAAGCAGTTTGAAAACAGCTGTGAGCTGTGAATAGAGGAATTAGGGACTGCTTAAAGAGGGGAGGCTAATTTATGACACCATAAAAATGCCAGAGAGCAAGGAGGAAATACTATGATCAAAAAGACTTGGCGTCATAGTGAACGAAGCGATAGCTCCCCCTGTGGCTGAATCGAGTAACCTCCAGGATCCGAAATGGAAAAACTGCTGAATGGCCCCATCTATCTGTATGTCTTGTATTTTTGGGAATCAGCCTGTGTTTGTGTTTCAGGATCCTGATGTGGGAAATGATGAGAGAAATGATGGTGCTGAGGCTGAGGTACAAAATGGAGATGGTTTGGTCAATGATTTTCAGGCAGACAATGACAGAGAGGCCCCAGTGCAAGGGGCAGTTTCTCATGAGAATATTCCTGCTGGGCCTAGCAATGATGGTCCACTCCCTCTCTCTGTGAGCTCTCAAGATTTGGGTTTGGAAAACAATTTGACACCTGGGAATTTTAATGAGCAGCCAGAGCCAGATAGGGAGCTGAAGGATAGACGGCTGGAGATTAGCCAGGATCGACAACAAACTCAAGTGTTTACGTTGCTCTGAAAGGCTTCGTCTGATAAGGAGTAAATGTGGGGGAAAGCAAAACCAATTTCTGAGTTTTGGGATATAAGGTTTGCCTCAAGGGGAAACCTGTTAGATCAGGCATCATTTGGAAATCAAGTTCATGTGCCATGGAAATCCTGGTCTTGTTCTTGTGGAGTCTTTTAGCCTTTTGGATTGTCTTTGCATCCTGTGGATTCCTGTTTAGACAAATGCTGTATTGGGTTGCTTTTATATCTGGAGTAGACATTGCTTTGTGTTACTACCTTTTATGGACTTACTACTTTTTGGAACTTTATTTTCTTACAAGCATTTATTTCTTCTGGCTATTTGCTAAGCTTCAATAAAAGAAGATTTGTTTCTTCAATTTTTGTGTCATGTGTTTTAAAGTCAGTGGGCTTTTTCCTGACCTGGAGTGCAACATGTATGTCAAAAACGGCATTGAATGTTTGCCATGTATATGTACATTATGATCTGCCCTGAGTCTCCCTCAGGGTGAGAAAGGCGGAATATAAATACTGTAAATAAATAAATAGCTTCCAAGACCGGGGATATCTGGTGCTTTTAGAGTGTTTAAACACAATATCAATACACAGAGAGATGATTTTGTCATCTGACCCCAAGTTTGCTGTCTCTGTTTCAAGGGAGGTTTTTCTTTCATGTGTATGATGATGGTAAATGGCATGTACGCATGAGTGAGTTCATTACACTATGAAACAAAATTTGAAAAAAAAACTTTTCTTGGTTTGAAAGTGTTGTTCCTGTTTAATTATACAGTACTTACTTTGAAAATACTTGATATACCGGTACTCCAGAAACTTCATTTTTGTAGCTAGCACAAACTATGTTGAATGAGTTGAGACTTGATGAAATATTCCTTGAAAAACTATAGTAAAATGTGCTGCAGGGAGTCCTGCAAAAGCAAAGTTGTTGCAGTTTCATAAACTTTTCCCATGCTGCTGTGATAGAGCCAATTAGGAAATGGCATTTATAACCCAGGAACAAAGATCGAGTTGCATACTGTTACCTTTCAATTTTATTGAGTTTTTACATCTTTTAAGTCTTTTTTTAGTTTGTTTTTTAAAAAATATCATTTAAAAATGTGTCTATGTGTTTACCTCCTAATGTTCATTAGAAGTACTCTGGGAAGAGGCCTGTGGGTGTCCTGCAGATATCTACGTGAAGCAGGATCCACAAAATAACTCCTCTCAGTTGACATTTGCAAGTGCTCCTGTGATTTTTGATAAAGATTTAGGCAGCACTTGTAAACTTGGCCGAGACTGCCTGGCTTTGTTGGTTTTGACTCCTCCCTTTATAGACACAACTCTGGATGCCCTTAGCTGAACTTGCAAAAGCTGGTGAGTCTCACTAGCATTCACCCTACATGGAGTGGGGGCAGGAAGAGGAAAGCTTGGTTCCTAGCCAAAACCCTACTTGGCACTTAGACCAGGGCTTTAATTGGAGGCATTCCCTACTCGCAGTCCCTAAAATTATAGAATCCTAGAGTTGGTAGAGATCTTGTAGGCCATCCAGTCCAACCCCCTTTCAAGAAGCAGGAAAATCACATTCAAAGGACCCCCCAACTGATAGCCATCCAGACTCTGTTTAAAAGCTTCCTAAGAAGGAGCCTCCACCACACTCCAGGGCAGAGAGCTGAGGGGCTGCCACAGAGAAGGCCCTGTCTCTCATCCCCGCCAACTGTGCTTGTGAAGCAGGCGGGATCGAGAGCAGGGCCTCCTCCGACAATCTCAAGTTCCTGATGGGTTCATAGGAAGAGATGCGTTTGGATAGATAAGCTGGGCTGGAACCGTTTAGGGCTTTATAGGCTAAAGCCAGCACTTTGAATTGTGCTCAGTAGCAAACTGGCAGTCAGTGGAGCAACCTGGCTGCCACACGCTGGACCATTTGGAGCTTCCGAGCCATTTTCAAAGGCAACCCCATGTTGCCTTTGAAAATGGCGCGTTGCAGTAACCAGAGCGTGGACTACCGTGGCCAAGTCAGACTTCCCAAGGTACTAGACTTCCCAAGGTACTAGACTCCTATATATGCAGGCCAAAATCCCATTGGCTTTTTAAACTGCTGCATCACATTGTTGGTTGATGTTTAACTTGTTGTCCATGAGGAGAAAAGGGAGAATGCAGAGAAGAGTACAAAATTGGTCAATTTGACTGTGGCAATAGAAGCATTGCAATTATTAGTTAAGTAGTTGAGTAACCCTTCCTCTTGATGTTTATTGTTATCTGGGCCTTATTGGATGCATTTGGTAATCTGTTTCCTTTTGCTGCAAGGTAAAACACGTCTTCCCTCTTTAGGGAGCCTAACCAACGTGGCAATTGGACTCAGTTGGCATCTCAAGATCTCTGTTATGATTCTGGCTTTGGTTACAATTGTTTTCACTGCAGTGTTTTTCTTAAAGGAAAGAATTCATTACTACAGTAGGAGATTGTTGTTAATTGCTTGTTTTCACTACTACATCATTTCTCATTAGAGCACTGCAGCATAAATTAGAACCTGGCGCCTTTGCCTTGACTTCCGTTCCTGGTATTTTATTCCTTACTACTATTGACCATTTGCTATTATAAACAGCATGCGATGTGGTGCATTTGTGTCTGTTCTGCATTCTGTCATTCAAGACAGGTAAAGCAGGTTCATCATGCATTACCAGTAATCCCCCCCCCCCCATGGAAAGCATTCCTATGCATAGACAGCTAATATATTGTAGGGAGAGAACAGTCTAGACTAAGAACCATATCCTGGCATGCTGTGTTATATCTGGCTTCTATTCGGTTATGGATGGCCAGTCATGTACATGAGTCTAAAGTGGTGCAATCCAAACTGGAAGGTTTTTCTTTTCTTTGTTAGGACTCTGATCTTGACTTATATATTTCTTAAGTAATGAGATGGAAAAATAGATGGCAAAACATGCTTAAGAATATGGTTCTCAACCTTTCTAATGCCGTGACCCCTAAATACAGTTCCTCACATTGTGGTGCCCCCCCAACCATAAAATTATTTTTGTTGCTACTTCATAACTGTAATTTTGCTGCTGTTATGAATCATTATGTAAATATCTGAAATGCAGGATATATTTTCATCATTACAAATTTAACATAATTAAAGCATAGATATTAATCACCAAAACAATATGGCCTGATGAAAGCCAGGTGAGCGAGCAAGCACCGCATGGTCTGGCCTCACATTTTGCCTCTTGTCCTGGTCACGCCAGGCGGCAAAAAACAGACAACAGAGGCAGCACTGCGCAGCCTGGTGGAGGGGGCGAGGCCAATGGATATGGTGCCACGACCCCTCCGAAATGGCCCGGCAACCCCTCTGGGGGTCGCGACCCCCACGTTGAGAACCGCTGCTTTAGAACATTTGAAGCAGTCAACTGAGTTAAAAGAATGATATCACTGGCTAGAAGCAACATGTATGGTCAATTTATTACATACCAATTGAATGTTTGAGTCGGGAACAGCGACAGACACCTTGTAAACATTCACAGGGATGGAAAAAAGAACTATTTTTGTTATTAACAGGCTATATGGGTCCCTGGTGGCATAGTGGGTTAAACCACTGAGCTGCTGAACTTGCTGACTGAAAGGTTTGCAGTTCAAAACCGAGGAGCGGGGTGAGCTCTCACTGTTAGCCTCAGCTCCTGCCAACCTAGCAGTTCAAAATGTGAGTAGAAGGTAATGGCCGTCCATGCAATCACATGAGCTTGGAGGCGTCTACGGACAATGCTGGCTCTTTGGCTTAGAAATGGAGTTCTGAGAGTGCCTTGGACAGCGAGAAGATCCAACCAGTCCATACTTCAAGAAATAAAGCCTGACTGCTCATTGGAGGGAAGGATAGGAGAGGCCAAGATGAAGTACTTTGGCCACAGCATGAGAAGAAAGGAAAGCTTAGAGAAGACAATGATGCTGTGGAAAATGGAAGGGAAAAGGAAGAGGGCCCGACCAAGGGCAAGATGGATGGATGGGATCCTTGAAGTGACTGGATTGACCTTGAAGGAGCTGGGGGTGGTGACGGCCGACAGGGAGCTCTGGCGGGGACTGGTCCATGAAGTCACAAAGAGTCGGAAATGACTGAACGAATGAACAACAACAAAACCACTCGCCACTTGTTGCTTTTACATGTATTGCTTTCAAACTTTGCTATTTTTCTCTTGCAAATATCTTCATATTAGAAATACGAAAACATAAGATTGCAAATTCTTCATTTATTTTGCAAGTTGTGGCCCTGCCATTACAATCACTTGTGAAATTAGTTTTATGCCAAATTTTGAAAACATTTCTGGTTTATTTGGATATTGCAAGATTCAGGGCATGCACAGAGTGGCATGCTATTCCACTGAAGCAGCTGTGGTTCACTGGGAATGTCCACTTCTATTTTCAGCTTAGCTGTGAAACTTTTTGGTAGCTTTTAGTAAGATGCCAAATCTAGACCAGGTCTCATTTAATTCCTTTCGGATTCTATTTCAACAGTAAAACAAGAACAGAAATACTCTTTGTCCTAGAGTGACGTGCTTTGCATTGGAATTGGCTGTTCATTGTATAAAATCGTAGCAAAACCCACTTAAATGCATTCTTTGATATATTTGCAAGTTTTCTCTTTGTCTTCAGTCTAGGAAGGTTGATGAATGCAGCTATTCCCTATGATTTTTATACTTCATGATACTTCATGAATGTAGAAGTCAGCCAGTGTGCAGTAGCTCATGTTAGGAAGTTACTAAACTGTTGAGGCTTGTGTTTTCTTTGAAAGGAAACTCTTATTAAATAGAGTTGTATAAAGCAATATACGTTTATGAAGAACCTGTTAAAGATTACAAGTTTAAGATACAAACTCTCTGAAACGTTATTGAAGTTTTTAACCCTTGACAAGAAATGTGCCTGTATCTTTAAATAATTAAATTATCAATAAACAAACTTGTTATCTTTAAAAGAAGTCTGCTTGCATCTTTCTCTGCTGTGAACATCAAATAGGAACAAAATATCTATGTGCCCAGCAGTCATCCGTTACCAAATAAACTCTGCTACCTTGATTAGGTTGTGATCCTAACAGTTCGTAATCTATTTTTTCCCATCAGCCCACTTTGGTTGGGATTCAATGTTTACTTTTAAGCTCTTTTTTTTGTATTTATATTTGAATTATTGTATGTTTACTTTTAAGCTTTTTATTGTATTTCTATTTGAATTACTCCTAAGCTTGTTATTGTATTTATATTCGAATTATTATCTCATGTTTATTATTGTATGTTTAAATTGATATGTTAATTGTTTAAATTCATATGTTATGTTTATTATTATATGTGTCATGCGGCATTGTATGCTATGGATTGTAAGCCACCCTGAGTCCCCCACTGGAGTGAGAAGGGTGGGGTATAAATGTAGTATAATAATAATAATAATAATAATAATAATAATAATGGTTTGTTGTAGGTTTTTTCGGGCTATATGGCCATGGTCTAGAGGCATTCCCTCCTGACGTTTCGCCTGCATCTATAGCAAGCATCCTCAGAAGTACCTCTGAGGATGCTTGCCATAGATGCAGGCGAAACGTCAGGAGAGAATGCCTCTAGACTATGGCCATATAGCCCGAAAAAACCTACAAGAACCCAGTGATTCCGGCCATGAAAGCCTTCGACAATAATAATAATAATAGTAATAGTAATAATAATAATAATAATAATAATAATAATAATAATAATATACCCCAATTGTTTGTGATCTGGACAGGTCATGATCCAATCCAATCCCCAATATGCCCCACATTTAGGCTCAGTAATGTTTCAGAAATTGCTTTACATCAATTTCCACTGAGCTCTTTTGAAATATTACCCAGGAGTTTGTTTATACATTAAGCATTACGAAAGGCTTAAAGGCTTCTGAAAAAGAAACAGGTATTTGATATGTTTAAAATGATGTAGAGTTCTTTTTCTCATTTTCAGGGAACTTCTGGACATGACCTGCCGCCTCGCAAACACTTTAAAGAAAAATGGAATCACAAAAGGAGATCGAGTCGCTATCTATATGCCAATGTCTCCAATAGCAGTGGCTGCAATGTTGGCGTGCGCAAGAATTGGTGCTGTCCACACAGTTGTCTTTGCTGGGTTCAGTGCAGAATCTTTAGCAGGGCGGATCAATGACTGTGAGTAATTTTCAAAGGTTGCAAAAGGGGTGGGGGAAAACACTTGTATTTACATATATATACGTGATTAAATATCTTGGCAATAGCACAAAGTCTAAACAAGAAATACATTTGTGTTTCATATACACCTTATCCACATAGCATAAAGACAATTTTCCCCACAGTATTTTTGAAAACTAAACTATCAGAAAACAAAAATATCTGGGTTGTTGTAGGTTTTTTCGGGCTATATGGCCATGTTCTAGAGGCCTCTAGAACATGGCCATATAGCCCGAAAAAACCTACAACAACCCAGTGATTCTGGCCATGAAAGCCTTTGACAATACAACAAAAACATCACTATCTCAGCCACCCATGTGGACTATTTCAAAGTTTGGAATATTTCAAATTGCAGAAATCCAGATAAGTAACTCTCCAGAGAATTAACTCCAGATAATTACAGTAACGCACTGTAATTCTGTTTCTGAGATAATAGTAATATGGGTTTTTAAAGATTTTTTCCTTTCTTCAGGGCATCTAGAGGTTTGCAAAGCAATATTTGTGGATCAGTTGCTGCAACTGATAAACACAGCTCTACTCTTCTAGGTAGTACGAGGATGGAATGAAAAGTAATGCCTCCACCTTCGTTTGGATAGGAATATTTTAATCAAACGCATAAATAATCCTTAGAATGTGGTCTTTAACTATCGTTATTCACTTTGCCACATAATCACCAGACAATTGGATACATTTCTGCCAACGATGAACAAGTTTTCTGAAGCCGTCACGGAAGAAGTCGACACTCTGTTTTGGGTACCCATTGTGCACAGATCTTCCGATAGCCAAGCCAAGCAATAATGTGACCCACACGTTCTTGTGAAATGCCGATTATGCTTGAAATTTCTCTCTGACTGATACGACAATCATCCTGAATCAATCTGTCAACCTTTTCCTTGTGAAACTTGGTGGTTGCTGTCACAGGACGTCCAACTCTTTGTTTGTCATGCAAGTCAGATGTTCTCATCTCAACATCTTTAAACTTACTCACCCAATGATGCACAGTACTCACATCAACACAATCACCATAGACAGCTTGCATTCTCTGATGAATCTCCTTTGTGGTGACACCTTCTGCTGTCAAGAATTCAATGACTGCACGTTGCTTAAGTTGCATTGCCTGACCGTCTGCGCAGGGTTCCATACTTCACACTTTAACATCACAACTGTTCAATGCTAAGGCTTCCTGCCAAAATGTAACTGTAGAGGAGAGTCTACTGAAGAAGCCAGTACCTGCCGCATACCAGTACCACCGTCTGTTGAGGAGTTAGGAAGGTGGAGGCATTACTTTTCATTCAACCCTCGTAAATAGCTGGCTTTATCAACTCACAATATTCAGTGCTGTTTACATCGTGACTCACAATATTGTATATAGCTGGTAACTCCATAATTGCTTCTCTTGTTAGCTGAATGCAAAGCAGTCATCACATGTAACCAGGGCCTGAGGGGAGGACGGATCATAGAACTGAAGAAGACTGTGGATGAAGCGGTACAAAAATGTCCAAGCATCAAGTGTGTCTTTGTGGCTCAAAGAACTGCCAACAAGATCCACACGAGAAATCAAGATATTCTCCTTGAAGAAGTATGTTCATGATGTTTGATGTACTTATTTTAATCAGGTATTCCCATAGGGCATTTATTCTCTTATTTCAGTGAACAATATGGTTTTGTATAGAACATATGAATGAGCTGAAATTAAATGTATGGCAAAGGCTAAACTGAAAGTTGGAATGGGATCATCAGTTTAGAAAGGAGGCTTCTGGAATCTTGCTTTTTTACTAATACTGTGGGATCCCAGAACTATTTTTTTTGTTTGAAATGTAACAACGCTTAGCACTGAAGAGTGAAGAGTGACTCACAGTGGGCAGTAGTAATAGGTTGCTGTAAGTCTTTTGGAAGATCACTACAGACGCAGACTGCAGCCAGGAAATCAGGCGGCGTTTACTTCTTGGGAGGAGAGCAATGTCCAATCTCGATAAAATAATGAAGAGTAGAGACATCACACTGACAACGAAGATCCTCATAGTCAAAGCAATGGCATTCCCCATAGTCACTTACGGATGTGAGAGCTGGACCATAGGGAAGACTGAGCAAAGGAAGATAGATGCTTTTGAGCTGTGGTGCTGGAGGAAAGTTCTGAGAGTGCCTTGGACCACGAGAAGATCCAACCAGTCCATACTTAAGGAAATAAAGCCTGACTGCTCATTGGAGG
This sequence comes from Anolis sagrei, assembly GCF_037176765.1. Classification (NCBI taxonomy): domain Eukaryota; kingdom Metazoa; phylum Chordata; class Lepidosauria; order Squamata; family Anolidae; genus Anolis; species Anolis sagrei. The sequence goes on along the minus strand of NC_090021.1, from coordinate 21,521,356 downwards.
GAAGAATAGTAGAGGCCAAGATGAAGTACTTTGGCCACGTCATGAGAAGAAAGGAAAGCTTAGAGAAGACAATGATGCTGGGGAAAATGGAAGGAAAAAGGAAGAGGGGCTGACCAAGGGCAAGATGGATGGATGGGATACTAGAAGTGACTGGATTGACCTTGAAGGAGCTGGGGGTGGTGATGGCTGACAGGGGACTCTGGCATGGGCTGGTCCATGAGGTCATGAGGAATCAGAAACGACTGAACGAATGAACAAGAAGAAGAAGAGGAAGAGGAGGAGGAGGAAGAAGAAGAAGAAGTAGTAGTAGTAGTAGTAGTAGTAGTAGTAGTAGTAGTAGTCTTTTGGGCTGTATGGCCATGTTCCAGAAGTATTCTCTCCTAATGTTTCGCCTGCATCTATGGCAGGCATCTTCAGAGGTTGTGAGAACATGGCCATACAGCCCAAAAGACTTACAACGACCCAGTGATTCCGGCCATGAAAGCCTTCGACAATACAGTAGTAATAGGGTTAGATAGTTTGAATGAAGTGTCCTCCTTCTATATATACCTATCCTGACCCCTCTGTGATGCAGCCTCAAACTGTGGCCCTCCAGCTGTTTGGGCCTCCAATACCCAGAATTCCTGACCATTGAACAAGCCTGGGTAGGGTTTTTGGGAGTTGAAGGCCCAAACATCTGGGGGGCCACACTTTGAGGATGCCCACTTTAGGGATGTTTTTCCATCTCTTGACCTTACAAGATGTAGCTGTCTTAGCACTCTGATTAACTAACCTATCTCAGGGCCCCTCCAGACAGGCCCTATATCCCATGATCCAATCCCAAGTTTCTGTTTATCCCAGATTATCTGGAAGTGGGGATTCATATAATCCCATTTAAAACAGAAAACCCTGCATCAGATCCTGGGATATAGGACCTGTCTGGAAGGGCCCTTGGAATGGAATTCCTACAACAGAGCTTTGTTTCTTTCTGGCATATTTGCTTCTTAAGTCAAGATCTCTAACCGCTGAATGCACTCTTAATATTTTTAAGGTGGACGGAGGCTCAAGGTAGAAGGGGGCTCAATGTGAAAGGCAGGTCATTATGTGCATTGCCTATTGATAGGTGCATTTTAGCAAATATTGACACATTAAAATGACAACAAAAGCTGTACCAGGCAGTCTTTCCTGATGAGGCATGAGGTTCATTTGTAGGCCTGAATTTGTTGGCTGAAGGGAGGTGGAAGGAAACTGTCACCATTTTCTTCTGGAATTGCCTGGGTGTCAGGGAAAAGGCACAGGGAACAGGGAAAAGGCAGAACTACTTAATGCCTTCTTTGCCTCGGTCTTCTCACAAAAAGAGAGTCTTCAACCACAGCAAGATGGAGTGGATGAGGGATTGGAGGACATCCAACCCCAAATTGGGAAAGAAGTCGTCCAGGAATACCTGGCCGCTCTTAATGAGTTCAAGTCCCCAGGGCCAGATCAACTACACCCAAGAGTACTGAAGGAACTAGCGGAAGTCATTTCGGAACCATTGACAACCATCTTTGAGAGTTCTTGGAGAACGGGAGAAGTTCCAGCAGATTGGAGGAGGGCCAATGTGGTCCCAATCTTCAAGAAGGGAAAAAAGGACGACCCAAACAACTACCGTCCGGTCAGCCTCACGTCGATACCGGGCAAGATTCTGGAAAAGATTGTTAAGGAAGCGGTCTGCAAACACTTAGAAACAAATGCAGTCATCGCTAATAGTCAACATGGATTTATCAAAAACAAGTCATGCCAGACTAATCTGATCTCTTTCTTCGATAGAACTACAAGCTGGGTAGATGCGGGGAATGCCGTGGATGTAGCGTACCTGGATTTCAGTAAGGCCTTCGACAAGGTCCCCCATGACCTTCTGGCAAGGAAACTAGTCCAATGTGGGCTAGGCAAAACTACGGTGAGGTGGATCTGTAATTGGTTAAGTGGACGAACACAGAGAGTGCTCACTAATGCTTCCTCCTCATCTTGGAAAGAAGTGACGAGCGGAGTGCCGCAGGGTTCCGTCCTGGGCCCGGTCCTGTTCAACATCTTTATTAATGACTTAGATGAAGGGCTAGAAGGCATGATCATCAAGTTTGCAGACGACACCAAATTGGGAGGGATAGCCAATAGTCCAGAGGACAGGAGCAGAATTCAAAACGATCTTGACAGATTAGAGAGATGGGCCAAAACTAACAAAATGAAGTTCAACAGTGACAAATGCAAGATACTCCACTTTGGCAGAAAAAATGAAATGCAAAGATACAGAATGGGGGACGCCTGGCTCGAGAGCAGTACGTGTGAAAAAGATCTTGGAGTCCTCGTGGACAACAAGTTAAAAATGAGCCAACAATGTGATGTGGCAGCAAAAAAAGCCAATGGGATTTTGGCCTGCATCAATAGGAGCATAGTGTCTAGATCTAAGGAAGTAATGCTACCCCTCTATTCTGCTTTGGTTAGACCACATCTGGAATATTGTGTCCAATTCTGGGCACCACAATTCAAGAGAGATATTGACAAGCTGGAATGTGTCCAGAGGAGGGCGACTAAAATGATCAAGGGTCTGGAGAACAAGCCCTATGAGGAGCGGCTTAGGGAACTGGGCATGTTTAGCCTGAAGAAGAGAAGGCTGAGAGGAGATATGATAGCCATGTATAAATATGTGAGAGGAAGCCACAGGGAGGAGGGAGCAAGCTTGTTTTCTGCTTCCTTGGAGACTAGGACGCGGAACAATGGCTTCAAACTACAGGAGAGGAGATTCCATCTGAACATTAGGAAGAACTTCCTGACTGTGAGAGCCGTTCAGCAGTGGAACTCTCTGCCCCGGAGTGTGGTGGAGGCTCCTTCTTTGGAAGCTTTTAAGCAGAGGCTGGATGGCCATTTGTCAGGGGTGATTTGAATGCAATATTCCTGCTTCTTGGCAGAATGGGGTTGGACTGGATGGCCCATGAGGTCTCTTCCAACTCTTTGATTCTATGATTCTATGATTCTATGATTCTTCTTTTTGTGATTTATTGTGACATTTGAGCTGGTCCATATTATTTTATGTAATATGCACTGAGGTTTTTTCTGCAAATATCCTTTGTATTGCATCCTCCCATAAGAACGCTTCTGTAGCAGCTCTGAAGAGAAGAACCAAAAGGAATATCGTTGTCAGATACTTGTATTCACCTCAGAAGGAAAATATGATTCACCAGACATTGGCAACAGAGGGTTCTTACAACAGCCATGACCTTTCTTAAACAGTAATTGCAGGGTTTTAAGATTAAACTTCCCTTTTTGCAGTTTCATAAGATAACGGCAAGCGTCATATGATGGCTCATGACCAGATTGGAAAATTTCCCCCCTCCCATTTGATCTACAAGCCACCCTTACCAAGCACAAGCTTCTAGTTCCTTTGGCCAGATCTTTTAATAGACTTTGCTATGTATTTCATTATTGATCGAGTCCCCTCAATTTATTATTTATTTGTTTGTTTATTTACTATGCTTCTATATCGCCATTCTCAGCCAGAGGGCGACTCATGGCGGTTTACAAAACAGCACAATTCGATGCCCACAACAGTACAAAAATAATTTAAACATTAAAACATTTAACTCAGGTAAAAGTTCATTACAATTAACATCAGTAACACAATAAAAACCATAAGTCCTCCACTTTTAATTACCAGTCATTATCCAGCCACATTGTCCAACCATTCCGAGATCAGAGTTTAATAGCTACACTGCTTTTAGGAAGGCCTGCTCATATAGCCAGGTTTTAACTTTTTTGCGAAATGTTAAGAGGGTGGGGGCTGATCTAATGTCCCTGGGAAGTGCATTACACTACCGAGGGGCCACCGCTGAGAAGGCCCTGTCCCTCGTCCCCGCCAATCGAACCTGTGAAGATGGCAGGGCCGAGAGCAGGGCCTCCCCAGAAGATCTTAAATTCCTAGAGGGTTCATAAGGAGAGATACGTTCAGACAGGTAAGCAGGGCCAGAACCGTTTAGGGCTTTATAGGCTAAAGCCAGCACTTTGAATTGTGCTCAGTAGCAAATTGGCACCCCGTGGAGCTGGCGCAACAGAGGAGTTGTATGCTCCCTGGGCGCCGCTCCTGTTAGCAACCTGGCTGCCGCCTGTTGGACCAATTGGAGCTTCTGAACAGTCTTCAAAGGCAACCCCACGTAGAGAGCATTGCAGTAGTCTATACGGGATGTAACCAGAGCGTGGACCACTGTGGCCAAGTCAATGAGATAGGCCAGGTTATAAAGTATTATTGTTATTTTTAATTATTGTTGTTATTACTACTATTACGAGTGTTTTACGGACTGAAACAGATTATTATATATCCCGAAAAATCAAATAGTGTATATGTCATGTAACTCAATCACATCATTTTTGTGTTTTGTTAATCCCAGGGTTTGGAATAATGTCTTAAAGGTGGCATTGTGTTACACTTCCTAAAATAGTAAAGAAGGATGCATGTGAGATTGATGCCCAAGACTGCATGACTGATTGTTGTCTAAATTGAGGTTCAGAGGGTAACATAGCAAATTTGGGTTTGCAAATGTTTCTGCACAGAAACATGAGAGTAATTGAAGAAACAGACTTCGTGAAAACAGAACATTGCTTTAACTTTTATGAGTTTGCTCTTCTTTGTATGTATGTTTTTTAGGAAATGGCAAAGGCGGCTTCTGTTTGTCCCCCTGAAATCATGGACAGTGAAGATATGCTATTTATGCTTTATACTTCGGGAAGCACAGGGAAACCTAAAGGCATTGTTCACACCCAGGCAGGATACCTACTTTATGCTGCCTTAACGCACAAGGTATTTAAGCGATCATAGCTGGGGAAAGCACGTCTCTTCTTTATAAGCATAGCAGGAAGGAAACTTTATAACATATTTGAACATGTGTGAGATATTTTGATTATACTGTATCGTAAAAATTCTCCAATTTTAATAGTTTTAGTTAAAATTATGTGAACTCCAAAACTTTAAAATAGTTCCATGCTCACGATAATTCAGTTGGATGAATATTTCTTCATTTAGATATGCGTGTAAGTGGGGGAGGATAAAATTTGTTTGGTGGTTAGGTGTGGGATTTATGTTGATTTGTCCTGCATTTTTAGTTTTGATGCTATGTTTTATACTTTAATTTTATGTTGTTTATTTTATTGCAATTTGTCTCTCATTGTATTGTAATTTGTTGTTCGGGCTTGGCCTCATGTAAGCCGCTCCGAGTCCCCTTTGGGGAGATAGTGGCGGGGTATAAATAAAGATTATTATTATTATTATTATTATTATTATTATTATTATTATGTTAGAATTGTTAATAGTGCTTTTTTAAAAAACATGGTTTGGTTGAAACAAGCTAAAAAAAATGTTGGATGCATATTTTGTGCTAATATTGTCAGTTTGACCAAAACATTTATTTGTGGTTAATCAAAAAACAAAAGCAAGTCTCCATGGAATTGTGTTAGGGCGCTTCCATACAGGCCCTATATCCCAGAATCTGATCCCAGGTTTTTTGCTTTAAACTGGATTATATGAGTTCACACCTGCAGATAATCTGGTATAAACAGAAAATCTGGGTTCAGATCCTGGAATATAGGATCTGTCTGGAAGGGCCCTTAGAGAAGAGGTGGGAAATATGAGTATGTAGACTCAAAACTCACTGTAGATCATACTATTATAATAAGCTGTCATTGTTGTGACATCCAAGCCAGCTCAGTGCTACTGTATATGTTTGCAGTGGATTAAATCGCTAGCTACAGAAAACTTGCTGATCGTAAGGTTGTCAGTTCAAAGCGGCGGTTCAGGGTGAGCTTCCGGCTGTCAGCCAAAGCTCCTGCCAACCTACCAGGTCTAAAACATGTAATGTGAGTAGATTAATAGGTACTGCCTCGGCAGAAAGACAAAAGGCACCCATGCAGCCATGTCCATAGACACCTCCAAGGTCATGTGACCGGCATAACTGCATGGAACTTCCTTACCTTCCCGCCGAGCAGTACCTATTGATCTACTCACATTTGCATGTTTTTGAACTGCTAGGTTGGCAGAAACTGGGCCTAACTGCAGGAGCTCACCCCACTCCCCGGATTCAAACTGCCAACCTTTTGGTCAGCAAGTTCAACAGCTCAGGGGTTTAACCTGGGTTTTTCACATACCTCATGTGAAACCATGAATTGGAGACCTTGAAATGGAAAATATGAGGTTTTGTCTTGTCTTCACCACATCATACAAGGAACTGTTACTATCTCATGGTGATAAAATCCCTCAGAAAGGAACTGTGTAAAATTACCCTGCCTCTCTGTACTGTTCTTTTACAGCATGTATTTGACGTCAAGCAAGACGATATTTTTGGTTGTGTAGCTGATATCGGTTGGATCACAGGACACAGTTATGTGGTGTATGGGCCACTCTGCAATGGATGCACCACAGTTCTGTTTGAAGGCACTCCTGTTTATCCTGATCCAGGTAACTTGCAAATCTAATATGTAAACATACTATTGGGTGTAGGGAGCAGCTGCAATGTATTCATGAAGGACTTTTGCTTGTAAAAGATTTCAAATTCTTTCTGGAAGCCCAGAGAGCCAAGTCAGTCCTGCAAATAAGGAAGGGGATGGTGTGTGTGTGTGGGTTGTGTGTGTATCCTGATCTACAAAAGCTCTTCCTTAAACTCTGTTTTTATGTCAGGATATTCCTTAGGCTAAAATATTCTCTGGAAAGAATAGAAAAAACAAGTTAATACTAAGTGCTGGATATAAATAATACTTTCATGTGTTTATTTAAAAGAGGATTGTATATTTTGTATCCCATCCCATAACATAAGCAGTATGTCTGGCTTGCAATAACAGTGTAAAACAAGAACAATTATTTAAACGTTCTGAGACTATATCAAATGACTGAGTAATTTAAAGACTTCAAACTGGTAATGATGAAAATCATAAAGGACCCTAAACCCTAAATACTCCTCCCTTAACTTAAAACTGCATATCCTAGAATAATGCCACAGGATATTGTCATGGCAATTATAGAGAAATCATAGTGCTATAACTGTGTTATGCAAAAAACCTGGAAGTCTGTAGGGTTTAATAAAAAGACCAAGTTTTAACTGAAGTTTGGTCTTATTTTTTGAGGCTGAATTGCCTATGGCTACCTGCTATGCAGCTACTGTTTTACCACTATTTATAGAATGCAAATGAAGTGCCAAATATCAATTTAGACTTTATTAATGAGAAAATTGTTATTTATTATTGGAGCCCCCAATGGCGAAGTGGGCTAAACTGCTGAGCTGCTGAACTTGCTGACTGTTTGAATCCAGGGAGTGGGGTGAGCTCCCATTGTTAGCTCCAGCTCCTGACAACCTAATAGTTCAAAAACATGTAAATGTGAGTAGAGCAATATGTACCAATCCGGCGGGAAGGTAACGGTGCTCCATGCAGTCATGCCAGCAGCATGACCTTGGAGGTATCTACAGATAACGCCAGCTCTTCGGCTTAGAAATTGAGATGAGTACCACCCCCCAGAATAGGACACAACTAGACTTAATGTCAAGGGGAAACCTTTATCTTATTTATTTATTTATTTATGACATTTCTATGCTGCCCTTCTCACCCCAAAGGGGACTCAGAGCGGCTTACAAGATAGATAAATAGATAGATAGATAGATAGATAGATAGATAGATACACACACATACATACAATATATTATATTATTAGCATAGTACAATATCAGTATTAAATATTACTATATTGTACTATTCTGTTATATCATAATATTATTAGTAATATTACATGTAATATAAATATATTATTATATTATTATTAGTATTAGTATTATACTGGTCCATTTAGTCCAAGCCATGGTATTCCCTGTAGTAACCTACGGATGTGAGAGCTGGACCATAGGGAAGGCTGAGCGAAGGAAGATCGATGCTTTTGAGCTGTGGTGCTGGAGGAAAGTGCTGAGAGTGCCTTGGACTGCGAGAAGATCCAACCAGTCCATCCTCCAGGAAATAAAGCCCGGCTGCTCACTGGAAGGAAGGATACTAGAGACAAAGTTGAAGTACTTTGGCCACATCATGAGGAGACAGCAAAGCCTAGAGAAGACAATTATGCTGGGGAAAGTGGAAGGCAAAAGGAAGAGGGGCCGACCTAGGGCAAGATGGATGGATGGCATCCTTGAAGTGACTGGACTGACCTTGAAGGAGCTGGGGGTGGTGACGGCCGACAGGGAGCTCTGGCGTGGGCTGGTCCACGAGGTCACGAAGAGTCGGAGACGACTGAACGAATGAACAAATTAGTATTATATTGCATGATATTATAATATTATAAATATTATATGTATATACAATATATTACATTACATTATATTATTACCATAGCACAGGAGATAAGGTGTAACTGTCTTCTGACCCCCTCTCTCTTCATTCTGGCCCAGAGCAATTAGCTCTGGCACAAACAGTAAGTTGTGCATCTTAGGACTCTAGATAATTTTTTGTATCTTTATAAAGAGAGATGCATAACTTACTGTTTGTGCCAGAGCTAATTGCTCTGGGCCAGAATGAAGAGAGAGGGGGTCAGAAGACAGTTACACCTTATCTCCTGTGCTATGGTAATAATATAATGTAATGTAATATATTGTATATACATATAATATTTATAATATTATAATAAACTGCTAGAGGAAAAGTGAAAGGGGACAAGAAATACAAAACAACCATAACAGTCTTAATACCATAATAAAAGGGTTAGTATAGATAGGGAAGAAGGGAATACATTTGTGGTCACCCCTGCTATCTAGCTATTACTACTTTTCTGTTGTCATTGAGCTAGAAAGGTGAATAGTTTGTTGTGTTTTATTGAGATTACACCACTAGCTTAAAATAACTTTGGATTTTTGCAGGTCGCTATTGGGAAACTGTGCAAAGATTAAAAATAAATCAGTTTTATTGTGCTCCCACTGCATTGCGTTTGCTGCTGAAGTATGGAGATGAATATGTGAAGAAATATGACAGATCCTCTTTAACTACCCTTGGATCAGGTGAGGCTGGACAACTGAAGCTATATTAATAAATAAATAATAAATATTACAGTTTGAAGTCCCTAGTTAAGTTTATTTTTTCTGGATGCTGAATTTCCATAGGTCTGCATTCATTCCAAAGATTTGGTGGTGGTTAGAGGGGGAAAAAGTTTAACTTGAAACCTTTCCTAAGCTTCCCTCTAAGCCAGTGGTTTCGATTAGTGGTTCTCAACCTGTGGGTCTCCAGATGTTTTGGCTTTCAACACCCAGCAATCCTAACAGCTGCTAAACTGGCTGGGATTTCTGGGAATTGTAGGCCAAAACACCTGGGGACCCACAGGTTGAGAACCACTGATCTAAGCCTAGGGGTGAGATTTGTAGTCTTTCAGGTTCTTGTGTAAAAATGGCCCAAATTCTCTCTGGTATATTTTTCGGTGTCATCAAAGTTTTAGCTCTGCCCTCTCTAGCCTTTCCCTAACTGCAAAAGTAATCTATGGAACCCTACTCCTAAATCTGGCAAAATAGTTCAAGAGGACGCAAAGAACCCTTTCCTCATCTTCCGAGCACTCAGAATCTGACCAGGCTACAGACATAATAGCTACACAATCCCTTTTGGCAGTTAATCTTTGCAGCTCTTTGTTCTGAAATCATAGTTTTTTTAAAAAATGTTTTGTATTTTAGTGGGAGAACCAATAAACAATGAAGCATGGCAGTGGTTCTACGATGTGGTAGGAGATCGAAGGTGTACAGTTGTGGACACATGGTGGCAAACAGGTAAAATAATGGCAGTGAATATATGTTCAAAAAAAAAGCAAAGCAGGGTGCTTTGTGTTGTCTGGCTTATCTGCTTAAGCGACAACTTGATTATAATAATCACATTTGCTAATGATATTGGACATGTTACATGAGTTGATTTTCCAGAGAGAGCAGTCACTCAAGACAAGTACACAATTTTTTGCGTTAGATGCATCATCGGTGGGGTTCAATGTGCTCTCTGGCTGTAGGGTAAACTATAACTCCCACTATGATAAGTCAGTCCCCTCAAACCTCTTCAGTAGGTTGAGCTAGTCATGGGGATTCCGTGTGCTAAGTTTGGTCCAGGTCCATCATTGGTGGAGATCACAGTTTCTCTGGTGGTGGGTGAACTACAACTCCCAGAATGGAAGGTCAGTACCCCCCAAAACCAACCAGTAATCAAATTTCAGCATATCAGGCATGTGTGCCAAGGTTGGTCCAGATCCATTGGGCTCACAGTGCTCTCTGGGTGTAGGTGAACTACAACTCCCCCGAATCAAGATGAATTTTCCCCAAAGACCTCCAGTGTTTTGTTTTCTTTTTTGCTGATCATGGGGGCTCTGTGTGCCAAGTTTGATCCAATTCCATCTTTGATGGAGTTCAGAGTGTACATTGATTGCAGGTGAACTATCAATCCCAGTGCTGGCAACTCCAAAATGTCCAAACAATTCTCCGTAAAACCCACCAATATTCAAATTTACGCCTAGTTTGGTCCAGATCCATTGTTGTTTGGGTTCACAGTGTGCTCTGGATGTAGGTGAACTACAGCTCCTATAAATCCCTCCAAAGACCTCCAGTGTTTTTGTTTGTTGCTCATGGGAGTTCTGTGTGTCAAGTTAGGTCCAGGTCCATCATTGGTAGAGTTCAGAGTACTCTTGGATTGTAGGTGAACCATACATTCCAGTACCGACAACTCCTATAAATATGAATTCTCCTTAAGGTGAACTACAACTTCTACAAATCCCTCCAAAGACCATATATATGTATATATATATATATGTATGGGGGTTCTGTGTACCAAGTTAGTTCCAGGACTCTGGTTGGAGGAGTTCAAAGTTCTCTTGGATTGCAGGTGAACCATACAGCTACAACATTAAGATCGTCTGGGGAGGCCCTGCTCTCGGTCCCGCCTGCATCACAAGTATGTTTGGCGGGGACAGGGCCTTCTCAGTGGTGGCCCCTCAGCTGTGGAATGCCCTTCCTACAGAAATTAGAATGGCCCCTTCCCTGTTAGCATTTCGGAGGAAAGTGAAGACCTGGTTGTTCGAGCAGGCATTTGAATAGGCAGTGTCACGAATATAGAAATATGGAACAATTGGATGATGAGACTGGATCTTGATTTTAACTATGAGACGATATGAGATGTTATATGATGTTTAATTTAGTGTTATAATGCTATTGTTTTAATGGTTTTTAACTGTTTTATGATGTTTTAAGCATTGAATTTTGCTATTGTGAACCGCTCTGAGTCGCCCGAGGGCTGAGAAGAGCGGTATACAAATATAGTAAATAAATAAATAAATAATACATCTCAGTACCTACAACTCCTACAAATCATGTTGAATTCTCCCCAAACCTCTCTAGTATGTTCAGTTGCTAATCAATTCCTCTGTTTGCTGTGTGTCATAGAAAAGAATAGGAAAGGGTTATGGGAGAGGCAGTGGGCGGGGTCATGCAAATTCCATACCAGTGGAGAGAGTAAGAAACACTGGGATGCCTGTGGTGGAGGAAACACATAAAATCTAGGATGAAATTGTCCCTGTATGAAAGCCTTTACTTGGGTGGTGGGCAGTCTGGTATTTGTGGAGGACATTGGACATGTTCATGGCACTCGCCATAACCTGCAATGTCATTGGAGGAAAGGTCTCCAATGTGTAGTGGGAGCGATAGGAGGTAGGAGATTGTCTGTGTAAGTGGAAAACCCTTTTTGATTGAAGCGGGGGTATACAATTGCTGTAACAATGCTTATGTTGAAAGCATTCCAACACTATTTAACACAGCAGTGGAAGCATCCATCATTTTAGGAAGGAAATATTTTGGCTTTTCCCTGAAATAACACTCTTCAGGCATGAAAGCCACTACAGAGTTTATTTTCCAAGAAACCCTGTTTACGTTGTAATCTTTTGCTTCAAATTCAATTTCTAAAATTATAATATTGGTCCACCCAGACTTATAAACTAATTATTTGAAGTAGAAGGATCCCCCCCCCTCCCCCAATAATGACGGCTGGTGGAAAACCATAATGTCTCAAAAGCTGATTACGTAGTGTATTCAATGTAAATCCACACATTTTTGTGGGATTTATTGTTTCCTTTGGATATAAAGCGTAGTTATGACAATAATTCATGGTGTTTTTGAAGATACATAATGCGTGTTGATTTTCGATTGCACAACTCCTAATCAATTTAAAAATAGCCCCTTAATTGCTGTTTATCCTCTCGGGAACATTGCTGTCTGAAGCAGCAGTGTGCCACAAGATAATCAACTTGAACAAGCATAAAGATTAGCAAATCAGGCTTTCCAAATCCATTTGAAAGCATTGGGGTGAGTGGATAAGTGAGAAGGAGATTATGAGAGAGAGAGAGAGAGAGTATATCAGTGGGGTGCAATGAGGGGGAGCAGCAAGGTAGACAGACTAACAGAGAGCTCAGAGGCCAAATCTTAACTGTTGTTATATTTGGAAAGTGTGATAGGCTCTGTGTGGCAGCATAACTTCCAGATTCGATGTTACAGTTAAACTTACTCCTTCAAATGGGATTTTGGCCTGCATCAATAGGAGCATAGTGTCTAGATCTAAGGAAGTAATGCTACCCCTCAATTCTGCTTTGGTTAGACCACATCTGGAATATGGTGTCCAATTCTAGGCACCACAATTCAAGAGAGATATTGACAAGCTGGAATGTGTCCAGAGGAGGGCGACTAAAATGATCAAGGGTCTGGAGAACAAGCCCTATGAGGAGCGGCTTGGGGAGCTGGGCATGTTTAGCCTGAAGAAGAGAAGGCTGAGAGGAGATATGATAGCCATGTATAAATATGTGAGAGGAAGCCACAGGGAGGAGGGAGCAAGCTTGTTTTCTGCTTCCTTGGAGACTAGGACGCGGAACAATGGCTTCAAACTACAATAGAGGAGATTTCATCTGAACATTAGGAAGAACTTCCTGACTGTGAGAGCCGTTCAGCAGTGGAACTCTCTGCCCCGGAGTGTGGTGGAGGCTGCTTCTTTGGAAGCTTTTAAGCAGAGGCTGGATGGCCATTTGTCAGGGGTGATTTGAATGCAATATTCCTGCTTCTTGGCAGGGGGTTGGACTGGATGGCCTATGAGGTCTCTTCCAACTCTTTGATTCTATGATTCTATGAAATAAAATTTGAAGAAAAAGGCACTCTCTAATGTAATACAGTAAGATCCCCATATCCGTAAGGAATGTAGTAGAAATGTGACTTAAGAGCATCCTGACTTAAGAGCGCTTTGAGTTAAGAGCTACCACTTATGTCTGGTTTTGCTTTGAGATATGAGCAGCATTTTGAGTTAAGAGCTAGCACCAGAGGAAGCACTAGCACAAGAGTACAGGGTTTAGGGCTTCAAGGGAGCAGCCTCCATGCATCATGCTCTTGTCCACTTTGGGAGATTGCTGTCCACTTTGCTCTTGTCCGCTTTGCAGAACTTTGGGTTAGTTGATTTTGTGTGGTTTTTATTCCTCACTACCTCTGAAGATGCTTGCCATAGATGCAGGCGAAACATCAGAAAAGAATGCCTCTAGAACATGGCCATATAGCCCGAAAAAACCTACAACCCACTATTCCTGGTATGTTTGGCTTCATGAAGAGAGAGAGAGGGAGCAAGAAAGGGAGGGAGTCTGGAATGGGTACAGTATGAAGAAAATGATGCTTCTGCCTCCTTGCTTTGTGCTTTGTGCTTCCTTGCCACAACTTTGTGCTTTTAAAGTTGAGCTTTCTTTTTTATTGTTCCATGTGGAGTGTCCAGGTTTTGCCTTGCTGTAACACTGACCAGCACACATTTTGCTTCTTTGCCACAACTTTGTGCTTTTCCCATTTTAAAGTTGATCCTTCTTTTTATTTTTCCATTTGAATGTGCTTCTATACATTATTTGTTATTTATAAAGTACATTTTCCTATTTCAAAACATGTAACAAAAAATTGAAGGGGTTTCGGGGAGCCGGAACGGAGCAATACCATTTCAATGGGAAAATGTTGGGAGTCACTCTGGACCCTGCTCTGATTTATAAGAGGCACTACTTGAATATCCAGCAAAAAGTGGGTGCTAGAAACAATGTCATACAAAAACTGACTGGCACAGCCTGGGGATCACAACCAGATACAATGAAGACATCTGCCCTTGTGCTTGCTACTCTGCTGCTTAATACATATGCCCAGTGTGGAACACATCTCACCATATTAAAACAGTAGATGTGGCTCTTAATGAGACATGCCACATTATCACAGGATGTCTACGTCTTACGCCTGACATCCTCAAACTGTGGCCCTCCAGCTGTTTGGGCCTCCAACTCTCAGAAGCCCTAACAAGCTTCTTCAATTGTCAGGAATTCTGGGAGGTGAAGGCCCAAACAGCTGGAGGGCCACAATTTGAGAATGCCTACCCTACGCCATTGGAGAAATTATGTTGTTTAGCCAGCATTGCACCACCTGATATCCACTGGGAAGTAGCAGCCAATAATGAAAGGACCAAGGAAGTGACATCTCCAGCCCATCCTTAGCTTGGATATCAGCCAGCATGCCAATGCCTTAAATCAAGGAATAAGCTTCCTAAGATCTAGAGAGATGCTCTCAAGAACACCTCAGCAAGCGAGAGTCCAAAAGTGGCAGTCTAAAACGAGATGAGAAACTCCCTCCTGGGCATACAGAAGACTGGGCGACTTGGAAAATGCTGAACAGACTGTTCTCTGGCACCATGAGATGCAGAGCTAACCTTAAGAAATGAGGCTACAAAGTGGAGTCTGTGACATGTGAATGTGGAGAAGAGCAAACCACAGACCACCTACTCCAGTGCAACCTGAACTTTTCCACCTGCATAACGGGGGACCTTCTCACAGCAACACTAGAGGCACTCAAAGTGGCCAGCTTCTGATCAAAGGGCATTTAGCATAATGCCAGGTTTTTTAAACTTTGTTTGTGTTTTTAAATCTATATAAATAAAAATGTAATGTTCGTTTGTGGGATTAACAGAACTCAAAAACCAGTGGGCCAATTGACACCAAATTTGGACAGCATACACCTAACAAACCAATGTATGTCCTTCACTCAAAAAAATTGATTTTGTCGTTTGAGAGTTGTAGTTGCTGGGACTTATAGTTCACCTACAATCAAAGAGCATTCTGAACTCCCCCAATTATGGCATTGAACCAAACATGGCACACAGAACTCCCATGACCAACAGAAAACATTAGAAGAGTTTGGTGGGCATTGACCTTGAGTTTGGGAGTTGTAGTTCACCAACATCCAGAGAGCACTGTGGACTCAGACAATGATGGATCTGGACCAAACTTGGCACTGATACTCAAAATGCCCAAATATGAACACAGATGGAGTTTGGGGAAAATAGACCTTGACATTTTGGATTTGTAGTTACTGGGATTTATAGTTCACCTGCAATCAAAGAGCATTCTGAACCCACAAATGACAGAACTGGAGCAAATTTCCCACACAGAACCCCCATGACCAACAGAAAATACTTAAGGCCATCCAATCCAACTCTCTTCACCAGAGCAAGAAAATGTAATCACAGCCCTTCTGACAAAGAGCTATCCAGTCATAAATATAGATAGATATGATTCACAGAGAGAGAGAGAGATAGTATCATAGATTTGAAAGGGACCCCTAAAGAAGGACTTTGATATGTTGCATATTCCAGAGTAGGCAATCCAGACACTCTCCACATAAACACTGACAAAGAAACAACAAGAAATACTGCTTACCCACAAGCAGAAAGAAATTACCTATATTGGAAACCAACACTTTCTCATTACTTTATTTTCCAGATCAACAGACTGGGCCACAGCAACACATGGCAGGGGACGGCTAGTACATTATAACTGTATTCTCAATTTGCTTCTGACATGATAAATAAATAAACAATGGGTGATTTGCCTTGAGATAAGAGCATTTGAGTTAAGAGCTCAGTCATGGAACGAATTAAACTCTTAAGTCAAGGCACTACTGTAATGTCAAATGAGGTATCTCACTGTTTCTTGTCCTGCGAAGGAATATTCTTCTCCTTTCCTCGACTTAGATAAGGACAAACAAGATAAAGAGGTTAATGCCTTAAAAGTACTGTATACACTGTAAGCGGTAACAATGGCTTTAAGATATTTTGAGTGATTTGTAATTAGGGCACAGAGCCATCCATTACCTTTTAGGCTTCCCAAATAACTTTCCCATTAGCGTATAAGCCCTGTTTGAGCCTTGATCTCTATAAATGAAAAAAGATGGAGGATTGCTGTTTTGTGCCAAGTAGGGCAGCTCTTCTCTCTCCTTCTCCAGCCTTCAGAGGGCAAGCAAGAAGCAAAATCCCGAGATAAGAGTACTAATAAATAATAGACTTTGAGCAGCAGATCTTCATTTGGTGTAAATTGCTGGGTATCAGGGGAACTGCATATATTTATGCCAACGGTGGAGTGCGGCTTTTATTAACGCAAGGCCTAAAATTTCTTTGATTTTATTACTGTTGCTTCTTTTTGTGTATTTGCTAGTGTTAGGCTATAAAAGATCTGATTAAGGTTGAAATCTCTGATCTGATTTAACATTTATCCTGATAGAAATGAGGGAAGAATGATTAAGAGGCTCAATCCTGAATTGAAAATAATCGCAGAATGCCCGTAATGGGGTGGGAGAATCTAATCCTATACAATAATAGCATTTTAGTCTCATAAACCGCTTTTCGGCAAACCATTTGAAGTGCTGTGAAAACAGCAGAAGGAAGCACATTCCATAATGTCCTTACACTTCTATCGTTGCTGTCGAAATCACTTGCTAAGTACATAAAATTGGGTTGAATATAATTCTCTAGGTAGCTACCCAGCTCATGGGTTGGACGCAGAAGGTAGAAAACAGAACTAGGAGCACATAGGTATTTTTATGTGGGAGCTAATGTCCCTGGAAGATGTTCAGAATCTGACCCCAAATTAGTCTAGTATGAAGCATACAGCCAACAATAGGGAAGGACAAGGAGAAGGTGTTGCCTGGTGGGTCCAGTAGTGCATGGTCCTAATATGTTAGCTAGGAATCATAGAATCATAGAGTTGGAAGAGACCCCGTGGGCCATCCAGTCCAACCCCCTGCCAAGAAGCAGAACAATCTCGTTCAAAGCACCTCCAACAGATGGACATCCAGCCTCAGAGGACCTCACTACCTCTGAGGATGCTTGCAATAGATGCAGGTGAAATGTCAGGAGAAAATGCCTCTAGAACAGGGATCCCCAAACTTTTTGAACTGAGGGCCGGGTCACAGTCCCTCAAACTGTTGGAGGGCCAGATTATTATTTGAAAAAAAAAAACCCATGAATGAATTCCTATGCACACCTCACATATCTTATTTGTAGTGCAAAAAACACTTTAAATAATACAATAAAATGAAGAACTATTTTAACAAATATAAATTAGCAGTTTAGAATAAATATAAACCTAGCAGTTTGAAAACATGCAAATGTGAGTAGATCAATAGATACCACTCCGGCAGGAAGGTAACAGCGCTCCATGCAGTCATGCCGGCCACATGACCTTGGAGGTGTCTATGGACAACACCAGCTCTTTGGCTTAGAAATGGAGATGAGCAGCAGAGTCCCAGAGTCAAACATGACTGGATTTAAGGTCAGGCAAGGCTGCATCCCGAAGGCCGGAGAAGCCTGGCCCACAAAGGCGGAGGGCAAAGCGGGCCTCCATCCCCCTTCGCCCGCCTCTCACCCTTCTCCACAGCCCGCGGGCCGGATAGATGCCCTTGGGGGGTCAGATACGGCCCGAGGGCCATAGTTTGGGGACCCCTGCTCTAGAACATGGCCATATAGCCCGAAAAAATCAACAACAACCCATCCAGCCTCTCTTTAAAAGCCTCCAAAGAAGGAGCCTCCACCACACTCTGCGGCAGAGTTCCACTGCTGAACGGCTCTCACAGTTAGGAAATTCTTCCTAATGTTCAGGTGGAATTTCCTTTCCTGGAATATGAATAATAATAATAATAATAATAATAATACTTTATTTATAATAATAAATAAATAATATTTATAATAATAATACTTTATTTATACTTTATTTATACTTTATTTATACCCCGCTCCATCTCCTCCAGGGGGACTCGGGGCGGCTTATATGAGGCAACGCCCATCAATACAGTAAACACAATATTACACAAAAGCATAACACAATATAACACAAAGCATAACACAATCAAAAAACATAAAATGCAAAACCAAAATGATAAGTGAGGCAGCAATATAAAATCGAACATTAAACACACAGGAATTACATGGGGCAAGGCCAAATTTAAGGATAAAAATGTAATTAAAAAAAAAAAACACTGGGAGATTGGCCAATGGAAATTATTGGGGAGGGAGATCCGGATTGAGGAAGGAATTAATTGCACGAACCATAAAATAAAGTGCTTCTGGGGTCATTTGTATGAAATTTGGTCAGGGAGTATCTTACATTCAAGCCATTGAAGCCATTGCTCTGCATCCTAGTCTCCAGGGCATCCGTGTAAATTTTTACCAATACTAATAATCCTCTGTGTATATAAACATCTCTTTAAAGTTGATCATTTGGGTATATGCCCATTCTAGGCATGCAGTATACTATATGCATCCTGGGGATGCTAAAGGAAAAATATGAGAAAATGAGTAGGACTTAATGAAAAATCTCCTTTTAATGTGAATTATTTACAATTCTGTTCAGTTTATTTTGAGGGAATGAGGAGATGGTTCAGTTCACCTCCTATTATAATGGATGGCAAATTTGTTTTGTCAAATGTTGTTACATTTTTTTCATTAAAGAAGAGCAGAACATGTATGAATTTCATCTGACTTTCTTTCCCCATTGTTCTTTCAGAAACTGGTGGGATTTGCATTGCACCTCGGCCTTCAGAAAAAGAAGCTGAGATCATTCCCGCTATAGCAATGAGACCATTCTATGGGATTAACCCAGTACTGATGGATGAGAAGGTGAAAACGTAGGGAAGTAATACAGTAGTTATGCAGAAGTTGATTTGATATATTCAGGCCAGGTACTGAGGCTACAACTGAATAATCTCGCTAAAACATTGAAAATATGTTTTAAACCAATAAAACCTGGATATATTTTTCCAAGATTGTCACGTATGGTAATTGCTGCATGGGAGTTTGGGAGAGAAAAAGGGAAAGGGGCTAGGACAGTGGTTCCCAACCTTTTTCTGACCAGGGACCACTTGACCAAGGACCACTTTGACCACTCTGCAACATTAGTACCAGAAGGGTTACGAATCAGTTTTTGGTCAACTTTAGATTCGGTTTGGTTACTTGGGGTGCTGATTCAGAAAATTGCATTGGAGAGATCACATCAGCTCAAGTTTCAGATATAGAACATATGCCATCCAGTAGTCGCCATCTGCTTGCCCACAGAAAACCATATTTAATAAGCCTTGGCACTGTAAGAAGGTTTCTCAAGACCAATCGCTCTTGCTGGAATGGAGTAGTAATTGTAAGGCCGCAAACCATATTTTAGTTCTTGCGGACCACTGGCTAGAATAAGTAAAAGCATTATGTCAGTCAGAATAGACAATAGACTTGATTACTTTGAGAAGGAAGCTACTGGATAAATGGCTTGGAGTTGGTGTTGTGTGTGTTCAAGTCATTCAAGTCTCTGGTGACCCCAAAGCAAACTTATCATACAGTCTTTTTGGCAAGAGCTCTTCAGAGAGGGTTCACTTTTCTCTGAAACTGAGAAAACAAGGCCGCCCAGTGGGTTTCCGTGGCTGAGTGGGAATTTATTTATTTATTATTTATTTAAAACATTTATATTTCGCCCTTCTTACCCTGAAGGGGACTCAAGGCAGAGCACAACATACCAATGGCAAACATTCAATGCCAAAACATACTAGACTATACACATGCAAAAACATAATCACTTACCTTGATGTTAAAAACCTCTTTTTAAACTGTCTCAAATTTGACCTCTGGTCTCCAGAGTCAGTCTAAAACACAAAGCACTGCAACATGCTGGCTGTAAATGGCCTGTACATTCTCTAGAACAGCAGTTCTCAACCTGTAGTCCATGAAAGAGAAAGGAAGGAAGGTAGATTGAATAGATAGGAAGGAAGATAGATAAATATGGGCTGGGCTTGTCACAGCAGGCTAAACCACTGCTCCAGAAAAATCTGGCTGATCAGTAGGTCAGCAGTTCGAGTCTGGGTTGGGGTGAGCACCCACCGCTAGCCCCAGCTCATCTGCCCACCTAGCAGGTCAAGCAGAAATGCGAGTAGATAAAATAGATACTGCTTTTAGTGGGAATGTAATGAAGGTGCCCTTAAGGACATCAATCGGAGGAAAGCTCTTTGGCTTGGAAGATGGAAGGATAGCACCCCCCTGTGGCTGGAGTCGAGCACAGCCTCCAAAATGCCAGAAACAAGATGGGAAAGAAAGTTACCTCTGTTTGTGTTGTCTGTCCTTGCTAATTTTATAATTGGCATTGAATGTTTGCCGTATGTGTGTTCTATAAGCTGCTCTGAATCCTCTTTGGGGTGAGAAGGGCAGGATAAAAATACTGTAAATGAATAAATAGATATATGGCCTTACATTAATCTCAAATGCAGGAGTTTTTTTTTTTTTTTTGCTGGTGATAGATATTATTTGTACACAATTTTTTTACAAAATATTAAGTAATATTACTTCAAGGCATTGTTCAGATATTATTTATTAAGTAGCAGTAGCAGTAGGAGTACTTTAAAATATATATGGAATCATTCAAAATGTATTATTATATTAGTAGGAATATTTACTTACAGTATTTCTGCCTTTTCTCCAAATTTGATGAGTAACTTTAAGTAAATATTTGATTAGAGTTTTAAATCTTGAGTTTAATCTTGGTAGTGTTGGGTTGATGTTTCTCATGTACTAAAGTTCCAGAGCTGAGTGTAATGTATAGTTAGGCCATTTGCTCCTGTTTTCGGTAGATTTAATTGTCTTGCTAACTGTCTTCTTATTGCTTGGCCCCCTTCTCTTCAGGGAAATGTATTAGAAGGCAATGATGTTTCTGGCGCTCTGTGCATTTCCCAGCCCTGGCCTGGCATGGCACGCACTATCTATGGAGACCACCAGAGATTCATAGAAGCTTATTTTAAAACTTACCCAGGTAAGAATGATAAAAGGAAACACGGGTGTAATGGGTGCATAACATTCTTGTGCATCATTTGCTGCTATTTTCTTCATCTTTCAACAACAACATAGAGTTTTTGTTCTACGAAATGTTAAACCCTGTATTCAGTACTAGTTATGCCTATAAAGCAAGGTTTTATTACATAAAGACAATAAGAAGACAAATAAACATTCTGAAAAATGCCTGTTTATTTAATATCAGATTGAATTCTAGGAAAAGGAGCTTGTGGAAAAATGGAATAAGATTGCAAAACATAAACAAAAGAATCAAGTGTTCTGTTAGAATTGTTATACTGATGTTTAATGATTTATGTTACAGTTGTTTTTAATTGCCCTATACTTGTCTCTTGATGTTTTGTATCGATGTTGTTCACTGCTTTGAGTCGCCTGAGGGCTGAGAAAAGCGGTATATAAATAAAGTAAATAAATAATAAATAAATAATAATTTTCTGTTGCATCAGGTAAAATCAGTGATGACCTGGAAACAATTTGAGATCTTGAACTGATACGATCCATAATTTATTTATTTATCATGTCAGAAGTGAATTGAGAATACAGTTATAATGTATAAAAAACCACAAACTAAGTTAAAAACTTGATATTGTACTGAATTTCCTTTGACCAGAAGCTGGCCACTTCTATTGCCTCTGGTGTCGCTTAGAGAAGATCCTCCATTGTGCATGTGGCAGGGTTCAGACTGCATTGTAGTAAGTGGTCTGTGGCTTGCTCTTCTCTGCACTCACATGTTGTGGACTCATAGAATCAGAGTTGGAAGAGACCTTGCGGGCCATCCAGTTCAACCCCCTGCCAAAAAGCAGGACAATCGCGTTCAAAGCACCCCCATGCAGCCTCTGTTGAAAGCCTCCATGGAAGGAGCCTCTGCCACACTTTGGGGTAGAGAGTTCCACTGCTGAACAGCTCTCACAGTCAGGAAATTCTCCACTTTGTAGCCCCATTTCTTAAGCTTAACTCTGCTACTCGTGGTGCCAGAGCACAGTCTGTTCAGCGCCTTCCAGGTCACCCACTCTTCTGTGTGCCCAGGAGAGAGTTTTTCACCTGGTATAAGCCACTGATCGAGGCTCCAGGTTTTAACCTGCCACTTTTGGACTCTTGCTTGCTGAGGTGCTTTTCAAGTATCTCTGTAGATCTTAGGAAGCTGTGGCGCAATGGGTTAGGCCCTTGTGTCAGCAGGACTTCTGACTGACATGTCAGTGGTTCAGATCCAGGGATCCGGGAAGAGTTCCCTCTGTCAACTCCAGCTCCCCATGCAGGGACATGAGAGAAGCCTCCCACAAGGATGGTAAAAACATCAAAACATCCAGTTGTCCCCTTGGCAGCGTCCTTGCAGATGGCTAATTCTCTCACACCAGAAACGACTTGCAGTTTCTCAAGTCATTCCTCACACACACACACACACACACACACACACACACAAAATTATGAACTAGCAACTAAAATAATTGTATGGTTGGGGGTCACCAAAACATGAAGAACTGTATTAAGGGGTCACGGCATCAGGGAAGCTGAGAACCACTGCTCTTGTGCAACTTCCAGGGGACCTAGAGAGACTGTGCTGATCAAATCTGTGGATAATCAAATCTGCAAATACAGAGGAGTGATTGTATTGCAGGATAAGTTCCATTAGTTGTGTGTATATTATCATAAAATGTGTACTGTGTGAAGTCATCTTTTTTCCACTGTGATAAATATCAGTGATTCATAACAATATGCCTGCAATATAAACACTGTGATTTTTTTCCCACAGGAGTAATTGGCAGTGTCATCTATAAGAGCACAGTGATCTTAAGAAATGTTTGCACTAGGATTTACTGACATTACGGCTGTTTTGTCACTGTAGGTTATTATTTCACGGGTGACGGTGCTTACAGGACCAAAGAAGGCTATTACCAGATAACAGGGCGAATGGATGACGTGATGAACATCAGTGGACACAGACTTGGAACGGCTGAGATCGAAGACGCCTTGGTAATTGCTGGGCATCAAAAATTCACTCTTGGAAACTGATCTGAACACAACAATTTACCAGGGAATATTATTGCATAAGATTTTGGTTTGAGAGCTGGCTCAACCTGTGGTCATTCATTTATGTCCTCATTGTGGCATGAAGAGATAACTTGCATGTGTGAATGAGCTGTTAAGGATTAACTACCTCAATTGATTATTTGTCCATCAATGTAAACTCAGATAAATGCTTACAATGGAGACAGCTCACATATTTAGTGGGTATGAACAAGCTTCTTGACAGTTGTCCTACTAAAAACTCATGATTAAAACAGATAACATTATGAAATCACAGGGCAAACAAATTAGGTCATGACATGATTTAAATGATATGCTTTGCTTATTTTGCTTTTAAATTCATTTCTTCTAAAAGGATGAACATCCTGCCGTACCCGAAACAGCTGTGATTAGCTATCCTCATGACATCAAAGGCGAAGGTAAGTGGATGAAACACGTTAATGTCCTTATTCAGATATTTAACCATTCATTGCCTTTAAAAATCTAGACATGGAAATATGTTAGACCACACCTGGAATATTGTGTCCAATTCTGGGCACCACAATTTAAGAGAGATATTGACAAGCTGGATTGTGTCCAGAGGAGGGCAACTAAAATGATCAAGGGTCTGAAGAATAAGCCCTATGAAGAGCGGCTTAAAGAGCTGGGCATGTTTAGCCTGAAGAAGGAAAAGCTGGGAGGAGATATGATAGCCATGTATAAATATGTGAGAGGAAGTCACAGGGAGGAGGGAGCAAGCTTGTTTTCTGCTGCCCTGGAGACTAGGACATGGAACAATGGCTTCAAACTACAAGAAAGGAGATTCCATCTGAACATTAGGAGGAACTTCCTGACTATGAGAGCTGTTCAGCAGTGGAACTCTCTGCCCCGGAGTGTGGTAGAGGCTCCTTCATTGGAAGCTTTCAAACAGAGGCTGGATGGCCATCTGTCGGAGGTGCTTTGAATGCAATTTTCCTGCTTCTTGGCAGAGGGTTGGACTGGATGGCCGATGAGGTCTCTTCTGATACTACAATTCTATGTGGTTAAAGAAGAAAAAAATTGTTTCATTCTCAGTATTACTGGTTCAATAGGATATGATCTGACAAGACTCCACATTTAGGTATATTTATGTTTATTGATTGTTTTACTGTTTTATATGTTTATATATGTATTTTAATTGCTGTTTGCTTCGTACTGTATTTAATATGTTGGAAGCTGCTTTGGGTCCCTTCATAAGAGAAAAGCAGGATATAAATAAAGATTATTATTTATTATTATTATTTTACTGATGCAAAAACACAATATGTCACATCAAACGAGATCTATATTGCTGGGTTTCGTATCACAAAATCGCAAGTCGAACACTTCCCATGCTGTGTGATGTATTTTCAAATGATGTGCGCAGATCCAAGAAAGGTGGCTTATGCAGTTGACAGATTGTGATTTTGTCAATGTTGATTGTTTCCAAGTGCCAGCTGAGATCTTTTGTCATGGTGCCCAGTGTGCCGATGATCACTGGGACCACCTGTACTGGTTGGTTTATGCCAGAGTCTCTGCAGTTCGATTTTGAGGTCTTGATAACGGCTGAGTTTTTCCTGTTGTTTTTCCTCAATACGAGTGTCACCTGGAATGGCAACATCAATAATCCAAACTTTTTTCTTTTCTACAATTGTGATGTCTCGCATATTGTGTTTCAAAACTTTTGTCAGTCTGGATTCGAAAGTCCCACAGTATTTTTGCATGTTCATTTCTTACTACTTTTGCAGGTTTGTGATCCCACCAGTTCTTTACAACCGACAGGTGGTACTTGTGACATAAGTTCCAATGAATCATTTGGGCCACAGAGTTGTGCCTCTGTTTGTAGTCCGTTTGCATGATTTTCTTGCAGCAGCTGAGGAGATGGTCCATGGCTTCATCATCTTCCTTGCACAGTCTGCATTTTGGGTCATCAGCTGATTTTTCAATGCCTTAATGGCATTTGTTCTGATGGTTTGCTCCTGGGCTGCAAGAATCAGGACTTAGAAATTGAGATGAGCACCCCCCCCCCCCCCCAGAGTCGGACAAGACTAGACTTAATGTCAGGGGAAACCTTTACCTTTTTAATATATATATAGTAAATTCATTTTGTTCTTTCTCCTAGTTCCATTTGCTTTCATTGTACTAAAAGATGAAACTGCACACCCAGAAGTTGTTACCAAAGAGTTAAGAGAAATAGTTGCCTTAAAGATAGCCAAATATGCCGTACCTGATCATGTTCTGGTAAGTCTTTCTGGATTATAGTCAACTTTTAAAGCAGCATAGAATCATTGTCTTAATACAGTTACTCTTTCCAAGCTACAGGGAATGCGCAATGAGCAACTGAACCTCTCAGAATATAGTAGGGACATTATATATGTCTCTTGACTGGATAAATAGCACATCTGTTTCTTTCTTTGTCATTGGTAACAAGGGAATGCATTTGGAGAGGTTTATTATTGACTAATAAGGATTGTTCAATGGTACAGCTTTTTATTTTGGCAATTGGGGATAGAAGATAAAGGTTTTGGAGTCCTAATATGGAAAGAAGCATACCGTATATACTCAAGTATAAGCTGAGTTTTTCAGTCTGTTTTTTTAAAGGCTGAAAAAGCCCCCCTCGGCTTATACTCAAGTCAACGTTATTTATTATTTTAGTATATTATTATTATTATTATTTTATTACATTTATTATTTTATTCTATTTTTATATTATTATTATTATTATTATTATTACATTTACATTATTTTACTCTTATTATTACATTTATTATTTTACTTTATTCTTGTTATTATGACATTTACATTATTTACTATATTATTATTATATTTATTATTTTACTCTATCATTATAGGAATATTTAAAGTGAAAGTTGAAGTGCAGTGACCCAGGACTGTTTACAGACGACGACTATGTCTTTGTATGAGATGTGATGTTATTTCATGTGATGTGTTTAATAATGTTTTATCAGGAGAGAGTCAATTTTGATGTTTTATAATTTTTTTTAAAAAAATCAATGGCATTGAATTGTTCCCAACACTGTCAACCGCCCTGAGTCCCCTACAGGGGTTGAGAAGGACGGTATACAAATACCATAAATAAATAAATAAATAAATATTATTACATTTATTACTTTACTCTATTATTGTTATTATTACTTTTACATTATTTTACTCTATTATTATTATTATTATTATTATTAGAATTAGAATTTTTAAATTATAATATTTTTTTAATTAGAGTTGAACAGTCTTATCTTAAAGTACAGTTTTATGTAAGTATTCAAAAACATTTAACCTACTGATGCCTCAGTTAATGAAATTTTATTGGTATTTATTTTTATTTTGAAATTTACCAGTAGCTGCTGCATTTCCCATCCTCAGTTTATACTCAAGTCAATACATTTTCACAGTATTTTGTGGTAAAATTAGGTGCCTCGGCTTATATTTGAGTATATACGGTAGTTCAAAACATGTTCCAGGAAATTCTTTTGTCTTAATTTTAGAGTATGGGTTAGGGTTAGATTACTTGTTCAGTTACTCCATTCCGAAGGAGATTTTCTTGAACCTCACTAGTATCATAAGGCTGAATGAGTTTTGATTTCATTTAAAGTAATAATAATGTTTGCAATTATTCACTACAGTGAAACGTGTACTGTTTTTCTTTTTCAAACAGGTGGTGAAACGACTCCCCAAAACACGTTCTGGGAAAATCATGAGAAGGTTGCTCCGACGAATAGTGTCAGGCAGCGTTACTGATCTGGGAGATCTCACCACATTGGACGATCCCACCGTCATTACAGAAATAGTTGATGCATATAAGAACTACAAAGCTAAACATCCTCAATTTTGATGGGAAGCTATGGAAGTTAGTTCCCAGAATGACAAAAGGAATTGCCAAACTCCCTCACGCTGTGTGGGGATATTCTGTTTAATTCAAGGAAGGATCAGAAGATTTTTCCTTCTGAACAATATTGTACATCACAAGTTTGCCTCTTGTGCCTGCATAATATCAACTGTGCCTTACCTATCTTTGAAACTAATTCAGACATTATTTACATCTTGAAAGTTTAAAGGCTTTATCTAACATTTTTAAAAGGTTTTGTTAAAATAATACTCTGAGGAAACTAAAGAGAAGGCATGAGCTTTGTCTTCATGTCTGTGCCTTAGAAATTGGGTTGTAGGTTTTTGGGCTGTATGGCCATGTTCTGTTTTATTTAATTTATTTCAAACATTTTTACCCCGCCCTTCTCAACCCCCGGGGGGACTCAGGGCGGCTTCCAATTGGCAATAGTTCAATGCTGCATCATAAAATACAGAATAACAAATATAACAATTAAACATGAACATTAATAAATAAAGATTAAAACAGTATATTTACATTCTGATTAGCTATTGCCCTTCTGGTGGCTGTTTAGCTAGTCATCTACTAATGATTACTCCGCTTAACTTATCCAAATCCTCTTCCATGCCATAGTCAACTTTATCAATTGTCCTTTAACCTGATTGCCCGAAGGCCTGGTCCCACAGCCACGTTTTAACCTTTTTTCTAAAGGTGAGGAGGGATGACGATGACCTTATTTCCCCGGGGAGCAAATTCCACAGGCAGGAATTTGTTCTAGAGCATTCTCTCCTGTTTCGCCTCTGAGGATGCCTGCCACAGATGCAGGCGAAATGTCAGGAGAGAATGCTTCTAAAACATGGCCATACAGTTTGTAAAAACTACAACAACCCAGTAATTCCAGCCATGAAAGCCTTCTACAATACATCTTTTAAAACTTTGCCTGTACCTTTTCCATCAGTGGAGTTAGAAGGGAATGGTGGCTGTGCCTCCCACTCATCCTAATAACTGGAAATAGCTTTGAGAAATGCCCTTTAATGGTGAGCAGTTTAAATAAGCCAAGCCTCAGTCTTGCTTCTCACTCCTGATAGCGCACATTCTGCTGCTCTGGTTAGCAATTTCTAATATGTGTTTGTTTTCTACAAAAAGTAGTTGGAGAAGAAAGAAAGCACACTTTATCTACTTTTCTCCACCTCTACATTGTGCCTTATATTCATTTTATCCCTTCACATGTTTTGGGGGCAGGTTTTTGTGAGTTTTACCTTGCTGGTGGTACACTGTTCAGCTCTCACATCTGGGTTATCTTTCAACAGGAAGGACTTCCACAATATGCTGGGTTGTTCTCTCTCTTGCACACACACAGAGAGAGAGAGAGAGAGAGAGAGAGCGCTTCAAGCACAGGCAAAGCAAGATCAGATCCAATGGTGAAGGATTGATGGGAGGGGAATGCAACAGACTGCTGTAAATAATCTAAGGCCAAGCTAATTGTTCTGCATCACTGCCCCCTGTCTCAAAACAAGTCTTGGAAGGGATATATTTTGGGCATTAATAAATCCGCATCAGAGCAGCTTGCCTTTTCTCCTCTGATGATGGTGAAAACATTTCCACACTGTCTTGTCTTTTATTTTCTTTTGGAATTGATCACTTTTGCTATGCAGCAAGAGTTTGCAACCACAGTATCCTCAAGTTCCACTGCCATTCTCCTCAGTGTTCAAAGATAAATATAGCTTTTTTGGGGGGGAAGCAGATGGCCATAGCCAGAGGGAGATTGGGGGGAGGGGGGTTAAGGGTTCAACACCCCCTGAAAAGGTCCCCCCCCCAAAAAAAAACCCTGAATGCTTGTAATTCAGTCTCTAAGGTGATAGTTCTCCTGACTTGGTTCACAAGCCGAGAAAGGGAATTCATCTTGGAAGGTGCACATGAATCAGGTAACCATAGAACATGTTTATTGGGACTATGATCCTCACATAGCTGAAAGGTATCTTGGTCCACACCAGAAACAATATAGCAAAAGCATACATTAACTGGCAAGTTAGGACATTGGAGGCCTCAACCCTATTAATTTTAGACAAAGATCCATTTTTTAAGTTATTGTAGTCGGCTTCTTATAAAATGAACAGTAATCTTTCCTACAAGAAAGCACCAGGTAATGCCAAAAATAGGTTTTCTCCATTGTAGGGTAGGCATGGGCAAACTTTGGCCCTCCAGGTGTATTGGTCTTCAACTCCCACAATTTCTAACAGCCGGTAGGCTGTTAGGAATTGTGGGAGTTGAAGTTCAAAACACCTGGAGGGCCAAAGTTTGCCAATACCTGATGCAGAGCAACTACATGGAAGTCAATTCCTACTGCTATGAGACATTACAAGCTGGATATGCCTGTTTTGATGAACCCTTCTTCAGTGCTCATGTACTTTGGTAAGTTATTTGGAACTGCATAAATATATCCTGCAGGCACCAGCAGTCTTCCCACACTGGTTTCTGGGAAGCTCTGGTATATTTCATGTCAGTGTGTCCTCTTTCCAGAGAAAGGAATGTCGATATTCAGCACATTAATTTTCAGCAGTGGAAAGAGAACATCCTTCTCAACTGGTAGGATTTTTTTCCTGTTGCAGAATTTCCATGAAGTGTTCATTTGCATAAGGAGATGTCCAAAATAGGAATGTGTTATTGAAGGCCATTGAAATCCACAAGTATGTGGACAATTTCAACAGAAAGGAGGAAACCATGAAAATGAACAAAATCTGGCTACCAGTATTTAAAAAAACCTCTAAAATCAGGACAGTAAATAAAGAACAACACTTAGGGAAAATATGGGAAACAATCAGGGCCAGCTAATGCCTCCCAACATAGGATTCCCTAGGCGGGAAGCAGTCAAGCTTTGAAGCTGCCATGCTATTCAGTGCTAATCAAGGTGGCCAATTGCAACATTTACACTTGCCTCAAGCAGACAAAAGTTATTTCTCCCACCCTGGATATTATTCCACAGATATATAAACCCAACTTGCCTTGTTTCCAACAGACCTCACAATCTCTGAGGATGCCTGCTATAGATGTGGGTGAAACGTCAGGAGAGAATGCTTCTGGAACATTGCCATACAGCCCGGAAAACTTACAGCAATCCATATCACAGGAACATTCTCTTCCTAGCCATTCAGGTAGATCAGTTGGAAGAGGGATCAACTGGAGACTTGTTAATGCTGCATCTGCTTTTTGTTTTCTCCCAAACAAAATAGCCTGATGAAGTATAAAACAGTCGTATTTTGTTGTCTAAGGTACTTTACCTTCCATTTGTTTTGAGTCAGGAAAGATATTCTGAATTAACTTAGCCGTCTATGAATGGGAGGAATTTCCATACACTCAAAAATCTATGAAAGTATCACAATACCAAGATCAGCTCCCAACGGTGCAATGGGTTAAACCCTTGTGCTGGCAGGAATGTTGGCTGAAAAATTGGTGGTTCAAATCTGGGGAGCAGGGTGAGCTCCCATCTGTCAGCTCCAGCTTCCCCTACAGGGAAAGGAGAGAAGCTTCTCAAACATCTTGGTGTCCCCTGTGCAACATCCTTGCAGATGGCCAATTTTCTCATACCAGAAGCGACTTGCAGTTTCTCAAGTTGCTCCTAACACACAAAAAAGTTGGATAATGTCATTGGTCCAACTCAAAATAACCTTGTTGTGAAAGTTTGTTGCACAACACTCCTTTTTCTATTTATGTTTATATAGAAATGCATGGAAATTCAATTTTATACAGCAGTGAGTGAGGAATTGGAGCTTGACTTTACGCAGAGACTCAAAAATCAGCAGAGGGAAAGGACTGCTTTCTAGTGTGTTTTTCTTGCAGACATAAATGACAGGAGCACCCCCTACTGGACTGTTACTATATAACAACAACACTTCACATAAAAAAGAAGGGGGGTCATCTGATAAATGTCTTACAAATACTAGTTCCAGTCCAGTAAATCATCCTCAACAACAACGTAATCACACAAGATGTAATTATATTGCTAGTAGAACAAAACTCAAGATGGTGTGAACAAAGTCCAACTTACACATCAGTTTGCAGAACTTCTTTCTGTTTTCCACAGTTAAAATTCTCCAATCTGGACTAGATCTTGGATGTGCAAGGAGGAAGAATCTTTTTCCCATATATTGGCTTTTCCGTTGACATACAGACACCATTGGATTTCATCCAAATTATATAATTTTCTCAGAGCAAGGATGGAGGAGTGGTGCATTTGGACAAGGACTCTGGGACTTTAGAGTTATAATCTCCCCATTGGGGGACATTGGAAAAAAGAATACACTCTCAGCCTCAGAGAAAGGCAATGGCAAATTCCCTCTGAACAAATCTTGCAAGGAAAACCCATGATAAGTTTACCTTTTTTAGGGACAGGAGTCTTAGTGGGCCGCAAGCTAAACATGAGTCAACAAAGCTAATGCGATTCTGGGCTGCATCAATAGAACTATAGTGGTCAGACTGAGGGAAGTCATAGTCCCAGTTTATTTTACTTTGGTCAGAAACCACTGGAATAATACTCTGGGCACCATAATTCGTGAAGAATATTGACAAGGTGGAAAGTGTTCACAGAAGGACAACCAAAAAGATCAAAGGTTTGGAAGCCAAGCCCTATTTATTTATTTGTCGTATCAGAGCAACCAGTCCATTATATTACATTTCTAATAGAGCAAAGCAAACAAACAGACAAATACAAAACTTGTGAGTTTGGTAGTTGGTTAAATGTCCTTTGACCAGTGTCTGGCCACTTGGAGTGCTTCCGGTGTTGCTGCAAGAAGGTCCTCCATTGTGCATGTGGCAGGGTTCAGGTTGCATTGCAGCAGGTGGTCAGTGGTTTGCTCTTCTCCACACTCGCATGTCGAGGATTCCACTTTGTAGTCCCATTTCTGAAGGTTGGCTCTGCATCTCATGGTGCCAGAGCGCAGTCTGTTCAGCGCCTTCCAAGTTGCCCAGTCTTCTGTGTGTCCAGGGGGGAGTCTCTAATTTGGTATCACCCATTGGTTGAGGTGCTGGGTTTGAGCCTGCCACTTTTGGACTCTCGCTTGCTGAGGTGTTCCAGCGAGTGTCTCTGTAGATCTTAGAAAACTATTTCTAGATTTAAGTCGTTGACGTGCTGGCTGATACCCAAACGGGATGAGCTGGAGATGTCTCTGCCTTGGTCCTTTCACTATTGGCTGCTACTTCCAAGCCCTATGAGGAACGGTTGAAAGAGCTGCATATGTTTATCTTGGAGAAAAGGCTGAGAGGGGATATGATATCCATATCTAAATATTTAAAAGGATGTCCCATTGGGGAGAGAGAAAGCATGTTTTCTGCTGCTCTGGAGACTAGGATACGGAGCAATGGATTCAAATTGCAGATTACCCAGAAGAGAATTAATGCCATCTAGTGGCTTTGATAACACATTTAAAGGAAAACACCCTGCCTGCAGAATGGAAATGGAATTAGTAACTATTCTGAATACTAGTTCTTAAATATACAAGGAATAAATCAATATAGAACTAGAAAAATGACACATTGTCGGCTATTCTGTGCATGCCTTCTTAGAAGTAAGCATCATTCAACACATTGGGATTTACAGTAGTTGTCAATGTTCAAGCTTAAGATTGTGTGAAAGCTGATGGCAATTAGAGTATAACCAATCCTAAGATGCAGATGGTTTTATTGTAAGGGCAAATAAGGGTATATCTAAGGTAAGAATCTCAGCTAGTGCCTGTTCTAAAATATGCAAATACTAATTTTACAGTAGACTTATAAATTGAAAGAAAGCATACTGTCAGTACAAACTACATGGAGAATTACGTTTGGCTCAATACTACCTGTTATTAAAATCCATTTCAATTTTTCTCTGTACTACTGAAATCATAAGAGTTGGAAGAGACCTCTTGGCCATCCAGTCCAACCCCCTGCCAAGAAGCAGGAACATTGCATTCAAAGCACCCCTGACAGATGGCCACCCAGCCTGTTTAAAGTCTCCAAAGAAGGAGCCTCACCAATATTTTAAGTTGGGTGAAAAATGGTACGTATGTCAATTTTCATGCAGATCCTTCAAGCTATCTAGGAGCCATTGTGGATCAAACAAATTCACAAAGCAGTTGCTGATCAATTCCTGTGTTTGCTGTGTGCCATAGAAAGGGGCAGGAGAGGGTTAAGGGAGAGACAGTGGGTGGGGTCATGCAAATTCCACACAGGGAACCCTGGGATGCCTTCCTGTGGTGGAGGAAACACATCAAATCTAGGATGAAATTTTCCCCAAATGAAAGCATTCCTTGGGTGGTTAGTGTTTGGGGAGGACATTGGCAGCGTTTGGGCTACATGTTCATGGCACTCGCTATAACCTGAAATGTCAGAGGAGGGAGTGCCTTTGGAGGCTTCTGAACACAAGTTGGAACTATAGTCTGTTTGTGAAGGTAGGAGGCTGTCTATGTAAACAGGTACCTCCACTGCATGCACATGCTTCTATTATGGGTAGATTATTGTTAGGTTATTGTTATATTATGTGTATAAACATGGAAAGATGATTGTGTATGTAGATAGAATTACATTCCACTTTATCTCTCCATAAGGAGACTCAAAGTAGCTCACAATTACCTTCAGAAATGGGGCTACAAAGTGGAATCCACAACAATGCAACCTGAGCCCTGCTACATGCACAACGGAGGACCTTCTTGCAGCAATATCGGAGGCACTCCCAAGTGGCCAGATACTGGTCAAAGGACATTTATTCAACTACCAAGCTTGCAAACTCTGTGTCTTTTAGTATGTTTGTTTGTTTGTTTGTTCTGTCAAAAATATAATACAACTGTTCGGTTGCCTGACACGATAAACAAACAAACAAACATTACAACACAACTTAAAATATACAATTATACAATTTATTTTATTTATCATGCTAGGAGTGAACCAAATCAGTTGTATTACATAAAAAAACAAACACACAAAACATAAACTTTGCAGACTTGGTATTCTTTTAAATGTCCTTTGACCAGTATCTGGCCACTTGGAGTGCCTCTGGTGTTTCCGCAAGAAGGTCCTCCATTGTGCATGTGGCAGGGCTCAGGGTGCATTGCAGCAGGTGGTCTGTAGTTTGCTCTTCTCCACACTCGCATGTCATGGATTCCACTTTGTGGCCCCATTTCTGAAGGTTGGCTCTGCATCTCGTGGTGCCAGAGCGCAGTCTGTTCAGCGACTTCCAAGTCTCCTAGCCTTCTGTGTGCCCAGGAGGGAGTTTCTCATTTGGTATCAGTCATTGATTGACGTTCCGGGTTTGAGCTGCCACTTTTGGACTCCCACTTGCTGAGGTGTTCCAGCGAGTGTCTCTGTAGATCTTAGAAAACTATTTCTTGATTTAAGTCGTTGACATGCTGGCTGATATCCAAACAAGGGATGAGCTGGAGATGTCCCTGCCTTGGTCCTTTCACTATTGGTTGCTACTTCCCGGCGGATGTCAGGTGGTGCAATACCAGCTAAGCAGTGTAATTTCTCCACTGGTGTAGGGCGCAGACACCCCGTGATAATGCGGCATGTCTCATTAAGAGCCATATCCACTGTTTTAGTGTGGTGAGATGTGTTCCACACTGGGCATGCATACTCAGCAGCAGAGTAGCACAGCGCAAGGGCAGATGTCTTCACTGTATCTGGTTGTGATCCCCAGGTTGTGCCAGTCAGCTTTCGTATAATGTTGTTTCCAGCACCCATTTTTTGCTTATGTCCTGCAACTATACAATAATATTGTCAAAGGCTTTCATGGCGGGAATCACTGGGTTGTTGTAGGTTTTTTCGGGCTGGATGGTCATGGTCTAGAGGCATTCTCTCCTAACATTTTGCCTGCATCTATGGCAAGCATCCTCAGAGGTAG
This sequence comes from Anolis sagrei, assembly GCF_037176765.1. Lineage (NCBI taxonomy): Eukaryota > Metazoa > Chordata > Lepidosauria > Squamata > Anolidae > Anolis > Anolis sagrei. Next base: position 21,486,437 of record NC_090021.1, on the reverse strand, counting down.
TGAGGTCTGTTGGAACGAGGAAAGGGGTTTATATATCTGTGGAATGACCAGGGTGAGACAATGGACTCTTGTCTGCTGGAGCTAGGTGTGAATGTGAATACAATAATAAAACAATATTACATTATATGTTATCAGTATTATAAATAACATATATTACAACATTATTATTACCGGTATATATTATTATATTGTATTATTATTATTATTATTATTATAACTTTATTTGTACCCCGCTAGCATCTCCCGAAGGACTCGATGCGGCTTACATAGGCCAAGGCCTCAAGACACAATACAACAAACACAATACCAAAGCAAATTAAAAACAGTTAAGCAGGATAAACAACAACAATAAACAATACATTGAGACACTATAAAACTGGGCAGGGCCAGAGTAATGGGTACAAGATTAAAAGTGCTGATGTGGCAGGAGGTATGTAGGATTATAAGTGAGTGCAATGTGCGGTGTGCGGTATCTTAGTTCTACTAAAGTGCTTCTAGGACTTGGTATTGGAGGTTCCTAATCTGAGAAGGCACAGCCAGGTCTTTCTGAAGACTGCCAGTGTAGGGGCCTGTCTAAGATCTTTGGGGAGGGCGTTCCAGAGTCGGGGGGCCACCACAGAAAAGGCCCTGTCTCGAGTCCCCACCAAGCGCGCTTGCGATGCAGGTGGGATCACGAGCAGGGCCTCTCCAGATGAACGAAGGGAGCGCGTGGGTTCGTAGACGGAGATGCGGTCATGCAGGTAGGGTGGTGTCAAACCGTTCAGGGCTTTGTAGGTAAGCACCTGCACCTTAAATTGGGCTCGGAAAATAAACGGCAGCCAGTGGAGCTCCTTGACCAGGAGGGTTGACCTCTCTCTGTAATGAGCCCCGGTTAACATCCTGGCTGCTGCCCGTTGGACCAGTTGGAATTTCTGAGCCGTTTTCAAGGGCAGCCCGACGTAGAGCGCATTGCAGTAGTCCAATCTAGAGGTGACCAAGGCATGGACCACCCATCAGCCTTCGCATTAAATTTCGCATTAATCATCGCATTAAATTTCAATATTATTAATATTATATGTATATACAATATATTTTAGTATTAGCACCATAACTAAACAAACTGCATATGTCAGAAGGTGAATGAATTAAAAAGGGCGGGTCCGTTTGACTCCGCCCTCCAAACAAACAACTCAAGCTGCGATTGGACAGCAAAGGGCCAATAAAAGAGCGTACATGGTTGGGGGCGTGGCCTTCGAGCGAAACAGAGCTGTACGGTAGTCAGGAAGAGACTGACGTAGTTTCAAAGGGGGAGGGAGGAGGACTAAAGAGCTGAGGAAAGGACTGTCATAGAGTGTGTGTAAGCGATCATTTGTGGGCGGGACAACGCGCGCGCCAGGCCACGACTGGCCCATCGAGGAAGCGGATTGGTCCTTTCGGGATGGGCGGGGCTTGGCAGAAGTGACAGTTGGGCGGGGGCCGCAGGACTAGGGAGGAGCCTGGCGGGGGTTGGCTGTGGGCGCGGGGGAGTGGGCGGGGCTTCACAGGGTCTCGCGCGCCGGGGCCCCACTTCCAGTCAGGGCGAGATGAATGAGGCGGAAGGCCTGCGGCAGAGGCGCCCTGCCCGCCCGGCAGTGGTCACCGAGGACAGCACGGCCCAGGAAGCCAAGAGCGGCAGGTGACCCGGCTTCCTTCCTTCCTTTCTCCCTTTCCCACTGTTGTCATAGCTGAGGGGAGGGAACGCACCTGTCATGGCGACCCCCAGGGATTGATGCAGAGGGAAAGGATCAGGCCCAGGCCGAAATACGTTCATTATTATTGACTTGCCTTATTTTGTATGGCCCCCAGTAACTGATACTGCTGGCCTGGGCCAGGTTGGGCCCTCCAGGTGTGTTGGAGTGGAACTCCCACCATTCCTCACAGCCTCAGGCCCCTTCGTTTCCCCCCTCAGCCGCTTAAGCGGCTGAGGGGGGAAAGGAAGGGGCCTGAGGCTGTTAGGAATGATGGGAGTTCCACTCCAACACACCTGGAGGGCCCAACTTGGCCCTGGTCTGCTCTAACATCACTACATAACATAATACAATTAAAGAAGAGCACAAATCTGAAAATAGAGGGGAATATGCCCTCCCTCCTTTGAAATATAGAGTTGCAAGAGACCTTGTGGGCTATCCAGTCCAACCCCCTGCCAAGAAGCAGGACAAGCCCATTCAAAGCACCCCCGACAGATGGCCATCCAGCCTCAGTTTAAAAGCTTCCATAGAAGGAGCCTCCACCACATATCGGGGTAGAGAGTTCCACTGCTGAACAGCTCTCACAGTCAGGAAGTTCTTCCTCATGTTCAGATGGAATCTCCTCTCTTGTAGTTTGAAGGCATTGCTCCGCGTCCTAGTCTCCAGGGCAGCATTTATTTATTTATCGTGTCATCCGCAACCAGAACATTGTATTACATTTCTAACAGAACAAAACAAACAGATAAAAAAAACACACAGATTTTGCAAACTTTGTAGTTGGTTAAATGTCCTTTGACCAGTATCTGGCCCCTTGGAGTGCCTCTGCTATTGCCGCAAGGAGGTCCTCCATTGTGCATGTAGCAGGGCTCAGGTTGCATTGCAGCAGGTGGTCAGTGGTTTGCTCTTCTCCACACTCGCATGTCGAGGATTCCACCCTGTAGCCCCATTTCTTAAGATTGGCTCTTAAGGGCAGAAGAAAACAAGCTTGCGCCCTCCTCCCTAGGGCTTCCCCTCACATATTTATACATGGCCCTCAACATGTCTTCTGTTCTGCAGGCTAAACATACCCTTTAAGCCACTCCTCATAGGGCTTGTTCTCGAGACCTTTGATCATTTGAGTCATCCTCCTCTGGACACATTCCAGCTTGTCAACATCTCCCTTAATTTGTGATGCTCAGAATTGGACACAGTGTGATTCCAGATGTGGTCTGACCAAGGCAGAATAATAATAATAATAATAATAATAATAATAATAATAATAATAAACTTTATTTATACCCCACCAGCCAACCCCTCTGGGACATCACTTACATTAACATACCTACATGGGATTCCTCTGGGTTGAGCTGGCTACAGAACCTATGAATGTTTCAGAAATCGAGCCCATCTTGAGGGCCTCTTTCATTCTCTTATTTATTTGAATTATTTCTTTTAAACTCTAATTGAAAATGCTGTAAAGGAAAAAAAGCAAAATAAGCACATGGGACTGTGTCGGACCTTTCATTATCATATATTTACTTTTCTCCCTGGGGCCCTTGTTTATATATGTGTGCACAAGTATCTAATGTGTGCATGCATACCCACAACTATCTTTGCACATGCACAAGCCAAGCAAAGATAAGATTCCATGCATCTGATGAAATACACCCTAGTTAATGGTTACTTAGTTGATGTGTTCCCTGAAGCCATTTCTGTCTTATTGGGACTCTAAGGCAATATTCATGCAGTCAGGCTAGCCGCATGACTTTGGAGGTGTCTACGGAGAATGCCAGCTCTTCGTCTTAGAAGTGGAGATGAGCACCACCTCCCAGAGTCAGGCACGACTAGACTTAATGTCAAGGGGAAACCTTTACCTTTACTACAGTAATATCACATGGTGTCTGGGTCTGAGAATGTGTGACTCACCCAGTGGGTTTTTGTAACAGAGCAGGGATTTGACCCCTGGTCTCCAGAGTTGTAGTTCAACACAACAGTCACTACACACTTAAGTCATAATGAATTAGTTATTCTGCAGGTGTGTAGCTGCAATTGTTTCCCTTTACTGGTTAACCCCTGTGCCACCCATTAGAAGCTAGACTTGCTAGGATAAGTAAGCCTGGCTTCTAAAAATCTTATTGGGGCCTGAAAAGTGGCAAAAGCGTTGGTGCTAAACAAACAGAAACAATAATACTATGACAAGGTCAATAAAAAAGTAGTAATAAGATTGCAGCAGACTGGCAGAATGCATCATTTCTGAGTTCCAGATGTGTGGTAGCAGGTTGTAGTTGGAGCAGGAAGATGAATTTTGCATGTAAAGGGGTTAGAGTTCTGGTGTTGCAACAGGATTTCAACACTAAAAGGAAGCAGTGCAGCCTGATTGGGAAAGTTAATTGGGTAAGAGGTTAGGAAAAATATAATGTAAAGAAATGTCTCACTTCTGAGTAGGTGTGGACTGTGGCTCCTTTTTATAGGATTAAATCCTACTGAACTCAGTGGCCTTTACTTTTAACCTTGGTAACTTCATTGGTCAAATACTTTCTTCAGGGAGAACTTAAAGTTACATTGAATAGATGTTTGTGAACAGGTTAGAATGTGACTGCATTTCAAAATGCTTTCGGTGTTTCGGAAACCTAAGTAAAAACCTGAAGAGGGGGAAAACTTTTTTTCCTCTCAAATATTACACAATTTCAATTTGAAATGCTGGGCACTGTTGGTGAGAGCGATTGGTGTACTTTATTGTTCATCAAACTTGCCTTTCCTGTTTGTGCTCCTGGTTTGTAGGGGTGAAGCAAGCCAAGGAGATCTGGTTTTGAATACATGTACCGTAAATGTTCTGGGCAGGAGGGATGAGGCTGTTTACACTAGCATGCAACTAGTTTATAATGAGGCAAAATTATTTGGAACCCGTATTTGCTAGCTTAGGCTGGTTAGTCCTTAAAGTTCTGGAAGCAGTTTTTGAGTCATGAGTATCTTTTTGTCATGCTGGAATTTTAATGGTGGGTAAATAACTTATTGCAGCGATAGGTGTATGGTTGATACAGCTAAAGAGATTTTGATCTATCATAGAAAATGCCAAATTTAGTTGCCTGAACAAGGTTGCCTTTGATCAAAACTCAACTATTTCTTTATTCCTCATAGCTGTTTGCCTCCTTAATTTCTTCATTTGTCTACCAAACCATTTATTTCCAGTATCACACTAGTGCAGTGGTTCCAAACTTTTTTTTTTTAACCAGGGACTACTCTCTAACATTAGTACCAAAAAGATTATAAATCATTTTTTGTCAACTTCAGATTGGGTTTGGGGTGCTGATTCAGAAAATTGCATTGGATAGACCACACCAGTTCTCGTTTCTAATACAAAAAATATGCCATGGTTAGCGACAGGGAAGGAGTGGCAGGCGGCGCGAAAGGAGCAGAAATAAAATAAAGAGGAAGGAGGATCGTGGACCAGATTTTCGTCCTCACAGCCCACTGGTGGTCTGCGGCCCACATGTTAAGAACCACTACACTAGAGGTTAAAGAGTAGGCAAAGAGTATGCATCCCATCTGAATTCCTTTGGCTGCCTCCTGCAGAATTCTGGGGCTTGAAGTTTAGTGAAGTGGCTTTCAAAATGCTCAACCAGAGCAGTCCTGGAGTTAGATTTGTCTATTTTCTTTTCCTTTGCCTCCTTTTCCTAATCATTGCTGGTAATTAAAATCCTTGCTAAGGGTCAGAAATACAACCTTTACCCCGAGAAAGAAAGTTTAAGCTAGCTTCATCCTCCAAACCTCTGTCCTGTTTCTTGTACTTACTTATCTCATCTTTTTTTAGCTGCTACGTATAAAGAAATTGGTTTGAAACTGTGAGATTGATGCATCTGTAGTTACCATTTCAAACAGATTTCTGAAGTAATATATAACATGAGGGGCTGTTAAATTTATTTAAGAATTTTCTATCAGCATGCACATTTGATTGGGGAAGTATAGTCATCAACAGCTTGCATTGTTATTTTCCGAGTATATTACTTAGCTTTATATTTCTTGACAGATTAATTTGTTAAAAATGATTTCTGCAACTGTCCTATGACTAGTAATTATATTAAATTAGTGGAATAGCATTTTTAACATAATGTTCATCTGAAAAAGAGCATATATAGATGGACTTTTGTGTATATGCAACCTTTCCACATTTATGTGTGTGCCTTTTTGTACCATATGACCTTTATGAATTAATAAACTAGTTTAATTTTGACCTAATATGGATATGCAGTTTTATTGTAATATTTGTTATTAATGATGCACTGAGATTCTTTATCTATTTTTTGTTGCAGTACCTACAGCAACAAAGTGTTCCGTGTGACTTTTATGACTTTAGCTGTATCTGTAATTATTCCTTTATTTGGAGCAATAATCCTTCTGGAATGTCCAATAGACCCTCAGCCCATTAGGTGAGTACTTAAATACGATGTCTGCATTTAGCACACAGTTTATGTATTTGTTACTTTGTATTTAAAATATATAGATTCACCCAGCTATAAATGTCCCTGATCCTTCCTGATTAGGGGATTTTCAGGAAGGATTGGTGAAATAAAACTGGTAACAATTGCAGTTTTCTTAACTGAGGAGCTTTCATGAATTCGATATTTTGACATTTACTCAAGAAGCCAAGGGTGAGTCAAGAGAATTGTCATAATTGGTAGGTAGTTCATGGTTAAAGTGTTGAGTAGTTGATGAGAAGAATTTGGGAGCAAGAGATGGAATCTGGGAGTATTTTGTGATAGATTTCTCTCCCCCCCCCTTCCCCCTATTGTTGTAAAAGGTCATAACAATTTTTCAAGACCTTAATTGGTTTCCTGTTAGGGTGCCAAGGCTCTACAGACTACAGATTGAGAACCTGTTACAGATGATACCATTACTATATTACTATTCTCATAAATAATTATTTCTTTGAGATAGATTGATGAAACACATTCATACAGAGTAGGAAGAGACTGCAAAAGCCATCCAGTCCAAATACCTGCCATGAAAAAAGTGGAGGCTGGGTGAAAGAAAAAGTACATAATCCTGAATGTATTTTGTAAGAAGTATTTTGTAAGAACCACAATGATGCTTGTATCCATTGTGGTTTTGTTCCAACGCACCCCACTCAATACAAAAATTTGTGGATGCTCAAGTTCCATTATATATAATGGCATAGTAAAACAGTGTTCCTTATGTAAAATGGCAAAATAAATGTTTGCTTTTTGGATTAAAAAATATTTCAATGAGTACAGAATCTATGGATACAGAGATTTGAGTGTAAATATAATATTAATGTATTTAAACAGAAGAAGTATACATTTCTCTCATTGTAGTTGCAAATCTCCATTCTCCCTTCTCCCTCCCTTAGAAGAAATAAAGAAAAGTATTTGGGGCTTCTTCTTTTTTTTGCCTGATCCTCTCTTCTTGGCTTTCATATCTTCACATTGGCCTGGGCTAATATTCCATATTCTAGCTCAGTCACTAACATTCTTCATGGCCTTCTATCTGAGATAATTTTCCAGACTTACTAAATTTAGGTGCAAATCCATTTACTTTGGAGTTCAGGTGTTTCCATATTCCCTAAGAAACCTCTCTTCTGCCAGTTGCTATGATTGGGATGGCCCTGATTCCCACCGGAGAGGAAAAATTACAGAGTAGAACACTTTGCCTCCTGCTCTGGGAGCTGTTGGTTGGCAGGCTTTTGGAGATACACTTTCAAAATGTTGAGTATGGGATGATATGCACTGTAATTACGTTGTGATATACAGTACAGTTTGAATCTAAGGAACCTATGAATGATAAAACGAATGTGGAAAAAGAAAGGGAAAAGAAAAAAAAATCAACTGAGGCCAGTTTTTGCCATCTGCAGTGACAGGGTTCCTTTGTGACAAACCAGAAAAGGAAATAGCAGTTATTCTTTTTTCACCTAACCATTCACATACACATATCCACACACACATATACCATCCATACACACAGACTGTTTTGAATTGCTGTAATTCTATATGTATAATTTTTTGATATGAAGCATATATATGTGTGTATGCAATGTGTGTATATGTGTATATATATATGTGTGTGTGTGTGCGTGTAATGTGTGTAATTCTTTCATGTGTATCATCCTATAATTGTTGTTGCATATGTAATGTCTCCTATTCTATTCTTTTACGAATCCTAGCCCCATAAGACAGCCAGATCACCAGTATTTATTGGTTGAAAGATATTGGGCTAATTTGAGGCATACAATCATTTATTCATCTGGACACTTGGTCTCTTACTTTGGATTAGTTGGATGTGTCTCATTCTTTCTGCTTATTTATTTTATCCCTGTTATCTTTCAATATGCTTGCTTAGGTTGATTTGGATATCATGATTTTATTGATTGTCTACAGAACATGAAATTTATTTATTTATTTATTTATAGCTTGCTTTTCTTCCTAAACGGGACCCAAAGCAGCTTAAAACATGCAAAACAATATGCATATTAATCAAAGTATTATATTACCTTACTACAGAAATTAAACATGCTATTGCCTTGGTGAAACATGGGGCATACTGTGTTTTTAGTGGATGGTTTATCATTCATTAAATTGGAATCGTTCCATATACTAGGAACTACATGCCCCAGTGGTAGCTGAGATGGGAGCGTTCTGGGATTTATGATCCAAAAATTAACTTACCAAAACTCTGATTACTAATGATTTCCAATCTGTTTGTGCCAACTAGCTACCAAGTGTGCTTTATCTGTTTACTGGTTCAGCTGTAAGCATGTATAAAATGTGCTAGATTAAACAAGTGACACCTCAGAAAATCAGCTATGGTGTTTTAAAAATGTGTTGATGCTTGCCGACTGAATTACTGGAGATACTCTTCCATGTTGCTCAAGAGCACTTGACGGTTAACATACTTAGAGGAACATTGATTAAATTTCCTCTTTTTTCCTCTTTTTTCTAGTTTCAAGGAACCTCCTGTCCTCACTGGCCCACTAGAACCAAACTTTAAACTTCGACAAGCAGAAAGACTATTTGAAAATCAGCTTGTTGGACCAGAATCCATTGCCAATATTGGTGGTAAGCACATAACCAATGGCGATCTAAGGTGCCTTTTTAATCATTGCTTCATAGTTAATTTTTTCCCCAGAAACAATTTCTGCATGCTGAATGTAAAGGATTCTGCATTATCCTGAAATGAAAGTTCTTAAAGGTTGCTTCCCCAACCTAGTGTGCTCCAGATTCCTTGGACTATAATTTCCATCATTACTGTAGACTGGAACTGATGAGAGTCCTAAATATTTGGAGAGCATCCGGTTGTGAAGTCCTGTTCCAGATCTTGCTTTCTCCCCAATGAGTTAGTGTTACAATAACCATAACTCCTCTTAGTTAGCTAAGCATATCTTCATCCAAATCATAATGCAATGGGTTTCTCAAAAAACTCCAGCAGTGCAGCGACAGAGTAAAATATTTAGTTCAAGAAAAACTTACACTCAAACTGGTGCTTTACATGTGGAAAACATGTATTCTGAAGTATCCTATGTTTATAGGTGATCACTTGTGGCTGAGTATGATTGGCTTCCAAGGATAGAGTAATGGTAGTGGATCCGTAAGTGACTCTGGAGATCTATTCTGGATCCATTTGGTATTTCACAATGAGGACATTGATTTCATAGAATCATAGAGTTGGAAGAGACCTCGTGGGCCATCCAGTCTAACCCCCTGCCAAGAAGCAGGAAAATCAAATTAGAAGCACCCCTGACAGATGGTCATCCAGCCTCTGCTTAAAAGCCTCCAAAGAAGGAACCTCTACCACACTCCGGGGCAGAGAGCTCCACCCCTGAACAGCTCTCACAGTTAGGAAGTTATTTCTAATGTTCCTATTTTCCAGATGGTAGGCGGTCAAACATTAAGTTATGATGCATCCCAAGTGGATCAACGTTGATATTCTCGGAATGAAAGCATCCCAATTGAGTATTCTGGACTAGTGTTAGATAGTATTTTTAACACGGCTTCAGAATACACTTGTTGTGTCCCTCACAATATAGTTGATTACTGGGACAACAATTTTATCAGTGGAACCAAAATTAAACAGTCCCCTTCCCATGTTTTGACAAGATTTTATAGCTCTCTGTAGAAACATACATTTGATAGTTTAGTTGTGGTTCTATCTCACAACTTCCATGAATGAGTTGATTTGTTTTTGATACTTACCAGACCCCCAATCTTCCTTCAATAAGTTATCTAGTTAGCCCCTTAATGTGAATCACAGTGTGAATCACAGTTATCATAAAATATAGACTTATCTGTAGTTATAAATCCTTGAGTGGTCATCTTGAGGCTCCATATAGATTTGGCCAGTGGATACATGCTAGTCCTCTTTTTTGAGGAATGTTTGTTTTGGCATAATATTTATGCTTCAGGTGCTCTTCTGAATGAGTGTTCTCAACATCCTGAATTGCTCTCACCCTGTTGCTTGTCTTTTGTAGATGTGCTGTTCACTGGTACTGCTGATGGAAAAATTTTGAAGATAGAAAATGGGGAAATACACACATTAGCCCGACTTGGCCATGGTCCATGTAGTAAGTCAACACTGCTTATTCACTGTTTTTACATTGTGACCTGAAGTGTTTGCCTCTCTCCACATGTCTAGCTTTATAGGATGGATGCATAGGTGTACTGTAAGTGTACTAATGACATTTTTCTATAAGGAAACAATAAGGATAGTATTCTTTTGTACAAGTTGAAATCCACTTTTGACGTGTAAGTTTCGAGCAGAGCTTTCCAAACTTTTAATATTGGTGACACACTTTTTGAATTTGCATCATTTTGCCTCATAGTAATTCAGTTTTACCAGCAAACCAAAACCAATCCCTTATAAGAGGTATAGAAACATATATCAATTGTAGCAATGAAATGTATGGAGACACAACATATCTCATGAAAACCTTTCATTTATATTTTTAAATATATGATTTATTGCTTATTTCACATATACTCAGGTTTCTTGTTATGTTTGGACAACACACTGCAGCTGACACTAATGTGTTGCAACACACCATTTGAAAAGCTCTGGTTTAGAGGTTTAGTGTGCAAATTCTGCCATCTATTGAATAGAAATACCTGTATATACTCAAATATAAGCTGACCCGAATATGTCGAGGTACCTAATTTTGCCACAAAAAACTAAGAAAACCTATTGACTCAAGTATAAGCTGAGGGTGGGAAATGCAGCAGCTAGTGGTAAATTTCAAAATAAAAATACATACCAATAAAATTGAGGTATCAGTAGGTTAAATGTTTTTGAATATTTACATAAAACTGTAATTTAAGATAAGACTGCCCAACTCTGATTAAATCATTATTCTAACCCCTTTTTGATGTAAAGGTGTTTATGTATCCTTTCAATAATCACAATGGTGTTTTCAATTATAGATTTTGGGGGAAATGCTGTATGTATATGAATAAAGAAAAGTGGGAAAAAACTGGTATGGGAAAGGAGGACTAGAAATGTGAAAAGGTTGGAATGGGAAGGGGTGGTTGAAAAAGTGGGAAAATGAGTTGGAAAAGGGGTAGCTGGATAAGTAAGTCCAGGCAGTTTAGCACTCAGCTGCTGGTGGTGGAAGCAAGAAGTGCACCATGTACTCAGGAAAGAGAAAACTGCTGGGAGGTGTGTTTCATGTGCTCTGCACCATGAATTCAGTAAACATCAGTTAAATGTGACTGACTGTGAGGGGAGTTGATATAATCTTAAAATAATCAAGTACTTGAGTGGAGGAAAGTGTTCTGGCATCAATGCATAACTTGGGTAAAGATAGTGTCATTTGTGTCCTTTAGATTTTGTTCTGCTACTGGCAGTTAACGATTTCTTAACAGTTTGGAACCTCCAGTAGAGGGCACTATATATTTCTGAGTTCAAAACATTTACTATTTCTGTGGCTTTATATTAATTTTGCCTCTGGGGAGAAAATCTGTTTTGAAAACAGTTCAAAAAAAGAATGAAAGTCAGAAATCAGCGAAATTATTATGTGTAAAACAAGTAGTGTTTAGTAACAAACTTATGTGTAAAACAAGCAGTGTTTAACAAGAAAAGCTTATCTTTAAAATATCACAAAATGATTTGGTTTTGCTGCAGCAAATTTATATATTTGCCTTAATTTGGAGCATAGTGATTCCATTTACTAACAGTGTTGTTGTTAGACAGAATGTTCTTCAAAATTTGTCTTCAATTGTCTTTCTATGAATTTAATTCTAGACTGATGTCTCATTGATGACTATGCTTTTAAATTGTATTTTTTATTGATTGGCTGCTCGATGTCTTTATTTTGATATGTCATTTGATTTCATTAGTATAATGCTGTTATTATTTTGTATTATGTTCTATTGCTGTAATGTTTTGCTATATGTCGAGCATTGAATGTTTGTCTCTGTTTGTGTAAACAGCCCTGAGTCCCCCTGGGGAGATACCGAGCAGTCCAAAAATAAAGTTTATTATTAAAGCTTATTATTGTTGTTAGGAAGTGAATAGAATTTTTATGTACATATTGTTTTTTATGAACCGTCAGTATATGTATTTTGAAAGGTGGCAGAGAAGACGAACCAACATGTGGGAGACCTCTTGGCATCCGTATTGGACCAAAGAACACACTATTTGTGGCTGATGCTTACTATGGAATCTTTGAAATTAATCCTGTGTCAGGTATGACTTTCTTCTTCTTTTTCTTTACCCAGTTAGTTGTTAAGGATTCTGGTAGCTTCTTTGATCTAAATCTTATTTCAATTTTTGTTCATCTCACATTGTTTAAGTCCAGAAACAATGATTTTTTTTTTTTAAAAAAAGATCACCATTAATTCAGCAGACCTGAACAGCTCACCCTTTACAACCTACCTTTTATAGTTTGTATGAATGAAGCCTTGGTTGATGGTGTCGATTTTTTGTAGCATAGCCTCACAACATAAAGACCAACTCCTATAAAGGTTGTCTTTATGGTGAAGCCTTGCTGTAGTGCCTTGCAAAAGTACTAAAACAATTTTAAAATCTCCACATTTGTTGTTTTACAACCTGGAAATGAAATTAACTAAGATTTACCACTTAGCTTGGCTGCTTCCTGCCTGGGAGAATCATTGTTGGGAGGTGATTAGCTGGCCCTGATTGTCTTTATTTACTGTCCTGATTTTAGAGGGTTTTTTAAATACTGGTAGCCAGGTTTTTTTTAATATTGGTAGCCAAGCCCCACATGCCAAGTTTTCAACAAACCTCACAACCTCTGAGGATGCCTGCCATAGATGTAGGTCAAACGTCAGGAGAGAATGCTTCTAGAACATGGCCATACAGCCCAGAAAACTCACAGCAACTCAGTGATTCCGGCCATGAAAGCCTTCGACAGTTCTTGCACATGTCCGCAGATGTAGTGTTGGAGTGTAATCTGCTTTAGTAACATACGTGAATAAACTGACATAAGATCACATCGCTCTTAAGGAAGCATCAGCAACCTGCATTGAGATGAAGAAGCATGATTTTGAGGCCTTACTCCTGCTTCTCCTTTTGCACTGCTTCTTTTTATTTCCCCTCCCACTCTTGTCATTTTTTCCTTGTGGCCATGTCCCAGACGCAGAATAAGCACAGGAAAAACACACCTTTTGTCTAAAAGTAGTGTTCTGTGCTGTTTCTCACATTTCATTTTCTATCTTTTAATGAAGATAATTTCAATTTCCATCTCTGAAATAGTGTAAATACTTTGGGTTTCCTGGGGAAATAGCAGACTTCCGGTTTTTAGAGCCCATGCTGTCAAGAGTTCAGAGAACATTGCCCCTGATTTGGGAAGCTAGGAAATTTAATGGATCTGTATACTTTAAGAACTTTAAGAGATAATGTGAACTTGTATTCCTTCAAGTCACTTCTGATGTATGGTGACCCTAATATGAATCTACCACAGGATTTTCTTGGCAAGCTTTATTCAGAGGGAGTTTGCCCTTGCCTTCCTGAGGCTGAGAGAGTGTGACTGACTCAAGGTCACTCAGTTGATTTTCAGTAGCTGTACGGGGATTTGAATCCTGTCTCCCAGTGTCCCAAGTCCAACTTTCAAACCCCTGTAGTTCCCTCAGTTTTAGTTGCAGGAGTTAAAAACTTCTCTCTCTGTGATCAGGTGAAGTGATACCGCTTGTGTCTTCAAAGACTCCAATTGAGGGGAAGAACCTGTCCTTTGTTAATGACCTTACATTGACTCGAGATGGAAGGAAAATCTATTTTACTGACTCTAGCAGTAAATGGCACAGAAAAGACTACTCCTTATTAATTATGGAGGCATCAGATGATGGACGGTAAGTGAAGTCGTCCTTAGGCTGTGAGCAGTATTAAAGACTACTAGCAAAAATAGTCAGATGTATAACTGTGTCAGTCCTTATATTAACAAACCTTAAATGCAAGAGGGCTGTGGCCTGGCTTTGACAATGTAAGCCTGAAGATGAAAATCACCATTTGCTCCTGGCAGAAGAACATTCCCAGAGGCTTGTGGTGGGAGGACTTAGCAGAGAAAGCAACAAAAAGTCTTGTGGCATCATGTGTTTTATTTGGCTTCAGGTCCACAGACGCTTGTGCCAAAAAGAGGTTGTTGTCCATGATGTCATAATACTCTGAGTGTATTCAACAAATGTATCTGTGTTATTTATTGAGTTATTACTACATCTTTCTCTCTGTGAGTCTCCTTATTGGGAGAAGGGCGAGGTAGAAATGTATGAAATAAATAAATAAATCAGAGTGGGGGCGGGGGGTGGGATAGCAAAGTGGGTTAAATTGCTGACCGAAAGGTTGGTAGTTCAAATCTGGGGAGCGGGGTGAGCTCCCACTGTTAGCCCCAGCTTCTGCCAACCTAGCAGTTCAAAAACATGCAAATATGAGTAGATCAATAGGTACAGCTTTGGCAGGAAGTTAATGGCACTCCATGCACTCATTCTAACCACATGACATTGGAGGCGTCTGTGGACAATGCTAGCTCTTTGGCTTAGAAATGGAGATGAGCACCACCTCCCAGAGTCGGACACAACTAGACTTAATATCAGGGGAAACCTTTACCTTTATTACTATGTCTAAACATCTAGGCTGCTGTAGGAAGTCTTAGTGTTATGTCTGGATACGAAATTGTATAGAAAGTAATGCCCAGTAGTTACTGCTGCCTCTCTCTGAATCTTTTATGATTAGGGAAGGTAGGCAGTGGAAAATGTCATGATAATCCTGTGGCCTTCATCATTAATGCTGGTGTAATGATTATACCTTTAGATTGCTTGAATATGACACGGTGACAAAGGAAGTGAAGGTCTTAATGGGAGGACTCAGATTTGCAAATGGAGTGCAGCTTTCACCTTCTGAAGATTTTGTACTGGTGGCTGAAACAACCATGGCAAGGATACGAAGGTAAATAACATGCTTGCCTAGATTACTGCATACTAAATGGATGTGTGTGTTTGTCATTAGCCACATGCTCTGAGCTCAACTATTTTTTTAAAAGTTGGTGCAAGATTTTCTGATCTTTGTGTGGAGTTTGGTTTTACATTCATATTCATTATCATCCCTAACATGTATAAGTTTAACTAGCTTGACTTCTTTGTCCCACTCCTGCTGCCCCTCTACCTGTCTTTCTATATCAAAAGCACAAGTCCTTTAATCCATTTACCCCCTTCATATCAGAAATACTCAGCTTGATTTTAAGCATGTTTACCAATTATATACATTTTTCTGCTGCCAGCTTTTAAACCCCTTTCTCAGCCATTCACATCCTCTCCTCTCCCTTTCTGGTGTCAGATTTCATACCTTCTTCCACCTAAATGAGATTTAAAATCTGGTAGCAGGATGAGAGAGGTAAGGAGATGGATCAATGAGAGGGGTTAAAATCAGATTGAATGTTTGTGGTGGGAAGGTGGAGAACAGAATGGTGCTTTTGGAAGAACTGCAGAGAAGCATAGGAGAGAAATTGGAAGGTGGATCATTGGGAAAGAAGTTTACAGGTTGGCTCAGGCTTCGTTGTGAAAGTGAGGGGGCAGGGATGCTGGTTAGAAAGAGGTCTGCAGCATGCGTGTTTTCCCACTTTCATTGGGCTTCTATGCCACTAACTCCCGTGAATGGATTCAGTCATTAAGAAGTGTTCTGCCACTACTGTTATTAGTAAGTAGTAGATTTTATTTGTACAGGTCCTTTATTTTGTTGTGATGTAAAAGATGTTATGTGTTTTAATTTTTAGATATTATGTGTCTGGCCTAATGAAAGGTGGAGAAGACATGTTTGTAGAAAATATGCCTGGCTTTCCTGACAACATTCGTTTAAGCAGCTCTGGAGGTTATTGGGTGGCTATGTCAGCTATTCGAGCCAACCCTGGATTTTCTATGATGGATTTCTTATCTGAAAAACCATGGATTAAGAGAATTATATTTAAGGTAAAAACTAATCAACTTAACAATTAAGTCTACTTTCATTCTTTATGGTGTTTATGTTAGAATGAGCCCAGTTCTACTCTAACTATATAGGTTGGGTTGTATATTTCCATTGCACCTAGCTCACCCAACCCGTAAAATAGAAAAATTGACTATAATCTTGAGTTTACAGCTTAAATTATTTTTAAAATATATTTTTATATTTTATGCTCCTCTATTCTTCAACCATGATCATTCTCAATATGGTTTAAATAAAACCAGATTTATAAAGCAATTCCTGTCTTTACAATGGCAGAAGCAAAATATTAGTTACTGTCATCAATATCAGATGGTAGAACTATGTTTTCTGTTTTTTTTTCCTCTCCCAAGCATGGGGATAATAAAAGGAAATCTTGGGGTGCAGATTGACTATAGTTTTCTACACACTCCAGCAGATACTGATTTGCTTTGGGATATGATATCAACTAATCTTAGCCCTTGGAACTGTCAAAGGCAACAAACATTGAAGACTCAGAGAGGGAGGGTGGGGTTGATACATGAAGGACTCCCTTTAGCCCTTTTGTTCATTGTGACTGGTAAAGAAGTATATTTGGGGTGGACATTTTCCCTTCCTTTTTCCAATCTAACAGATATTCCTGCTGGCATCACCGATACTGTTACTTTTTTACAACCTATTAATTCATGATATAGATATATGTAACATACCTGTTGAAATAGTGTGAAGGCTTTTGGAAACATTACTATACCTGGATATGGGCATCACTTTTTTGTAGATTTGTCATAGATGCTGCGAAAGTAGAACACATCTTGGTAATGTAAGCCACTTTGAGGAGCCCCCGGTGGTGCAACAGGTTAAGCCGCTGAGCTGAACTTACTGACGCAAGGTCGGTCGTTCAAATCTGGGGAGCGGGGTGAACTCCCACTGTTAGCCCCAGTTTCATCCAACTTAGCAGTTCAAAAACATGCAAATGTGAGTAGATCAATATGTACTGCTCCAGCAGAAAGGTAACGGCGCTCCATGCAGTCATGCTGGCTGCATGACCTTGGAGACGTCTACAGACAGCACCAGCCCTTTAGCTTAGAAATGGAGATGACCACCACCCCCAGAGTTGGACACAAGTAGACTTCATGTGGAGGGGAAACCTTTATCTTTACTTAAGCCACTTTGGGTCTCCTTGTTTGAGAAAAAAGCGGGATATAATCAGAACAACAACAACAACTGCAGTCATCCTCCACCTTACAGTTCCTAGATTTGATTTAAAATGCTTTCTCTTGGAATCTCTATTTCTTTCAGCATGACTTTATGGTCAGCTTCCTCCAGTCATGGTGTAGGACCCAGAGATTACTAAATAACACTTCTCTAGGAATCTCTAGCTTCTCCAATGTGATTCTGTGTTCCTCTTTCAGTGAAAGTTGACCATAGAGTTGTGCAAATGACCTAAAATTGCTAGAGGTATTCTCTCAGATAAAAAAACAACAACATTCACATTCACAAGGGTCATGTACCCCTAACCCAATGGTTCCCAACCTTTTTTTTGACCAGGTCCCACTTGACCAGGGCTCACTTGAACCAGGGCCCACTTTGAGCATGACCACTTGATCAGGGACCACTCTCCAAAAGGGGCAGGGCTGATTAGCTCTGCGGAAAGGAGCAGAAATAAATTAAATTAAATAAACAAATAAAGAGGAAGGAGGTTCGTGGACCGGATTTTCATTCTCGCAGCCCATTGCTGGAACACGGCCCACAAGTTGAGAACCACTGCCCTATCCCCATTAAATGTGGAATGCTGGCTGTATTTCATTAAGGCCAGAAAACTGCTAAGGATTCTTTGTGACAGCCGCTCTGTGCTTTCACTCATTTGTTGCATCTCCAGTACATACAGTCCAGTCTGACGGATTCCAGTGTAATAATCATGATAGTTGCTCTGATTGTACCTGGCACATCTTGCTCCCTGGATATTCGGTGGACTAAATGGCATGTGGACTTTGAAAGCCATGTTCTTCATTTAATGATGGCATGTATTATTATTATTATTATTAACTTTATTTGTATCCCGCTAGCATCTCCCGAAGGACTCGATGCGGCTTACACAGGCCGAAGCCTCAAAACACAATACAATAGAAAACATAACACAACAATAGCAAAGCAAATCAAAACAATAAGCAAAATAACGACAATGGCAATACATCAAGACATTATTAAAAACTGGTTCGGCCGGCGCAATGGGGTACAAGGGTTAAAAGTGCTGAAATGGTAGGAGGCACGTAGGATTAAAAGTGCGGTGTGCAGCAGCGATTAGTTATGCTAAGGTGCTACTAGGACTTGGGGTGGGGATTCCTAGTCTGAAAAGGCACAACGGAACAGCCAAGTTTTTAAATTCCTTCTGAAAACAGCTAGAGTAGGGGCCTGTCGGAGATCTTTTGGAAGGGCGTTCCAAAGTCGGGGGGCCGCCACAGAGAAGGCCCTGTCCCGTGTCCCCACCAAGCGCGCTTGCGATGTAGGTGGGATCACGAGCAGGGCCTCCCCAGATGACCGGAGCGAGCCTGTGGGTTCGTAGATGGTGATGCGGTCACGCAGGTAGGGTGGTCCCAAACCGTTTAGGGCTTTGTATGTGAGCACCTGCACCTTGAATTGGGCTCGGAAAATAAATGGCAGCCAGTGGAGCTCCTTAAACAGAGGGGTAGACCTCTCTTGATAATGAGCTCCAGTTAGCATCCTGGCTGCTGCCCGCTGGACCAATTGAAGTTTCCGAGCCGTCTTCAAGGGCAGCCCCACGTAGAGCGCATTGCAGTAGTCCATTCTAGAGGTGACCAAGGCGTGGACCACCCCGGCCAGATCAGCCTTCACGAGGTATGGTCGCAGTTGGCGCACAAGTCTCAGTTGCGCAAAGGCCCTCCCGGATACCGCCGACACCTGAGCCTCAAGTGTAAGCGAAGAATCCAAGAGGACACCCAAACTGCGGACTTGTGGCTTTAGGGGGAGTGTAACCCCGTCCAACACAGGTGACCACCCTATACCCCGATCCGGTTTACGATCGACCAGGAGGACCTCTGTCTTATCGGGATTGATCTTCAGCTTGTTCCTCCTCATCCAGATCGACACAGCGGCCAGGCACTCGCCTAGCACCTGAGAAGCCTCCTTGGAGTTAGGTGGAAAGGGGTAGTAGAGTTGTGTGTCATCCGCGTAGAGATGGCACCCAACTCCAAAACTCCGGATGACCTCTCCCAACGGTTTCATGTAGATGTTAAAAAGCATGGGCGACAAAATAGAGTCTTGCGGGACCCCACAGGTCAAAGGCCAGGGGTCAGAGCAGGCGTCTCCCAGCTTCACCATCTGAGTTCTTCCCTCCAGGATGCACTGCAACTAGTCTCAGTTTATCTATATCTGAAGAGAGGATTCCTACATCACTGTTTTTAAATTATCAGCTCAATACAGGTGTTTGTAATACTTATGGCTAAAAGACAATTCTCCATAAAATGATTTTTGTTTGTATTTCAGCTCCTTAGTCAAGAAACCGTGATCAAATTTGTGCCAAAGTACAGCCTTCTGGTAGAACTAAGTGATACTGGATCCTACCGAAGAAGTTTCCACGATCCAAATGGAATGGTGACATCGTACATCAGTGAAGCACATGAGCATAATGGACATCTCTATTTGGGCTCTTTCCGGTCTCCTTTTATTTGTAGACTGAATCTGGAGGATGTTTAAATCTCTGAGCCAAAAGCAACACCGCTGTTGTCTTGCATTACTCTGGGGGGCAAAAGAGGATGGATGACAAATTTGAGCCAAGGAAGAAGAATGAAAGCACAGTCAGTCACAAGCACTGTAGCACTATTATCTAGACAGATACAGAGGTCGAACGCTTAATTTAAAAAGCATGCTATACCTTAAAACCTGGGGACACAATCCACTATTTTTTGTGCAATTAGCATTTGAATTGGCAGGCCTTCTCTGGCCTTTTTACATCCCTTCAAGGCAAACAAAAATTGCTTCATGAAACGGAATTTTTATGTTTACTAACATGATTTAGACGCTGCTTCCACTATGGAAGGATATTGTACATACATATACTTGATTTGCTTTCAGGACATCAAACTATTACACTGGAAATTGGTGAAATCAAGTTGCTAATCTTAGGTATGTTGCATGCATTTATTTCCAACTTGGGTCTTCCTAGGCATGTTTTAAAAGCACGCATACTGGAACATCTATGTACTTATAGATGTATTAATAAACTGGATTATATTACAATTCCATTTCCTGTCAATGCTGGGTTTTGTTTTTTCTTTGTTTTTTTGCATAGATATGTTTGATGGCATGAAATCGGGGGTGCTTTGAATGGGATTTTCCTGCTTCGTGGCAGGGGATTGGACCGGATGGCCCACGAGGTCTCTTCCAGCTCTATGATTCTAAATCACTTCACTGCATAATTGCTTATACAAAATCTGAAAATGTCCTTTCAGAATAATGCAGCTATCTTTTGAAGATTAAATGTGTTGTCGAAGGCTTTCATGGCCAGGATCACAGGGTTACTGTGAGTTTTCCGGGGTGTATGGCCGTGCTCCAGAAGCATTCTCTGCTGACATTTTGCCCACATCTATGGCAGAAATCCTCACAGGTTGTGAGGTTTGTTGGAAACTAGGCAGGTGGGGTTTATATATCTGTGGAATGTCCAGGGTGGGAGAGATAGCTCTTGTCTGCTTGAGGCAAGTGTGAATGTTGCAATTGGTCACCTTGATTACATTTTAATGGCCTTGTAGCTTCAAAGCCTGGCTGATTTCTGCCCCAACAAAGAATCTCCCCAGGCAGGAAGCAGCCAGGCTTTGAAGCTGTGAGGCCATTCAATGCTAATCAAGGTTCACACTTGCCTCAAGCAGACAAGAATTCTTTCTCCCACTCTGGATATTCCACAGATATATAACCCTCACTTGCCTAGTTTCCAACAACCTTCACAACCTATGGGGATGCCTTGCAATAGATATGGATGAAACCTGAGGAGAGAATGCTTCTGGAATATGGCCATACAGCCCAAAAAACTCACATTGACCCAAAACATTAAATGACATTATTCAAAAATAATTTTTCAACAATGGTGGCAGCTCACAAAGTATCTATAAACCATTTTCAAATCCAGGACAAAAAAAAGATCAAAAACACAAAGCTGTAATAATAGGTTAAACAATCTGACTAACATGCACGGTGAAAGCACAA
Organism: Anolis sagrei; assembly: GCF_037176765.1. Taxonomy (NCBI): domain Eukaryota; kingdom Metazoa; phylum Chordata; class Lepidosauria; order Squamata; family Anolidae; genus Anolis; species Anolis sagrei. The sequence goes on along the minus strand of NC_090021.1, from coordinate 21,465,126 downwards.
CATGTGTGTGAGCACAGACAATGTAGTTCCTTAGTGAACAAAATCATCCTTAACCCAGGCATAAATATGAATGATACAGAGATCCAGGGAGGGATTCCCACGTATGTTATTTGCAGAAAAGCCTTGTTCCCTGGTTATAGCCCTTGCCTCATTTCACTGGAACTCAAAGCGGTTCTCACCAGATTATTCCAAGGCGCATGTAGGTTTGCTCAGTTGCTCAAATACACTGTTTTTGAGAACAAGGCATAAGAGGAAGGGAAAAGAGGCATATAACTACACAACTCCTCTAGCAGGAGTCTGGTAGAGCACGCACACAGCACTTCACAGGATTCAAAACCCTCCATGGGGGAATAAGAGACATCTTGTCTGTCAGCTGAAGGGAAAGGCTGTTATATACCGGGGCAGTCAGGTTGAGTGGCTCAGCAAACATGAGATGGGAAAAGGGAGACCTCTAATATGATATGTATGCATTGAAAATAGAAGAAAACACTTGCTCCTCTGCAATTGGCATTCACTGTAGACTTATCTCTGGGCTAATTTGGAGACCCTCACTTGTCTTTAGCCTTTCTAGCAAGAAAGCAAATTCCACAGGTTGCATTCAACGGCCTCTTTGTGATTCATCCTCTGTTGGGATTAATTATTGACGACGCAGGTGCAATGAGAGTTTCTAAGGCGAGGAGAAAGGCTCACTTAGCAGCAAACAACACACTGGCTCATTTTTTTGTTGTTGCAGTGAAAAAGTGTGTGGGAAGGACTGCCTTTGAAATGCTCAGGGCCGTCTCTCATTCAGTCTGCAATGAACCAAGTTAAAACTGGATTTGGAAGCTGGTGTGCTGCTTTTTTTTTTCATCATTTTGTCAGTTATCCAGTGCAGTAAAGTCAACAGTATCCTGTCTTGGGTAGTCCATTGTGGTGCAGCAGGTTAAACCACTGAGCTGCTGAACATGCTGACCGGAAGGTCAGTGGTTCGAATCCGGGGAGGGGGGTGAGCTCCCGTCATTAGCCCCAGCTCCTGCCAACCTAGCAGTTCAAAAACATGCAAATGTGAGTAAATCAATAGGAAGGTAATGGCGTTCCATGCAGTCATACTGGTCACATGACCTTGGAGGTGTCTAGGGACAATGCTGGCTCTTTGGCTTAAAAATGGAGATGAGCACCACTTCCCAGAGTCGGACACGACTAGACTTAATGTCAGGGCAAACGTTTACCTTTACCCTTTGCAAAATTTCTGAACACACTGCTATGCATTTTGTAAAATAATATTTTTTATATAGCCAAACATGCGTACAGGCTTCAACTGGAAACCTTTATACAATATTGTAAATTTTAACCCTTCATGGAAAGTGGACTTTGGGCAGTGTTTGAGTTTGACAAGAGAAGCCCTGGAATCATATCACGTGGCTCACTAGACTGCCACACAACAGTACCACTTTCAACCTAATGTACTTGATATGTCTTAAATGAGAATATAATAGGATAAATATATTTAATAGGATAAATATATAAGTAACGGCCTAGGTTTCTAGGGGAAAGAAAAATCAGCAAATGTATCCATTTATTGCTACGAGACAAATCTACTGATTTTCTGCCAATACTTTAGTTTGAAATTATACCTTACATTTGGAGAGTCAAATTGCATGCGAGCATACTTTATGCTGCTATGTCCAATGCTGGAAGGAAGCCATCTGGGAGAAAACAGCTCTTTAAATAACAGCTATTTAATACCAGCTCTATTTAACATCAAAGTAAGGTGGCAATCAATAAAGATTAACTCCAGTTCATAACGAAATAGAACGGCCTAAATTTAATACATCTGCTCTGGAAAGACACAGAAAAACACATAAGGAACCAAGAACAAATTCAGTTATTCATTCTTTCATACAACAGTCATCACTGAGTTATGAAGAAGATTGGTTGTACCGGATTGTTTTTAAGTTGAATTTGTAGGTCGGAACAGGTGCATTTTTAAGTATAACTCCAGCCAAAAATATATCTTTTTTTGCTTTGGATAGGAGCCCCCAGTGGTGCAGTGGGTTAAACCGCTGAGCTCCTGAACTTGTTGACCGAAAGGTCGCAGGTTCAAATCCGGGGAGTAGCATGAACTCCTGCTGTTAGTCCCAGCTTCTGCCAACCTAGCAGTTTGAAAACATGCAAATGTGAGTAGATGAGTAGGTACCACTCCGGTGGGAAGGTAATGGTGCTCCATGCAGTCATGTTGGCCACATGACCTTGGAGGTGTCTATGGACAATGCTGACTCTTCGGCTTAGAAATAGAGATGAGAAGCACCCCCCAGAGTGGGACACGACTGGACTTAATGCCACGGGAAAAAACTTTACCTTTACCTAGCTTTGGATAGCATAGGGAAGGATTAACATCCTGTGGTGTTTGTTTTGCTGTCTGTGCTCCTATTCAGAAGATTTCACCTCACTTTCTGTCCCTGTGATAATTGGATTTTGAAAAAAATGGCTTGTTATGGAAACAAGGATTGGTGAGAAAGCTTCAGTGGAGTCCCCCTTTCGCCATGATAACTCTTCCAGGAGTAAATTTCCCTTAATTGAGGGAGGATTCCTTTCACTTCCTGTTGTCTCACTCCCGTTCTTAACTATGAGTCATTTGTAAGTCAGATGTCTGTAACTCAGCGACTGCATGTATTGCATGTTGACAAAAGTTATTACTCTCCAATAAGAGACTTAAAATGAATCAATTGTTCTCTTCCACAAATCCCTGGAGCTGGGAAGCTACCACATGCTTCAGATCCTGCCCCAAAATGGGATGTTAGGAATAAAGTCTCTAAATCAAACTCTTCATTGTTAAGGCTTTGTTTTGTAGAATATGTGGAACACTACTGGCTTTGGAAGCAAGGAGGCAGAGACAGCCAAAGAAACAGGTAGTTCAGATTAGCCAAGGGTACAAGATTCCGAGCAAAATTTAAATGCTTACTCTGAAATCTGTTCAATGCTATGTGAAGGGAGCTGGGTTATTTATTTATTGTGTCAGAAGCAAATTGAGGGTACAGTTATAATGTATTAAAAATACAAAATTAAAAACTTGACATCATGAAAAATGTCCTTTGACCAGAAGCTGGCCACTTGGAGTGCCTCTGCTGTCGCTGTGAGAAGATCCTCCGTTGTGCACGTGGCAGGGCTCAGGCTGCATTGTAGTCAGTGGTCTCTGGTTTGCTCTTCTACACACTCGCAGGGAGATGTGTATTTTTAGAGAACAGACAGTTAAGTTGTGACATGAAAAATAAATGGATCCAATATTTGAAAGGATGTCACGTTGAAGATGGAGCAAGCTTATTTTCCGTGCTCTACAGACCAGTACACAGAGCTATAGAGTCATACTACAGGAAATGATATTCCATTTGAAAATAGAAAGAACTTCGTTATGGAAAGAGGTGTTCAGTAGTGGAATATGCTGCCTGGGTGTTTGTTGGAGTCTCCTTTGGAAGCTTTTAAATAGGATGGATGACTCTCTGTAGGGAGTGCTTTGTGTATTCCTGCATGACTTAATTAATAGACCTTGCAGTCTCTTCCAACCACATTATTATATGTGTACATTAAATATGGTAAAAAGTATTTCCAGAAAATTTGTGTTTCTTTTCACACTTCATAAAGTAAAACATCATCATGCAGTTGGGTCAGTCATTAATCAGAAATCAAGAAACTGAAAGAAGACTAGGACTTGGAAGGGCAGCTATGAAGGAACTAGACCAGATTGTAAAAAGATATAACAAGGAATATTAAATTTAGAATTGTCCACACTATCATATTTCCAATTTCTAAGTACAGTTGTGAAAAGTGGACAGCAAAGAAAGCTTAAAAGGAAAAATCACTTAATCCTTACTTGAAATGTGGTGCTGAAGAAGGGGTCTGTGGCACTCTAGCCTAGAGACACCTTTTCACCGGGGTCCAGTAGTACTAACTACAGAAGTTTATTAAGAAAAGGATGTACATAGGGAAAAAGGATTTCCCAAAAGAGCAGCAGAGAAGGAAATACAAAATAGCAGCAGTCCATATACAAAATAGTAGCAATCCAAAAATGGCAAAGTACAAAGACAAGAGAACCAAAAACACAGGCATAAATCCATGATCATGACAGCAGGAACTTTTTCCAAGGCAAACCCTTCCAGGTATATAGGCCAACACAGGAAACCTGAAGCATGAATTTGAGAGCCAAGACGGGAACACCATCCTTACGGCAACATCGTCTCCTCTGAGAGGCACCAATTAACACCACTTAATTTAAGTACAAGCCCAACTAAGAAGCCATGAGATCATGTTTAGCACACCTGGGCTTCAAGGACATCTCACAGATTCTCTCAGAATGTTTAACTAGTCTATCCTTCATTCCCTCTGTTCTCAAACCTAATTTGGCTTCACGGGAGAACTCCCCATCTCTGAAGGCTGTTTCACAAGGGAACTGAAATCTTCATTTTCTGTTGCTTAGAAACAAACACAGGAATTCCAAACAGGGGATTCCTCGGCCTGCAATTCTCTCTATCACTAGCAGACTCTTCAGTTTGAAACCCATTAATTCCCTCGTCCTCTTAAACATTAGAAGAGACATCAGAAACATCTCTAGCCACTTGCTGAGCCCCAACAAATTCTATGGACACCATGGACAGCTCAAAATAAATAAATTGCCCAAGATCAAATCAAACTGGAACCCTCCCTAGAAGTCAAGGATGACTAAACTGAAACTGTTGTTTTTGGACATATGGGAAGACATGACTCACTAGAAAGGGCCATAATGCATAAGGTAAAAATAGGAAGAGTCAGAATCCATTCCCAGATAGATAGACTCAAGGAAGCCACATCCTTGAGTTTGCAAGCTTTGACCAGGGCGATTAATGCCTTTGAGGGTTTCTCATTCATAGGATCACCATAAGTTGAAGTCAATGTGATGGCACCCAACAACAGCAACAACCACAGACGTACATTTGGGAGAAGTCACACTTTATTAGGCACATTTAACTGGTCATAATAATCACTTGGCATGTTGTGTTAATGCAGTGGTTCTCAACCTGTGGGTCCCAGGTGTTTTGGCCTACAACTCCCATAAATCACAGCCAGCTGTTGAGACTTCTGGGAGTTGAAGGCCAAAACATTTGAGGACCCACAGGTTGAGAGCCACTGTGTTAATGGGTCAAACAGAAATATAGGTGCTCCTATGTCTGCCTTCTCTGGGAAATTTATGAAGTGTGAAAAGCTGGACATTGGTGACTCACGGCAGGTCTCCACCCAGAAACCAAGCTTGAAGAGGTGGAGCTTTTACACATAGCAATCTCATCATTACCTTGCAAGGGGCTGGACTGCCCTTTCGTGATGGGAGTCATCTTTCAGAGCCCAGCATGACAGTCTTTCTGAGTGAGCCTCTTGAGTGTAATAGAAGCTCTCCCTCAAGCTGAAGTATGCCCTTGTGTCAGTTTGACCTGTGGCTTTAATAAATGATAGCCAGTAAGATACACAAAGGTTCTTTGGTGATGGATTCAATAACAAGTTAACTCTCATAGTTACTGCGATTATTGCTATATCCAGTGTTTATTAAGATTAGACCAAAAAGATTTCTACGACCAGTTTACAAAAGAACAGAAAAACCATAATAGTGATATTTTAGCAGAACGTAATGCTCTCATCACTGCATCGTCACCCACAGGAAAAGTTCCTTTGCTGAATTTCTTTTGGTTCCTTGAAAATTACTCATTTTAAAAATCTTTTTTGAAATGCTTCCTTTCTAAATTTACTATAACATTTATGTCAAATGGGCAGAACAAGCTTTTCATTATCATCTTTGTGATAATTTTAATCTCAGTTTTTAATTTGTCACAAATTGGAGATTATCAGAAGCTTCGAGAACAGGCCTGGACAAACTTTGGCTCTCTGAGTGTTTTGGACTTCAAGCTTAAGCGGCTGAGGGGAAAAGGAAGGGGCCTGAGGCTGTTAGGAATTATGGGAGTTGTAGTCCAAAACACCCGGAGGGACAAAGTTTGCCCATGCCTGTTCTAGAATATATTTTCTTTCTTGTACAGTATTCCTCCAGAAATGGTAAAACAAGCGAGATCAACTAACAATAATTGTGGAGCACTCCTTCCACTCCCATTCTGAGAAATGGATGTCTAACGGCTGTAAAATGGGTGCGAGGGCTGTTACAATGTTCAATAGCTATAAAAGTTGCCTCCTCCCATCAAACCTAGTGCCATAAAATGCATACAATACTAGGTGTGTAGAAGAAAACACTACAGGTGCAGCCAAAGTCCATTTGGCAGCTAAAACGCCATCGTGCTTTTTCTTTTTTTAAGCGGCTAGAGTTTCACTCTGCCACTTTCTTGAGCTTTGAACGACAACAATAAAAAACATTTGCAACTTTTGGACAGTCCTCCATCCATATTTCATCATGCATTTCCTAAGTGTTAACTTCAATAGGAGCCCCTGGTGACCTCCAGAAAAGGAGCCTGCCCATACTCTGGGGCAGAGAGTTCCACTGCTGAACAGCACTCAATCAGGAAGTTCTTCCTAATGTTCAGGTAGAATCTCCTTTCCTGTAATTTGAAGCCATTGTTCCGTGTCCTAGTCTCCAGGGCAGTAGAAAACAAGCTTGCTCCCTCCTCCCTATGACATCCCCACACTTATTCATACATGGCCATGTCTCTTCTCAGCCTTCTCTTTTGAAGGCTAATCATGCCCAGCTCTTTAAGCCGCTCCTCATAGGGCTTGTTCTCAAGACTCTTGATCATTTGAGTCACCCTCCTCTAGATATATTCCAGCTTGTCAACACCTCCTTTCAATTGTGATGCCCAGAATTTGTCACAGTGTGATTCCAGGCGTGATCTGACCAAAGGCAGAATAGAGGGGTAGCATGACTTCCCTGGATCTAAACACTAGACTGCTTTTTTTGCAGGCCGTTGGCTTTTTTAGCCATCACATGGCATTGTTGGCTCATGATTAACGGGTTGTCCACAAGTAAATCCTCATTTAATATTTCAATGGGTTTTCGTTTATAATAGGTATTTACAGGACTATGAAATACAACTTTGTCCTCCACATTTGTGCATTTGACTTTTGCAAACTTGATGATTTGTGCAGAAGTTCTGGTGCAACCTCTACCTGCGTTTGATCACATGAATGTGCTGGAAGGTACAGAAATGCATGGAGATATCACTTTTCCAGGCAGTCATACGTCCTTGAGCACAATTTTCTAGTCAACTTTCAATGGAAGTTACACTAGAGGATCTAGAGAGGTAGTCTCTCAGATTTTTTTTAAAACTTTTAAATTTTTTTGCCGCTTTTCCACTTTTGCAGGGTAGGGGGACTGCACCCCTAACACCAATTAATATGGAGACTGACTAACATGAATGCAAGAGTGAACTAGCAATCACACGGCCAAACTCTATATGTATTGTCGAAGGTTTATTGTCGAACTCTATGTGATTTGAATATTTTCAAAATGAGAGCAGCTGAATTACCTCAATTGCAGAAGGGGACATTTTGTCCCACATGCTCTCTGTGCACACTGGTGTTTGCCATTTGCAAAGCCACAATTATAGTTAGGATCTTATGGTGCAATATTTTGGGCAGAATGTCAGAGGGAAGTCTCTTGAGACTCTGGTGAGCACTGTCCAAAACCTGTATGGAATACTCTCGTCTGTGGTCACAGTTTTCTGTTGGTTCGTTCTCTCTCTCTCTGTATGTACATACAGCAGGGTGTGTAGCAACTGTCTTGTTGATGGTGGAACCAATAAAGCTGCCTGTCATAAAAATAACCGGTGCTCCAACTTTAGTCACTGAATGGCGACCTTCAATAAATAAGAAACTTCTGACTGATCAGGAGAGATACTCTTCATTAATTAAACTGGAGCCTTTTTTGATTTTTTTTTTTAAAAATGCAAGTACTTAGATAAAACATGGGCAAGAAGAAGCAATTTTCTTTCTCACAGAAGAAAATGCATTTTCTATAATGCATTAGATAAAATAAATACAGTCAACATCATTAAGAGACACTATAGATTCTTTTTTTCCATCAGGAGCAACTTGAGAAACTGCAAGTCGCTTCTGGTGTGAGAGAATTGGCCGTCTGCAAGGACATTTCCCAGGGGATGCCTGACTATCCTGTGGGAGGCTTCTCTCATGTCCTCGCATGGGAAGCTGGAGCTGACAGACAGTGTTGTAGTTTAGCCCATGGTTATAGCTGATACTGAAGTAAATGGGGAAGTGGATCATGGGAACTTTGGGCCTGTGAGACAACATGAGATTTTAAGTGCTGAAAATGATCAGTCTGTGTCTCCAGAAGTTAGTGAAGGTCACATTCCAGAGAGGTGCCGAGATGGTGCAGAAGAGTCGTTCTCTAGGGAAACGAGTTCAGAGGCTGAAATCCCAGGTGGAGAGAATAATGAGTTGCAAGATAATTAGCTGGTTGATAGGAGACACAGTCACAACGCTTGTTAGAGAAATGACCCGTATCATGAAGTCATAGGAGAAGGCATGATTTCATGTGTATATTAGAAAGGCTGGGGGGATTTTCCAGCCAGTCTGGTCAATGTTGGTAATTGAGGAAACAGCTCTTGCCACATCCTAGTCAAGCTTTCAGAGGGAATTCTAATTCCATGTCTTTGTTCCTGTTTCGTGCTTCCAAGTTTAAAGGCTTGTTTCTGAATTTTTGTATTGGATTTTATGCTGCCTTTTACTTCCTGCTTTTCTTGTATTCCAATGCTGGATGTCCTGTTACTTTGGGATTTTGGATTACTCTTGTACCTTGAACCTTGTGGATTATTTTATAAGTACAAACTTTGACGTTTTTACAATTTTTGCTAAAATGTTTTTTTTATATAATCTTCAGTAAACTGCTTTGCTGATTTAACTTGGACTGGAGTGTGGTGGTTAAATACAGAGGTGTTTCCTGTCCTGGAGTGCAACAGACGGGAGCTTACCCCACTCCCTGGGTTCGAACCGCCAACCTTTCGGTCAGCAGTCCTGCTAGCACAATGGTTTAAACCACTGTGCCACAAGGAGCTCAATATTATAGAATTATTTTATGCATTAGCAGATTTATTTGGGGGGGGGGGGGAGTATTGCCATAGTTTGACCAGCAACTTGAAAGCACTGACCCACACAAGTACACAACAATAAATGGAATCTATCGTTTCTTGTTGTGTGCCAATTGTTTTTGACCTAAGATGACCCTTAGGTGAACCTATCACAATCACAGAGTTTACTTGGCAAGATTTGGTACAGGAAAGAGGTGTAACAAATCTGAGAAAATGTGACTTGTCCCCCAATGGGTTTCCATGACTTAATGGGGATTTGAACTCTGGCCTTCAAAGACCTCATCCAATGCACAGACCACTTTACAACTTTGGCTCTCCATGAAACATATAACAGTGCATTATTCGTGTAACAGATACTGGTTCAATATTCAATGAAGGAAATCACAACTCAAGAGCATTCAAGACCTGAGCAAGGCAGTAGATGACCATGGACTTTGGAGGCATCTCATTCATAGGCTCTCCATTAAGTTGAAGTTGACTGGTGAAAATAATGACAAAACCTAACTATCTAGAACTGTAGGATTGTTCTGTCAACAAACCGAAACTCAATTAGTCAACAAACCTGGTGAGAGCTCTGAAAAACAAGAACTCAGTGCTAATTCCTTAAACACAGTTCTGCATTACATATAAAATGTTTTCTTCTACCTTGTGATAATTATTGTTGCCGTGATTGTTCATTGCTTATTCCTAAAAGAGACAAAAAGTGTCTTATCCCTAAGAGAGACAGAATAGTTTAACCTGTTTCCTTTGCTCTTTTCCTTTCTCATATTTCGCTTTGTAAACATTTAATCAGTATCTGCATTGTCTAATCTTTTACACACTGAATCTATATACTTGGCCTAGGATAAATATATTCACACTTTAATCAACTATGTATGCAATGCTTTCTGGAAAAAAGCCACTCCCTATCTTACTAGCTGTCACCAGTTCAAGCCACAGAGGAGGCTGATTCAGCTCTTGGCAAATGCATATCATGCTTTGTGGAATTTGTTTTGTACCTTGCTCCACAGAACCAGTTCAGCAAGGAGGCTCAACTGTAGCTTGTGGCCTGGAGCTTATAGCGATGGCATGGTGATGATGGTGGTGGTGATGATGAGTCCTGTCTCTTCAAAATTTCTGTATAACACAAGACATTTAAGGGTTTGGAAAAAAGGCTAGAGTAGAAGAAGTTGAGATGGTGAAAAGGACTTTGCTAGCATCCAAAGACACTAAGAATATTTGGTGTATCAGATTTCATGGGTGATAAGAGACCCTCTTATTTCACGGGATCATCTATCTCAACAGTGTCTACAATGAGGTGAGCAATCTGTGGTCCTTCAGATGTTGTTGGACAGCACCTCTCATCAACCCTAGCTAGCACAGGCAATGGTAAGGGGTGACAGCTCTTGCAATCCAACAGCATCTAGAAGACTACAAGTTGTTTATCCATGCTTATAGTAATAAGCCCCCGGTGGTGCAGTGGATTAAACTGCTGAGCTGCAGAACTTGCTGACCGAAAGGTCGCCGGTTCAAATCCGGGGAGGAGTGTGAGATCCTGCTGTTAGCTCCAACTTCTGCCAACCTAGCAGTTTGAAAACATGCAAATGTGAGTAGATCGATAAGTACCGCTCCAGCGCTCCATGTAGTCATGCCAGCCACATGACCTTGTAGTTGTCTATGGACAACACCAGCTCTTTGGCTTAGAAATGGAAATGAACACCAACCCCCAGAGTTGGACGAGTCTGGACTTAATGTCAGGGGAAAACTTTTACCTTTACTATAGTGACGATCAGTGCCATTCTGGCAAATCTGGCAGGTCTTTCCAGGGGTTGGATTTGGATACTTCACATACTAAAATACCCTATCACTAAGATATTGTGGTCTCTCCATCAAAGCCTCCAGTAAAGCTGTGGTCTCTGTTTCATTGATTCCCTTGCTTGTAGTCTTCTAGTTGTTCCTAACTTACGGCAACCCTGAAATGAAGCTACCAAGGCATCTACTATTTATTTCATTTATATCTTTCCTCTCTCCTGGGATTGAAGGTGACATGAACAGAATCAACAGTGAAATGATGTGTGGGGATGGCAGGGTAAGCCTACACATCAACATAGTGCTCAATTTGCAGTAAAATCAAGATTTGCTGGTCGCCCCCCCCCCCCCCGGAATATTCTGTAGATCTTCTGGGGAGGCCCTGCTCTCGATCCCGCCTGCGTCTCAAGCACGGCTGGCAGGGACGAGGGACAGGGCCTTCTCTGTGGTGGCCCCTCGGCTGTGGAACGCCCTTCCCTTTGACATTAGATCAGCCCCTTCGTTAATGGTGTTTCGAAGAAAACTAAAAACCTGGCTGTTTGAACAGGCGTTCGGATAAACGGTGCAATTGTACACGATGAATATAGGATACGGAATTTGGACGACGAATTGGATCATGATTCTAGTTACAAGACGTTAATGTGTTGGTATTGATGTGTTATTACCCTGTATATTATGTTGTTAATGGTTTTTAAATTTTTTATGCCTGTTGGATTGACTTTTTGCTCTTGTTGTGAACCGCGTTGAGTCGCCTACGGGCTGAGAAACTGCGGTATACAAGCAAAGTAAATAACTAAATAATAAATAAATAGTCATGGTTGATTGAATCTGTGGGTACAGAATAATTAGGTAGTTCTTCAGTTGTCCTAATTGTGATGACTGTTGGGATTTGCAGTCCAGCAACATTGGAGGGTCACATTATTTCCATCATAGTCCAAGGAATTCAGGTTGACACATATGCGATTCTCATTTTATCCTAGCAACTGTGGAGAGATTGAGTTTCAAGACAGAGCAAGGATATGAACACACTGGTACAACACTTTGGTGTTCATCTGTGTTTACCTTTCATATTGCAGATGGAGCCCCTGCGGGCGCAATGGTAGAACTGCTAGGTCAGTGGTTTGAATCTGGGGAGAGTGGGTTGAGCTCCTTCTGTCAGCTTCAGCTCTGTATGCAAGGACATGAGAGAAGCCTCCCACAAGGACGCTAAGATATCAAACATCCAGAAGCCCCCTGGGCAATGTCTTTGCAGATGGCTAATTCTCTTACACCAGAAGCGACTTGCAGTTTCTCAAGTCGCTCCTCACACACACACACACACACACACAAAATATTGCAGATTTCTAAGTAATTTACAGTGAAAAGATATTTTAAAAAGTGTTGGGCAATAGGTTGAGCCCGCATCTCCTATGAATCGGTAGAGGCCTTGAGATCTGTTGGGGAGGCACTTCTCTCGGTCCCACCACTGTCACAGGTGTGGTTGGTGGGGACAAGAGAGAGGGCCTTCTTGGTGGTAGCTCCCTGGCTCTGGAATGTCCTCACTAGAGAGATTAGATTAGCCCCTAATCTCCAAACCTTACAGTCTAGCCTGGCTATTTAAACGGGCCTTTGACCTGGAGTAGTGTACTATGGTTGTATGTGATGACCATTGTTGCTTAGTACTTTCGTTCGTGATTAAAGAAGTCCAATGATCCACAGGCTTGACTGTGTCTTAGAAATTTTAAACTCTTTAATTTTATCAGTTGATGTTTTCCATTGTTTGTATTCAGTTAATTTATGTTTTGATTTGATGCTATGCAATTTTATTTGTCTGTGTGGCACCTTGAGTGCTTTTTGGGGAGATGGGGCAGGGTATAAATAAAGTTTTGCTATTTATTATTGATTTATTACAATATAATACTAATACTAGCATTATTTATTTCTTACAATGTAATAATTATTTATTACAATGTAATACTAATAATAACACAATATAATAATTATATATTTCATATTACATGTAATATTACTAATAGTATTACAGTAAAGTGGTAAAATGACTGAATGAATGAACAACAACAAAGTGGTATAGCACAATATGGGAATGTATGTGCTATGCTAAGAATATAATATATTGTATTTACATATAACTTGTACGCCACTTTGAGTCCTCTTCAGAGTGAGAAGGGCGGCATATAAATGTCATAAATGTCATAAATGTCATAAATAAATCTATTATTATTATTATTATTATTATTATTATTACTTTGAGTATGTACTGACTTTCCTACAGTTAACACCTAATTGATATAGGAAAAATCTTTCTTATCGATAGCATAACTCTCTTTTTTATAAATGAAACACTGTCTCTAAGCAAATTTGGCCTGCAATTACATGCAGCCTTGTTTGCCTTGTGAATCAGAAAGGTGTGGAATTCTTATTTTGAAAGGATTTCCCTTCTTTCTTTTGGTTTTGAAATACAACTCAGGTCTTAACTTGCTGCATACATGTGGGGAATTCCTGGCTGGTGCAGCGACACGGCTATTCAGTGGTGCAACAGATCACTTCCCTGAAATAGCTTCAATTACATCTAATTCCAAAAGAACAATTTAACATCAAAACTTTCCATAGCATAATAAGGTCAGAGCAGAGCTTCAAGTTTTACTTTTAAGTTAATTTGTGTGACTCATTACGTTGTAAGGGAATAATTCATTACTATTACTATTACTCAAAAATGCAAGAGAAAAGGAATGAGAAATTCAAAGAGGGGGGAAAAGAGTTTTCAAAATTGCAATCAATAAGAAGGATGGTATAAAACTCTTGACAGGATTTATGCAGGTACTTTTGAAAGTAAGTAGAAACTATTACTCATTGCACCTATAAAGTAGTTTCACTCTTTCTTCTTACATTTCAAAACATAATTTTGTCATACAGCATTACAGCAACTAGTTAAAACCATAGAATCAAAGAGTTGGAAGAGACCTCATGGGCCATCCAGTCCAACCCCCTGCCAAGAAGCAGAAATATTGCATTCAAATCACCCCTGACAGATGGTCATCCAGCCTCTGTTTAAAAGCTTCCAAAGAAGGAGCCTCCACCACACTCCGGGGCAAGGAGTTCCACTGCTGAACGGCTCTCACAGTCAGGAAGTCCTTCCTCATGTTCAGATGGAATCTCCTTTCTTGTAGTTAGTTGCAGTTAAATACATTATCTGATATTCTGCTTGGATCTTATGTTTTCATAAGTGGACTTCTGTTATGCAAAATTGAATCAAGTAGTTTCATAATGTCTTAATTCTGCTAGGGACTGATGTGACCTTATAGCCACTGGTGTGACTGATGTGCCATGAGCCAATGTGCCACAGAGATCAATGTGAATGGGACAGCCTTTGATGCACATCAGGACATTGGCTTGGAAGTGAGTGCCAGAATACAACAATTATTATTATTATTATTATTATTATTATTATTATTTCTTGCATTTATTAACCGCCGCTCTCAGCCCTAGGGCGACTCGCGGCGGTGTACAGTACAAAAAGACACTTTACAAAGAAATCAGAAACAACAACTAACATCACTAGTACATAACATCTAATTTACACTAAAACATCCGCTCCGTCATATTATGGAATCATAGTCAATCTCGTAGTCATAGTTCGTTCCGGTTGTCAATACCATTAACATAGCACTTAGTTGAAAGCCTGCTCGAAGAGCCAAGTCTTCAGGCCTTTACGAAAGGCCATGAGGGAGGGGGCCTGTCTGACGTCAGCAGGGAGGGAGTTCCACAGCCGGGGGGCCACCACTGAGAAGGCCCTCTCTCTCATCCCCGCCAGACGTGCCCAACAAGAGGGACCAATGTGCATTAGAAGTGCCCAACGCACACCAGATGTTCCTGGTGGATGCCTTTACAATTCACTGATAGTTATGGATTGGTAAAGTTATGAGATGTAGGCTTAATGTAGAAAGTCTGTCACTGGTTGTAATTAATGATTTACAAGCCCTGTTTCAGAGCTTATTGGTGAAACAATGAACATATGTTAAAATTACATACATTTTTCAAATGTGGTAGGACCACTGAGGGAGAAATAAAGGTGAGTTGCTGTGAGTTTTCTAGGTTGTATGGCCGTGTTCCTGAAGCATTCTCTCTTAAAGTTTCACTCACATCTATGGCAGGCATCCTCAGAGGTTGTGAGGTCTGTTGGAAACTAGGTGAGTGGAGTTTATATATCTGTGGGTTGATGTCCAGGGTGGGAGAAAGAACTTTTGTCTGTTGGAGGCAGGTCTGAATGTTGCAATTGGCCACTTTGATTAGGATTTAATAGCCTGGCAGTTTAAAGCCTGGCTGCTTCCTGAATGGGGGGATCCTTTATTGGGAGATGTTAACTGGCCCTGATTGTTTCCTGTCTGGAATTCCGTTTTTTGAGTATTTATCTTTATTTACTATTCTGGCTTTAGAGGGTTTTTTTTTTTTATACTGGTAGCCAGATTTTGTTCATTTTCATGCACAATACAACACAACACAACTAAAGGTGACTTATGGCAATCTTAAGGTAAACCTATCACTGGGTTTTCTCAGCAGAATTTCTTCATAAGGGCTTTGCCTTTGCCTTCCTCTGAGGCTGAGAATGTGTGACTTGCCTAAGGTTATCCAGTGGGTTATTACGGTTACGGGAAGTAAAATCTGGTCCCTTGAGACACAATTTAAAACTCAATCCACTTTACCATGCTAGCTCCCAACAAATGTATTACAGTATATTGTACCTTTATTTTGATAATTAATTTCTGAAACTTCACAGAATATATAAAAAAGACGAGTAGATCTTTAGATTTGAAGCAAAAATGTTGTGCAAATCTTCCAGTGTCAATGCCAAAGTAGTGCACCAACAAGGCTTGAGTGATGTCATGATGTTGCTTTACTGAGCATGCTTGCAAGATTATTTTCAGGAAACAGTTTCCTAAGGTCTTTATCTTTTCTCTCTTTAATGCAAATAAGGGATTTGTCAGTAAGCTGAAAAGAAGGGTCCTTCTTCTGACACTAAGGAAAACTCACAAGCCTCTATCACTAAAAAAAAAAAGTGTAAAAAAAGAAGAAGGGTGATAACAGCCACTTGGTAAATAAGAATTACAACTAAGAACCTATTAAGAGGCTCTTATCCTGTTTTTAACATATTCCGGGGAGTACAGAAGACCTGTAAATAGGTGGGTTTATATTTATGGCAATATTTTTATGTGCTGCATATAAGAACAATGAAGTCGCCCAACTATGTTCTCTTTTGCAGGAAGACAGAACTTTAAATATAGTCATTAACGCAGATGTATGCCTTCAGTGGCCCCTTTGGTCATACCGATATGGAATGTTTTATCTTGATGAAAATGTTGTTTTTCCACTTTAGTAAACATTAGCAAGGTGCTCCCTGTGAACTTCTCAGATGGACATACTCAGAAGCAATACTTGTGCATGTCTTGACAGGTTGCAAAGGAACTCAATGTCTCTTGCAGAATTACGAGAGGAAACAGAGAAGATTAATACCACAAAAGTCCTGTATGCATAGAAAGTAAACAGAGCTCGTTGCTGTGCTTCAACTTGTTAAGCTAAAGCGTTGAATTGCAACTCAGCTCCTTCTTTATAAAAATATGGAATAGAGAAAGACACTAGTTTACTTAGTTTTTCCCCATTTTAATGCCCAAATAGCTGCCATAGAAATTAGTGCTTATAGATCTTTCTGGCTTATATCCATTCACAGATTCAGGGAAGTCCTTCTGGGCAAACTCTGTTGTGATAAAAAAAAAACACCCTGTAATCTTCTACATGTACTTGCTTCCCAAACATTTCAACAGAATATATGAAGGAGAACGTCCTGCTTAGCCATGGAATGAAGCAAAGAGCAGCTTCACAGTTAAGCAAAGGGAACAGGCAGCATCTGGGATAGAAGATAAGAAAAAGTCTTCTCGACTCAGACTGAAGACTTTTCTAGACCAGCTTTCTTTTCCTCCATTACCAACTACTTGTGATCAGGACATGAATACAACATCACCACTCTTCTATGTCCCCCATCAGCTCATTTATGTTGAATCATATGGTACTGAAAAACATACTGCCTCAAATAAGAGGTACTATCTGCCATGTGTCTAGCCACTGATAGTCTTGTATTTCATTAATTTGAAATAGATATTGAGGATCTTTAAAATATATTGACACAAGTGACAGACAAGTAAGTAATGACAACTTGATAACTAATCGCCAATGCTTCCTCTTCATCTTGGAAAGAAGTGATGAGTAGAGTGCCGCAGGTTTCCGTCTTGGGCTCGGTTCTGTTCAACATCTTTATTAATGACTTAGATGAAGGGCTAGAAGGCATGATCATCAAGTTTCCAGACGGGACCAAATTGGGAGGGATAGCTAATACCCCAGAAGACAGGAGCAGAATTCAAAATGATTTTAACAGATTAGCGCGATGGGCCAAAACTAACAAAATGAAGTTCAAGAGTGACAAATGCAAGATATTTAATTTAGATAGAAAAAAATGAAATGCAAAGATATAGAATGGGGGACGGCTGGTTCGAGAGCAGTACACGTGAAAAAGATCTTCGAGTTCCCGTGGACAACAAGTTAAACATGAGCCAACAATGTCTGCAGCAGCTAAAAAAGCCAATGGGAATTTGGCCTGCATCAATAGGAGTATAGTGTCTAGATCCAGGGAAGTCATGCTACTCCTCTATTCTGCCTTGGTCAGACCACATCTGAAATCACACTGTGTTCTGTTTTGGGCACTGCAATCGAAGGGAGATGTTGACAAGCTGGAATGTGTCCAGAGGAGGGTGACTCAAAATTTTATTTATTTATTTATTTTGAATTTATTATTGAATATTTGTACCCCACCCTTCTCAACCACCTGGGGGGGGGGGACGACTCAGGGTGGCTTCCAGTCGGCAACAATTCGATGCCTCTATATACGCATAATAAAATACATAACAACCAATAATTATAAATAGTTAAAAACATTAAGGGAATACAATTAAAATCTACTAACAATTACCAGTCTGGTGGCCGTTATGTAGCCAAATTCTGTGATTGAATACTCCATCAAACTTATCCATAATCCATTTCCCAGCCATTGTCAACGTCGTTGTCCACCTAATTACCCAAAGGCCTGGTCCCACATCCACATTTTAAACTTCTTTCTAAAAGTGAGGAGGGATGAAGATGACCTAATTTCCCTGGGGAGTGAATTCCACAGGCAGGGGGGCCACTACTGAGAAGGCCTTGTCCCTCGTCTCCACCAAGCGCGTTTGAGACAGAGGCGGGGCCAAGAGCAAGGCCTCCCCAGTACATCTTAAACTCCGAGGTGGGATGTAGAAGGTGATATGTTTGAACCTTCGGACAGGACAAGGATCTTGAGATCAAGCCCTATGAGAAGCTGGACATGTTTAGCCAGAAGAAGAGAAGACTTCCTAGATCAGAAGAAGAGAAGACCTCCTAGATCTTCCTAGATCTCTCAGTGGCATTCCATACCATTGACTACAGTATCGTTCTGGAGTGTTTGGTGGATATGGGGCTTGGAGGCATTGTACTACAGTGGTTCCAGTCCTTCCTTTTGGAACATCTCCAGAAGGTGGTCTTGGGGGAGTCCTGCTCGACCCCATGGTCTGTGGGCTGTGAAGTCCCACAGGGCTCATCACTACCCCTGATGTTGTTTAACATCTACATCAGTGGGTCCCAACCAGTGGTCCGTGGACCACCAGTGGTCCGCAAGAATTAAAATATGGTCTGTGACCTCACTGTTACTACACAGTTGCAACAAGAGCGACTGGTCTTACAAAACCTCTTAGAGTGCTGAGGCTTATTAAATATGGTTTTCTGTGGCAGATGGCGACTACTGGATGGCATATGTTCTGTATCAGAAACTAGCACTGATGTGGTCTATCCAATGCAATTTTCTGAATCAGCACCCTAAATAACCAAACCGAATCTAAAATACACCAAAAACCAATTTGTAACCCTTTTGGTACTAATGTTGGAGAGTGGTCTCTGATCATAGTGGTTCCTGGTTAAGTGTCCCTGGTCAAAAAAAGGTTGGGAATCATGGGATTTATATTAAACTGCTGGGACAGTTCATCCAGAGTTTTGGGGTGATGCCCAGTTCTACTACTCCTTTCCATCTGATGCTAAGGAAGCAGTTCTGCACCTGAACCGTTGCATGAGGGCGGTAATGGACTGGATGACGGCAAACAAACTGAAGCTTAATCCAGATAAAATGGAAGTACTGCAGGTCTTACGCAGGATCGATCCAGAAATAGGGTTACAACTTGAGCTAGATGGGGTTACACTCCCCCTGAAATCTCAGGTTCACAGTTTGGGGGTGGTTCTGGACTCTGCCTTAAACCTGGAAGCCCAGGTGGTGGCAATGACCAGGGCTGCGTTTGAACAATTAAAATGTGTGCGTCAGCTGTGCCCGTTTCTGGAGAAATCCGACCTGGCCACAGTAGTACATGCGCTGGTTACATCCTTGTTGGACTACTGCAATGTGCTCTACGTGGGACTGCCCATAAAAAGTGTCTGGAAACTGCAATTGGTTCAGCACTTGGCAGCCAGATTGCTCACCACACCACTCCCTTGTTGAAACAGTTCTACTGGCTTTCGATTACTTTCCGAGCCCAATTTAAGGTGCTGGATTTAACCCATAAAGCCTTATACGGTTTCAGTCCAGGTTACTTGAGACACCATGTCTTACCATATAGAATGGGCAGACCCTTAAGGCTGAGTAGTGAGATGCTAATCTCCACCCAGATTAGAGACAGTCTTCACTTAGAACTGTCCAGAGATGGCACTTTCTTGGGCACAGCACCAAAGCTCTGGAATGCACTGCCAGAAGTGATTACAGCAGCCCCCACCCTCATGTCCTTTAGGAAAAATCTGAAGACTTTCCTGTTTGAAATAGCTTTTAGTTGATCTGTAACAGAAGTTCAGGAGTTATAGTACTTTATAATTCTATTTTCTCTCAATTCGGGAAGTTTTTGAGTGTTTTTACTTATTTTAATGATAATTTTGATGTCCTGCAAAGAAGGACTATGCAACCTATTTGGGTTAAAGTGTAGTTGTCTATTTTATATTGTATGTTTCTATGCTGTTGTAAACTGCCTTGAGTCCGTAGATCCCATGTTGGGAGAAAGGCAGAATATAAATAATCTATCCATCAATCAATAGGCAAACACCAATAGTGATGCAGGGATGAAGAGGAAAAATGAATTACAGGTTGATTGAGTCATTTAAGGAAGCCACAGCCCTGTGTTTGCAAGATCTCATCAGGAATATTGATAACAGGGTGACCTGAACATCTTTAATGCATATGAGAAAGCCAACATGTAGAGGCTTGTCTAGGATACTGGGAGGCTATAGGGTTCAAATGCTTGCTCAGCTCTGGAAACAGATTGGGAGATTATGGGCACGTTACACTTAAAGGAAGGTAAGGAAGAAACCCTTCTGAATAAATTCTGCCAAGAGAACCCTTTCATAAGGTGCCTTAAAATCACCATAAATCAGAAATTTTAAGGCCTATGATAACAAAAAGCAGGCATAAATTAAATCCAAATGATAGTTGCCATGTAAATAAGACCTACCCTGAAAGAATCCTAAATTGAGACAGATTTGTTAGTTTCCAAATGATGGCAATGATTGTACTGGCCAACAAACATTTTGGTGCCTCAAATGTTAGCCCTGTTTTTGAGTATATTTGATTTACTGATTCCAAAAATGGCTCCAGTTTTCCCCTATCAGCTATAGTTTTTGAGATACAGAACATATCTAATTTTGATATTTCTAAGTCTTTTGGGTTGGTTTCAGTTCATATAACGGTGGAGAGAGGCGGGTAAGAAATAATAATAATAATAATAATAATAATAATAATATTGATGGAAGTCCATAGTAGAAAACTGTTTAAAGTGCAAAAGAAAAAGAGTGAATACTGTAAAAATATAATGCAGAGCAGAAGAGAAAACTGGCAAAAGAAGGCTCTCCATGATCAGTTCCTGGGAAAAATTAAGAGCAAAACTGACAAGGAAAAAACATGGATGTGGCTCATAAATGGAACTTTGAAAAAGGAGACTGAGGGACTGATTCTTTCAGTCCAAGAACAGGCCATTAGAACAAATTCTATCAAAACCAGGATTGAAAAGTCGACAACAGATTCCAAGTGTAGACTCTGCAAGGAAGCAGACAAAACGATGGTTCACATCCTCGGCTGCTGCAAGAAGATCGCGCAGACGGACTACAAGCAGAGACATAATACCGTTGTTCAGATGATCCACTGGAACCTGTGCCACAAATACCATCTGCCTGTGACAAAGAACTGGTGAGATCACAAGTCTGAAAAAGTTACGGAAAATGAATACATCAAACTACTCTGGGACTTCCGAATCCAGGCTGTTTTGGAGCACAATACTCCTGACCTCATGATCATGGAAAAAAACAAAGTATGGATCATCAATGTTGCAATCCCAGGCAACAGCAGAATCGGCAAGAAGCAACTGGAAAAGCTTACACGATATGAGGATTTAAAGGTAAAACTGCAAAGATTCTCACGCAAGCCAGTAAAGTTAGTCCTAGTGGAGATTGGTACAATGGGTGCAATACCTAAAGACCTTGGCCTGCACTTAAAAACAATTGGCGCGGACAAAATTACCATCTATCAGGTGCAAAAGGCCACCCTACTAGGATCTGCATGCATTATTTGCCAATACGCCACACAGTCCTAGACACTTGGGAAGTGTCCAACGTGAGATCGAATACAAAAGCCAGCATGGTGATCTTGTTTGCTGTGTACTATTCCTGTTGTGTATCAAATAATTATTCCAGTCGAGCTAACCAACCGAGATCAGAGCACTAGAGGTGCTGGTGAAGCTGAGCACTGCGTCATGTACAAGAG